>NC_080669.1:56429201-56738445 GCF_027579445.1 Ammospiza nelsoni | reverse complement strand
TCAGCTTTACAGATTCAGCCTGAGTCATGAGGGATATGTGTCTGACAGGACAGAAGAAAGCTATGAAGTCAATTTAATTTGACACCTGTGAAATTTTGTTCACAAATCTTGAACACAATAATTTAAAACAAACCCTCCAAAACAAAATTTATACCATGCAGAATGAAGTGTGTAATTTTCATACTGAGAAGAAATGCTTTAAAAATGAGTAATTAAAATTATAGCTTTCAGTGATGTCTAAGATGAAAACATACCATTTTCTAGTAGCTTGGGTATTCTTCTCATAATAGATAATTTGGTTGGTATTTGAGCTCCTTCATGTCCTGCATGTCAGAGACTTCCTTTGTCATGATCCAGAGTATTCATGCTTCCAGCTAGACCAAACTTTCTCCACGGATTTCATTGAGTATGTGACATATGAAATGGAAACTTAACTCTTAAAGCTACATAAATGAAATGTAGAGTATGTAGCATGATTATGAACCTCTCAGATGCAAAATGGTTCAATATTAGCTGTAGCAATAAAAATAGATTTTAAGCCACAATATTTTACTTAAGCAAATTTTAGAGGTTCTGACTTGTCTACATAACTTGAGTAACGATTTTCAATGATTTTCCAGTGTGTGTTGGCTCCCAGTTTTATATCTCATAACTGGGTAAGCACAAAACATCATAAGATACATGGGGCTTTGGAGGTAAGCAGGTCTGGAATTATTCAGTCTCTGATCATTTGGAGAATTTTTGCTTATGACAAAGTCTTTAGTTACGTGATTCAATACAGTCAAATGCTAAAAGCAAGATTATAAGAAGAGATGAATGATTTAACACTCCTGTAAAAATAATGGGCTCAGACTCTCCCTAACCTGAAACTTACATGGAATGATCAACAAACCAATAATATTGGATTCCTGAGGCCATTACAATGCACTATCTCACTCTTTTCTTGACTAGAAGTATTGACCTTCGTTTTCTAGAGACTTGCTGGCAACAACTCTTGTAAACTAAAGCAGGAGTTTGAATTTTTAAATTCTTAACTCATCTTTACATTAGTGTTCATCTTTATGTTTTTCATAATTTTGACATTTCCTGCTTCATATACCTTCAAAAAAGTGTTACCTAAAGTTTTAGACTAGCAAACTTTAAATCCCTGATTCAAAACATTTTCTAGCAGTTCTCAGTGAAATTATTTTCACTCAGTATAAGAAACTACTTTTTTTTCAAAACACTTTTTTTTTCCCCCATAACAGTAACAAATCTCAGTACACACACAGACTTTATGGAAGAAAGTAATACATTGAAATTTGGCTCCTATAAATTAAATTTTTTTTTCCAGAGACTGCATTAAAAGTGAGGTCTCAATTTCACTTTTATCAGCATAGTAACATTAACTTATATGTGTTTTGATATATATGATATTGACTGCAGGTAATACTGCAGTTCCCTGCACAGTCCATGTAAATCATATTTTAAATTTGAAAAACCCAGATATAGATGAGTAACTGTGTGAAGCTGTTTTTTCAACATCACATTTTTTTCCTAAGGTTCACCTTGTTGGTCTTTCTCATTCTTGTATTGATTTGCTGTAGTAGCAGAAAATATTTGTAGCCACAAAAATAGCAGAGTTGTCTGAATTGAACTTCTCTGCATCTTTCAGAGTCAAATCACATCATGTAATTGCTTTTTAAGCTTCCTTCTCAGTTGTTTCCTGTCACACTTGATTTTGCAGTGGATTCAGAGAAGACCACTGTATTTTTGTCCTACAAAGTTGATTTGAGGCCATATTCTATCACTTGTCAGAGTAAATCTTAGTAATGCTTGCTTCACGTTTGCATTTGCTGAATGTGGTGAAACCCCACTGAAGCCTTTTTGCCTTTATGAATAGATGTTTGCAAATATGATCTTGCATTTAAGATCTCTGAAAGCCAGGTTTTTTCTGTTAATTCCCTAAAGAGTGTGTTCAGTCCTCTTGCAGCCTCTGCACTGCAAGAGGTCACAGATAAGACCTGAGAAAAATACTTGATGAGAAAATCTCTTTAGACTCTTTACACTGCCATCAGCATTTAATGTTTCTTAATACCTCCCACTTCTCATTGAAAACTCTCACTTATCGTAAAAACTAATACCACTGCAAGGATTTTGCATATGTACCGAAAACAGTCTTTAGCTGTAAAGTAATCAACTTAATTGTAATTTTGAATAAACTAAGTGGTAACCAAGGTCTCAAGAAAAAACTTTATTGCATCCATGATACTTCTGTTTGCTCATGTATTATAATTTGAGGCTATTTAAAAGAAATATTTTGGTCTCAAGGAAATACATGAAATGAATAACAGACTAAGGTAGGCTCCTCTAAGTCTATGAACATTAAATGTTATGTTTCTCTCTATACTTCCATAATATTCAGGCTGCAAACATTCAAAATACTCGTGAGATCCAGTCCATAATCAATTCAGATTCCTTGTCACATAGTGTTCCAGTTATGAGAATCTTTACATGGTTAGAAGAATATAAACAATAGCATGAATGAAACATTTGCAGGCCAGCTAATCAGCTTTTAAGTTCTTGTTCTGAAATAGGAGTTGCTCTATGTAGATGTTATAGAAGCATTATTCTCACATTTTAAAAGATTTAAGAAAAAAATCTAATATTTTTTGTTCTGAATTCTGGTAATCTCAGTTTTTAGCTTGTCCTATCTCACATAAAGAGGCTTTATATTGATCTAATGCTCATTTTTGATTAGTCAGTAGGATCAGAGAAAATTGTTCCTGGGAGTTATGTGGCTTGAGAAATTATTTAATTTGATCTATTGCCAATGATTTTCTTGTATTTAAAGTGTGTTGGGTGTGATAAAATGGACTAGTATTTTCCAGATGTATTTAAAAGCCTATTCAAGTGTAAGAAAAAAAAATTGCCTCCTTGTTAATCCAAAAATCTTGTGCTTCCTAATCTTTACTTAGATTAGTTGCAAACCACCCCCCCCCCCCTTGCCAATTTAACAGGGAAGAATTTAAATACATCTGGATTAATATAATTTTTCTTCTGATAGCAAAAAAACTTATTTAAAAAATATTTCCATAAAGTGTTATATATCAATTCTGGGTAACAAGCCCCAAAGGATGAAATGGGGGTTTTGACATAGTTTTCTACAATGCTGCTATTCGTGTTATTATCCAGTTTTGCAAAAAGTCAAGTTGATCTCTTTACTGAAATGAAAACAGCTGTGAAGATTATCCAAACAAAAATTCAAACATTTTCAAGCAAATACAATGAACTAGGATTGAGTCTGTTCTACTAACTCCACTGCACTAAATGTTTTCATGACATAAAATCTGTGTGAAAGGGAATATCTCAGGGTGTCTTGATCTCCTAACCAACCAGTTTGGTGCCATCTAGTTCTTCATTATTACATCACGTTTTTTCACTGTTCTTGATATCTTCTTGCAAAATGAAAAGCCCTGTTCTCGCTTTGTATGAAACACATTCTTTACTCTTGAAGCCATTCTCTGAAGATTTCCACTTCTTTCTTTTGATGAGTTGGAAGTATTGCACCTTAATAGCTGTGAAGAATATTTATTGTTGTTTGAATTTTTTCTTATTCAGTCAGGCTGTTTCATTGGTGGGTTTGTTGTTGGGGTTTTTTATTTGTTTTAACTCACTGACTATCAAGATAGCACATGATAGTAGCAGAAATCATCTTTGATTGGCAGCCTAAAGCCCATCAGCTGTGTCCTACTCTAGGTTAATACATTTTCTGGTAGAAAAATGTTTTCTGTGGAAACAATTTGATCCTGGAAAGGCTGGCTTAATATATGGAATTTGAAGCATGGGCATAATGATGTGACTTTATTCACAAATTTTGAGTATAAACCATACAGATAATTAGGACACCTGACTTTAACTGACATTTACAATGCCATCTGTTTTTTCACAGTCATATAATGCATCTTGAGATTTTTTTTTTCTTCTGAGGAGGTCTTGTGCTCTTATCTTGCTATCCCTCTATATGCATATACAGAACAAGAAAGACATGTTTCTCTTTTGTTTGTTTTCTGCATAATTACTTTCCTTCCTAAATGTATCTGTAATAAACATAATGCTCCATTTCAGACATTTTATTATCTGGAGCTTTTTATGATGAAGCTGGAGAACTTAAATATTTTTCTTCTAAGTTTCTTTTATTTTCTGTGCCCTTATTTATTTTGTTCTAATAAGGGATGGTAGACACTCACTTATTTTATCATACAGAGGAGGTAATTTAACTGCAATACTTCAGAGAAACTTGATATATTAAGTACAGTACAGGTCTTGAACATTAAATGTCCAGGGCAAATTCTATCTCTTACTGAGGAGTAACATGAAATACTTTGTATTTTTAGTCATGTATTCATCAATTTCTATTGAATACTTAGCCTCAAAAAGAAAAAATTCTAGAGCAGGATTATTGAATACATTAAAGTAAGTCTTAAATCTTTCTGAATCTTAGCTGCTGAAGATGGCAGCACAGCCTCTGAAAATATGGGAATTGATCCAGGATGCTTGGATATAGATATATATAACTTACATTCCAGTATTCTTTTGAAAAGAAGTGTTCTATTTTTGTTCAGTCTAAGGTCCTAGCCCACAACAGCAGTTCTACATGGACTGAGGGTGCTTCTGAAAATATTATGTAACTGTTTCTTCTGCTTATATGCTTCATACTGTTCTAAGACTTTTGATAAGCCTTTTATTTGTTACCTCAACAGGATTTGCTTTATCTTTTGCATTTTTTTAATGCTAGTTTGAAATGAGCAGATAATCCTGGCAGAGCATCTCTGGATATAAGCTTGTAGGTAGTGAAATGCTACCTTATGCCTGTGAATTCCTGGATTGCTAAAACCCTTTCAGAAAGTCTTCAAGTCTTGAAAGACTCGAGAAGTGGTAATTTGACTTAATTGCCTGAAGTGAAAGCCATTTAAGGACTTACATCTATATAAATTTAGGTTTTGATAAAAGCATTGCATATTTGCCCAACATCTTCATCCCTCTGCCCATCCACTGTTACAGTCATCTCCATGGATAGTGTAGGCACAGTCAGTAATATTGTAAAGCCCATATGTTTGGTTGGGGGTTTTTTTCCCTTCTGTTCTTTGAGAAGAACAGTACTTTATTTTATTGTTTAAGTGATGTTTATAGATGTTGAGTCAAGGAGTATAGACTGAAGTCTAAAGACAGCAATCAGATGGACTGCATGCTTCATAAGAGGAGGAGGGGTTTGGCTGCAGAGCTCCAATCCCTGACATGAACGCAACATAATGTGCCATTGATGAATGAGCTGGGTGGTGACCAATTATAGCCAGTCACGTTCTCATGCAGAGTCTTTCAAGTAGCATCTATAGAGAGCTGTGCACACTAATAAACTCTCTCTGCTGCAGGAAGCCCGGATGTGCATTGTCTCTCATCTCCACCTTCCACAAAAAAGTCTTCCCAAAAAAATGTGTGTAGGTAACACTGTTCCTGTCTGGAGAGCAGCTGAGCTTACTCATGGAGTAAGGGAGCTTGGCAGGTAACTGCAGTGCAGAGGTGGGAGACTGCAGGGAGTAAACAGCCAGGCTTCAGAGGCAAAGGGGTAAGAGGAGCACTCCAGGTCTGAAAAGGATAGAGAACAGTTTCTTTTTACTTGCTTACTTACTTAGTGTTGGAAAAGCTTGAAAGGGAAGCTGTGCCTGCAGGTAGTAAGATTAATTAGCACCCTGCAAAACAGATTTCGGCCCTGTAAGCCAAAACTCTTGTCCTCCCAGGAGGCTGACCACGGCTACCTTCTTTTGTGTGTGCACTCTCCAGCAAGTTGTTTCTTCATCCTGGTTCCTGGAGCCTGGTCATCCCTTTCAGACCACAAGGTCATGGGATGGTTTTGAGCTCAGTGAACACAACTGCCTCATACCATGGCGGCCTGCTACTAGCCTTTAGCTGTTTAAACAGTGAGAATTGAAGTTGAGGAAGAGAAGTGATTAAATTACAGATGTTCTTTAAAACAAAGGCTTTTAGTATCTCTGTAAGTTCACAGCACTAGACTGAGATTCCAGGCTGATACAACAGAATATTTATAACATTGAGAATTTCTACCAGTTTTCTGGTAATGAATTGAAGCACTGTATCCCTTAAGATTTTTAGTGGTTGTTGGATTGGTCTGTATCTGAATCAATTGTTGAAACATTCCTTTGATTTACCAAATATCTTAGATTTTTTTCAGAAATGTGTAGTAATTATCACTAGATTAATAAACATAACACTAGCATAAACCCAAGATGATTCTGTTGATTTTAGAATGCTCAGTGAAGCCAAATCTTGGAAGAGTAATGGAATATATTGTCTAGTAATTTGGAACATGCTGTATTTTTAAATTAAAAATCTTAATGTGTGTTCCCATTGGGATGAAACAGTCTATTCAAATCCAAGGTATGATGTGTTTCTCTTTATTGAATATAGGTGTTTAGACTTATCACAGTTCATATTGAAGCCTTTTTTTTTTAAATCAATATGATGTATGTCAGATATATTTTTCTAAATCTATAGTATACCTATGATTATTTAGGTATAGATGCATATTCTCTGCATATGTTTAGGTGTAGATACTTAAATATTTTATATTGATGTATGTATATATCTATGTAATACACATGTATATTTAAATAGATATGCCTAGATATAATTATAGATATCTATATAGAAAAATAAATATCTAATATATCAATTTGTTTATATTTATCCTAAATATCTACTGATAATCTACTTTATATGTGGATACCTCTATATTTATGTATCAATATATCTAGGTATTTTCTGTTTATATTTACCTATATAGAGGTAAAAATACTATCTAAACATGAATAGGTGCATAGATAGTTTTCTATACATATTTTTTTTTCACCCCATGAAATAAATCTTTCAGTTAGCAGTGTGTCACATAGAAACACATGCTGCCATATGAGCTGCATTTATCACCAGACAGCCAGAGGCAGTGAAAGAAGTCACTGCCCAAACCTGTGTAAGCTCTAACTGAGGCCTTCTACAGCAGGGACACTTTCTGCATGTGCTCAGTGTCTTAGTGCTGCAAGATGACATGGAGCTACTGGGACACTAGCTAATACTGGCAGGAGTTGTGTTGTCCAAAGCAAAGAGTAGTGCTGAAGACTATTTTCTTCAGACAGAAAAAAAAACAGGCCAGGAATTTATAAAGGGTTAAATACTGTGGCTAGGAAAAGTTTTTTTTATTTAAACAAAACTCTTTGTTTCTTCCTCCAGAGAGATGATGGATTTAGCTTATTCTAGTGATGAAATCAGTCAAGGTCAACCAAGAAAAATGCAGCTTCAGATGTTGGGGTGCCATATATAGGATTGTTCTGTCACTTACTCAAGAAGGCTTTGTGTAGATTTTCCAGCATTTAGGTCCCCCAAGTTCTTACATGTCAAAGATGCAAAAAAAATTTATTTCCTTGGTTGGGGTGATCTGATGGGTTGGCTGTAGATGAATAGGCCTTTTCTAATTTTCCAGGCCTGACAGAGCAGGCTTTTTCGTATCTCTTAGATTCTTATAGAAGAACACTGGAAGGATAAAACAATGTGAAAATCAGTGAGTCACAGTCTATAATTTAAACATAATTCACCATGACTCATTCATGAAATGCTTTTGCAGTTTCGTGTGACAAAACAATAACCATAAGCATAATCATCGCTGCCTACTCAATCTTCTCTTTACAGCTATGCAACTCTGTGATTCAAACGATTTTGGAGAGTCTTAGCAGATATAAATCATCACAAAACCATCAGAAGCAAAAGAACTCAGTGACTTGGAGCAGCTGGGTGGTCATACCTTTGTAAGGGTTCAGCTGGCACAAAGAGCTTCAGTTGTTACACAGACCCCTTTCCACCCCTTATTCAGGAATGTGGTGAGAGTGTTCTGGGATGGGCAGCCTAATCCAGACTACTCTCTCATGACCTGGCTCTGTGCTCCCAGAAGGTAACAGACCTCCTGTAGTATCACTCAGTATTGCAGCCAGGGTTTTCCCTCTTATTCCAGAGGCAGATTTCCCCTGGGATGATAAGGTCTGTGGGTATGCATACCAATAGGCGATGTGGCTTCACTGAGATCTGCAGAATAAATAGTTGCACAGCTCTTTTAATGAGTGTGTCCCTTGTTGTAAGGCCTGGATTTGGTGCTTCATGTTCTCTGTGTTTCTTGCATGACCTAGCTTAAAACACAAAAAGGAAACTCTAAAAGCTGAATAAACAGGGGTCCAATACAGGGAGTGTTGGAAGGGATTAAAATAATTATATTAGTGTTTCCACTAAATTAAACGGGCTACAGCAAATTACTGCATTATAAGCTTTCAAGTAAAAAGGAATGCAGGAAAGAAATATGGAATTTTAATCAAAATCCAGTTTTCCAGAAGGATCCAAGGTAAAAAAGAACTTCTGCAACAGTGAAGTGTCTTCTTTTGTTACCAGAGAGAGACATAACATTTTTCTCATTACCTACCACAAATCCAAAATGCTAGACACTGGACAGAGCCTTCTCAATAGTTGTTAGCAGAGGTGTCCTTGTAAAGGAAATTTGCATATTGTGTCTTGGATTAGCAATCTGATTTATTCAATCATTGACACCAATATATTACAGTATATTAAATGGCATATAATCAATCATGGTTTTCAACATCTGTCGCATTAAGAATTTCATCAATTATAGAAAGCAGCCTCCCCAGAAGGAGATTTTTCAATTGACACTGAATGATAAAATGAATCTAACTTCAAAGACGGATTTATTTTTTTCTAACAGGTTTTGTGTGACCTTTCAAATTTCTTCAGAAGGTCTCAGGAAGTTAGTTTTGCATCTTAAAATTACTCTGTGCACCAAAAATCAAACAGAAAATGTGGCTCTTTACTTCTTCTGAATAAAATGTGTTGCTAAATCATATAGTGAGGTCTGGTATTAATGCTATTGGTTGAGGGCTTTGGTGATATTGCATCTTTGATAATGTAGTTCAAAGCAGAATTTCTTTCAAAATGGCCCACAAACTTTTAAAGTGCATTTAGTCTGATATCTGACTAGCATAACTTAACTCATTAAACTGCATTATTATGTATTTATTTTTTGTTTATAACATTATTTATTCAGCTAATTGTATAATCAGGGGACAAATATATTAAACAAAGTGATAATATATTAAACAAAGTGATATCAAAAATTTACTATTTAGACCTTAAAATTTATTCCAGACCTTAAACATAATATGCCATCAGAATATAAAATAAACCCAATTGTCAATCACTGACTAAAAGGGATCCTAGAAAATTGTCTTATAATCCCATACCCAACACCAGCACTAATTTGTAAGTCTCTCTCAATACCTGTAAATTATCTGTGGTATTTAAGAAATTATGGATATTGCATGCCTTGAAAGAAGCATTTCTAATATCTAGTCTGAATATTTTTAACTAAAACCCATAATTACTTTTTGTCCTCCTGTGACCATGAACTGATTACTTCCTGTCTTCAGATGCATAAAAACATTCTAAAAGAGGCTTATGTAAGCTTTGAGTAGCCTGGAATAACTCATCTAAAGGAGGGAATAATCTTTGATACAGGATCTGCATTGGTCTCTGATCACTCTTCTTGCTTTTCTCCTGTTCTGTAAAGTTGATCTACACTGACGAAAATTACCATGGAGGTCTGACTGTTGCTGTTCAAATCACATAGGTAAACTTGTGTATATTTCAGCTAGTGATTATGGTCTTTTCATTTTGGCAAATTTATTTTTAGAAAGAAATTAAAAGAGATATTTTTTTTTAAATAGTATACTTATTCCAACACATATCTCCAGCTAAAAAAAAATAACATAAGTGTGCAAGGTGTATTCCATTATCTATCGCTATCTATTATTATATAATTAATATGTAACATCTATTTTATATATTATTATATATCGCATTAATACATGTGACCAGTGTAAAATAATAATTTTCAAACCTTTAATTTCAAATAAAAATGTAAAAAAAACTTTTTTTTGAGGTTTTATCTTTTTACTGTTTTAAGAAAATTAAGGTTATGATAAAATTTTATGATATCTTTAATGATATTTTTAAAATATTTTAGTTCTGAAAGGTTTTATGGAGACCATGCCTCAATAAATAAAAGTGTAGGTTACATATTGTCTCTGCAACTTAGGTTATACTGTAACTACTATCTAACTACTCATCTTGATCATGTGAACTATATAAATTGTTTTTCCCTAAATCCTTCTTCATTTCCTCTAGTTTATTTGTGTTACTTCCCCCTGAGCAGTTCTGCTGTGTCAGATATGTGGTATTGACTCACTCTCCAGAGGAAACCCAAAGATTAGTCCTCGAAAAGATGGCATTCCTGAAGGAAAGAGAAAATAAGCACAAGGGTTTCTGGGGTGCACTAGGTTAATTGGTGTCTCTAAAAATTAGGCTGTAAGTGGATATTGTTTCAGTTAGAAAATAGATTGAGTTTATGAGGCAGTTCTTTTTATATGATTGAATTAACTCTAAGCTTCTTTATGAGCTATTTATATTGATGTACAAATCTACTAGCAAAAAGAAAATACTTTCTGAGGATGTAATTAATTTGTTTTAATCTATTCTGTAATTTAAATTGAAAGGGAGCATAAGCATACCACTTGAATAGCTTGCTAAGACACCATCTGATTTGATTAATAGTCCTCTGGATCAAATGTCAGCTTTCTTCCTAAATGAAATAAATTTAAATTGCTATCTTAATATAGAAATTGCAAATATCTGTAGTGTGCTTCAATATGACCCTTAGATGCAGCTTGCAGTAACATGAAAGAAAGGCCCCAGCTGTTCTAACTTCAACCATAAGAGAGTGCCTTAGCAGGGCAATCAGTTTGTCCTAGATTCCTTCCAGCATAGTTCAGGATGCTCTCTGACAAACACACATAATCCTCTGAGAAGCAATGTGTTGTGAAGTCCTCTTTTAGATGAAATTTTAAATAGATTAGGTTTTTTTTTTTTTTTTTTAGCTTTAGCTTCCAGGACTTTACATGCATAAAACCAGAAATTGTCAGAAAACATTAATATTCTGTTACTTTCCCAAAGTTCATCTAGCGTTGTTTTTATTTTATGCATCTGTAATATACACAGCTGTGTATGTTGCAGCTGTGTATGTTACAGTTGTCAGGAAGCTTTTCCTGAGGGAACAATAGGGTCCTGAAGAAGTCACTTAACTAAAAGAATTAAGGTTTACTAGTCTGTATGAAGCTTTACAATTTGTAATTACTCCTGTTTATTACAAGATGTGTAGGGGGGGTCTCTTCTCTATTTGAGAACAGCTTGTCATTTCTTATGTTAATTTGGCTTTTTAAGTTTTTCTTCTCCATTAATTAATGTTATTTGATGTTAGTCATCATATAATCATTGATTAATTACCCTTTGTATTCCTGAAATACTTCACCTTGTAGTGTTGTCTGGCCACCAAAACGTCAGGTCATAGAACATACTGTCTACAGAAAGCACTAGTCTTCTTTAATTTCATTTAAAAATCTAATTATTTGGATAGTCCCATTTGAAATCTCAAAGGTTCTTTGCTATTTTCTATTTTCCCCACTCTAATCACCATCAGAATCATAATTGTAGTCACCATGCTCATAGCACATTTCAAATTTGGAATATCTGGTTATGAGGTGAGGCTGCCCCAGTGCAGAGCAGAGCAGGACAATCCCCTCCCTTGCCTGGCTGCTGATGCTGTCCCTGATGCCCCCAGGACACGCTTGGCCCTCCTGGCTGCCAGGGCACTGCTGGCTCATGTTCAGCTTGCCATGGACCAGAGCCCCAGGGCCCTTTCCATGGCACTGCTGCCCAGCCTCTCATTCCCCAGCCTGTCTGTACATCCAGGGTTGCCCCATGCCGGGTGCAGAATCTGGCACCAGCCCTTGTTGAACTTCACATGGTTGGTGATTGCCCATCTCTCTAATCTGTCAGGGTCTCTCTGCAGTGCCTCCCTCCCTCTGAGGGAATCAACAGCTCCTCCCAGTTCTGTATTATTTGTGAACATGCACGGCCTACACCCAAGTCATTTACAAAGAAGCTGAAGGCCACAGAGCCTAAGATGGAGCCCTGTGGAACCCCACCAGTGACAGGTCACCAGTCTGATGTCACCCCAGTCACAGTAACTCTTTGTGCTTGACCCATGAGCCAGCTGCTCACTAACCTTGAGATGTATTTATCCAGCTGTGGGCTGAACATTTTGTCCACAAGGATGCACTGAGAGACAGTATCAAAAACTTTACAGAAATCCCAAAAGATTCCATCAGTTGGATCCCCTTGACCAACTGCGTTGGTTGCCTTGTCTTGAAAGGAAATCAGGTTTAATAAGCAGAACTTTGCCTCTCATGAAGCTGTGCTGCTGTGACCAAGGACTGCATTGCCTTTCAGCTATTTTTCAATCCCCCCCACAATAACCTTCTCCACATTTACCAGGCGCAGAAGTGAGACTTACAGGCCTGTATTTCTGCAATCCTCTTTCTTGCCCTTCATGAAAATTGGGACAACATTCACCAGCTTTCAGTCAGCTGGGATGACTCAGGATTCCCAAGACCACAGAAAAATCATTGAGAGAAGGTTTGCAATAACATCAGCCAGTTCTTTGAGGATTCTTAGATGAATCCCATCAGGCCCATAGATTTGTAGGGATCCAACTGCTAACTGCAGAGTTTCAGGGTTGATGGGAATTGGTCCTTTTTGCACAGTCATGGTCCTCCAGCACAGGGCATTGCAACCCCCTTGTTCCATTTGTTCTATCATCGGTGCTGAAGACAAAGGCAAAGAATGTGTTAAACCTCTGCCTTGTCCATGTCCCTGTGTTTGAGGGGACCATGCTCATCCTCTAATTGGCTGATGTTATTTTTACATTACCTATTGCCATTAATATTTTTTTTTTACTTTTTTTGTTCTCCCTCACATTTCTGGCCAGCTTCAACTCCAGTTCAGCTTTGGCCACACAAATTTTCTCCATACATTGGAAAGCAGAATCTCTGTGTTCTTCTCGTGTCACACAACCTTGCTTCCACTGGACATCCATCTTCCTTTTTTTACCTTATTTCCAAGAGAAGATTCCTGTTCTCCCTTTTGCTTCCCCTGCTTGACTTCCAGCATTTGGGAATTGCCTGCTCCTTTAGGAGGTGCCTTTAGGAGGTGATTTTTAAAAACTGACCAGCAGTGATGGACCCCAGCACCTGCATAAACATTTTCCCAGGGACTTCACTTAACTAAATTCCTGAACAGCCTTAACTGAGAAGTCAGTTCTCCTTATGTCCAGAGTTGAGATTTTGCTGGCACATTTTGTCAACAGATTTTTTAAACTTGATCACTTTCTGGTTACTGAGGCCAAGACAGACAGCAATCTCCACTCATGATATCCACTCAGTTGACAAGCAGTAGATAAGAGGGTGTTTTTTTGAGTCAGCTCTTCTCTCCCTTGTACTTTCCAGCAACAGCTCTTTGTCATAAAACACTATACTTCAGGGTAAAAAGACTGAAAACTTCAAAGCCTATTTTTTACATTGAATTGCCTATACAGCAGGCATAATTTAGGGTAGGAATGAGTAGGTTTATAGTGCATTTCTATGCTCTCTGTCTGTGCTTTCCTGCACTGCTGAATGATAGTGAATCTTGTTTTCTTTTTTAACTTTAGCTGCCAAAAATTTAAGCCATATGTCTTCTCTCTTCTACTGCAGAAAGCTGTCCTGGAAACACAATAAATTGGAAGTCACTGTGATAAACTGATCAACGTTTTTTAAAAATATATAATTGTTTAAATTAGTTACTGTAAAAGTTAGGAATTTTGTATTGACTTTCCTTCCAGATCTTCATAATAATTTTAAAGAAGCTGTGATTTATGGGCTAAAAATGCTCTGATCTTTTCCAGAATCTGTAGTAATCCTCCTTTTATATGACTGAGTAATTCAACCCATATTTGTAGTATTACAGCCTAAGCCAATGTAATTCACAGTGTTGCTGAACTTATTTGCCTTGTACCAGACTACAATGAAATGATGAAATTTTTGCATAACATCTTTTTGATTGAAGAGAGAGATCTTTAGTACTGGATGCAGTCTATGTTTTACATCAAGTAAAGCACCAAATATTTGTGAACATGGTAAGTAGGTGAAAAACACATCACAGAATCACAGAACCACAGAATGAACTAGATTGGAAAAGACCTTTGAGATCATTAAGTCCAAGCTATGAACTAACACTTCATCATCAACCAAACCACAGCACTGAGTGCCGTGTCCAGTCTTTTTTTAAACGCTTCTAGGGATGGTGACTCCAGCACCTCCCTGGTAGATGATTCCATGCCCAATCACTTTCAGCAAATAATTTTTTTCCTGATGTCTAACCTAAACTTCCCCTGATGCAGCTTAAGACTGTGTCCTCTGATTCTATCAGTTGCTGCCTGGAGAAAGAGACCAACCCCGCCTGACTACAGCCACCTTTCAGGGAGCTGTAGATGGTGATAAGGTCACCCCTGAGTCTCCTTTTCTCCAGGCTGAACACCCCAAGCTCCCTCAGTCGTTCCTCACAGGGTTTGTGTTCCAAGCTCCTCACCAGCCTCATTGCCCTCCTTTAGATGGGTTTGAGCATCTCAACACCCTTCCCAAACTGAGGGGCCGGAACTGGACACAGCACTCAAGGTGTGTCCTCACCAGTGTCAAGTACATGAACTGTCCGAGGTCTCAAGAAAAAGAACACATTCTTAATGGTAAAATGAGCTACAGGTTTTTAGCTATTCAAGAAGACAGCTTGCCCAAAAACTTATTCTGATTCACCTGCAGAATGACACCTGAACAGAAACCTGAAAGTTCTGCCCTCTATCTCGTGCTTGTTGACAATTGAAACACATGAGACGTCAAAAAATGTTCAAAACTTAAAAGGAAGCAGAAGACATCAGTCTCAGGGCTTTCTGGATAACATAATTGTGTATTAGTAGTAAATGTAGCAGAAATAAAGAATTTTATATGAAGTCACATTTTATTGCAACTCGTCGGTACAATTATCCTCAAAAGTACGTTAGATTAAGAATATAGATCAAATAGATGTTCACCAGGGACTCCATATCAACAAAAGGTAGAGTCACCTAGAATATCAGCAGACTTCTAATGTCTTCTATACATTAAGGCTTGTGACCATTTTGGACAGCTATAAATTTTTGTTATAATTCCCGTCCAACATGATCATGGCATGAGTGTCTGTTGGTTCTTTTGTTCTAGAGCAAAGATAAATATGATTACATGTCTAAGCATTTTCCTAGATACAGGAATGGCCTTGCATTTCTGAGACCTTTTTATTAATCTCGTCTCTTTGAATTTATTTAAGATATTGGGGGTAGTTGCATTTTTTGATGGTTTGGTTTGTTTTTTTTCAAAATAAACTGATCTAGTTTTCTGTACCAGCTCATGACAATCTGAACAAACCATCACCCATATTTTGTGGGCAGGCATACCCACAACTTAACAAAATCAGTAATTACTTCTGAGAAGTTAATGTGTATGTGACAAGTTACTCACTGCAGAAATGTAACACCAGTCCCTGAATCCTGTTCTGTAAAGACCAAACTCTTAAAGAGCAGTAATGACATGTGGCTGCTCTTGTAGCAGTCACTGCTAACAAAGCTCCCTTCAGCAGCCTTGTGCAGCCTGTTATCTCTCTCGTTGGTGCTCACTGTTAGTGGCTCTGCCCTATATTTCTGAGGTGACAAGCTCCATTTATGAATGGATAACTATCACAATAAACAAGCAATTGATTATCTTTTTACTTGATACTTTTTCTGTAGATAGGGGAGTGCAGCTGGTTCATCCCTGGCACCCTGTGGTGCTCAGAACTAGAGAATGATGGTGATAGCAGTGGAACAAAGCTAAGGTGCCTGGAAACTTCATTGTTGTTAAACCTCAAATGAATAGGAAGCTCTAACATCTAGGAAACTATGAAAAATATACAAAATAAGAAAGGTCTGTAAAGACCTATTCAGCTATCTGTAGTATTATATTACAATGCAAAACTGTGATAGGAAAAAAGTACATATTTCTTCATACTAACCAATCCAATGGGAAAAAAAAACCCAGAAAAAATATGTATCTCTCCCGCTCCTGAGAATGTTTTGATAGCATTTAACTCATTTGATTAGATCACATGAAATCACTTGTGACTATTGGAGAGAGAAGGCTATGAAGAACTAGAGGAGCATAACAAAGTTAGGTGCCTGGGAGGCAGAATGACAGAAGAGACTGTCTTTTGTCAGTGCAAGCAAATGCACAATAAAAGAGATAATTGTAACTACAAACGTACCTTGGGGGGCTATTCTAAATTAACTGTACCTTTCAGGAAAAAGGATCTGTGCATAAGTCCATGAAATTACTTGCCTAAAACATAGTTGTGCACTAGGATAGCAAATAAGAAAATAAGGATGAAAGAATGAGAGATAATAAGGATTCCTGTAATTACCTTAGCCCTTATGTAATGAGGATTAGAATGAAATATTAAATAAGTATATTACCTATGAAACTTTATTATTATCTTATATATCTGACACCAATTATCCCATTTAGAAATAGAATATATATGTAGCATGGGAACATGGCTTTTATTTAGGCTTAAATTTACATATATAATTTATATGAATTAAGTAGAACCTTTTATAGCTGAACAATCATCATTTTTAAAATAGCTGTTTTGTACTGATGAAATAGTACTTACTTATTTGCGGGGAGGATGTGGTTCTTGGGGAAATATAATGAGATGAGGTGAGGGAAAAATAAAGTGGAATTATAGCAGAGGAAATTGTTCCACTGTTACCCCATTTCTATAGTGTTCATGGAGAAGCTGAATGGATGAGAATGTATGTAGCAGATCACCTGGAGTTCTGTCACGTGGTACGCACAGGACAAATAGGGCATCAGGTGCAGCCAAGTGGGTTTATGAAGGGCAGGTCCTGCCTGACCAACCTGATCTCTCTGTGTGACAGAGAGACCGGGTTAGAATGTGAGGGAAAGGCCGTGGATGTTGTCTGTCTGGGCTTCAGTAAAGCCTTTGACACTGTGTCCCACAGCATTCGCCCAGACAAAACTAGCTGGTCATGGCTTGGACTGGTGTGCTCTTTGCTTGGTAAAAACTGCCTGGATTGCTGGGCACAGGGAGTGGTAGGGAGTGGAGTTACAACCACGTGGTGGCCAGTCATGAGTGAGGCTAGTCATGTTTAATACCTTAATCAATTGTCTGGTTCAAGTGCACCCTCAGTCAGTTTACAGATGACGGCAAGCTGAGTGGGAGTGTTGATCTGCTGGGCAGGAAGAATCTGCAGAGGGATCTGGACTGGCTGCATTGATCAATGGTGTGAGGTTCAACAAGGTCAAGAGTTGGGCCATGCCCTTGGGTCACAACAACCCCAGGCAGTGCCACAGGCTGGGGCAGAGTGGCTGGAAAGGAGCTGGGGGTGCTGGTGACAGCAGCTGGACATGAGGCAGGCCGTGCCCAGGGGGCCAAGAAGGCCAATGGCATCCTGGCCTGGATCAGCAATGCTGTGGCCAGCAGGGCCAGGGCAGGGATTGTCCCCCTGTGCTGGGCCCTGCTGAGGCCACACCTCCAGTGCTGTGTCCAGGGCTGGGCCCTCACTGCAGGAAAGGCCCTGAGGGGCTGGAGAGAGCCCAGAGAAGGGCAATGGAGCTGGGGCAGGGTGTGGGGCACAAGTGCTGTGAGGAGCAGCTGAGGGAGCTGGAGTTATTTAACTTAAAGAAAAGGAGGCTCAGGAGGGACCATATTGCTTTCTTACAAATACCGGAAAGGAGGTTGTGCTGAGGTTGCAGTCAGTCTCTTTCAAAAGCAAATGGCGTCAAGTTATGCCAGAAGAGGTTTATATTGGATATTAGGAACACTTCCTTCAGATAATGGACTGTCAAGCACTGAAACAGGCTGCCCAGGGAAGTAGTGGAATCACCATCCCTGTGGGTATTTAAAAGATGCATAGACGCGGTGCTTAAGGACATTGTTTAGTTGTAGACTTGACAGTTTTAAGTTTACAATTTGACTTCATGATCCCAAAGGTATTTTCCAATCTGAATGGTTCTATGATCCTATCATTTGAAGGAAAATTCTGCAGCTTCTGGATTTTGACTGAATGATGGAATCAACATTCCTTATTTTAAAATCTAGAACAGGATAGTACAGATTCTAAATACAGAACTGTCCATATCTGCTTCGTATAGTCTCCTGAACTTTTTATTTATGAAGTATTTAATATGATAAATTAACATTGCAGTATCATATGATAAATTTAACCTTTTAAACTTAGTAACTAGATGCTTTCATGTGTCAATTAGCTCTCTAGAATCTGAACTACTTTGCAAAGCTCACTTGAAGATTATGCTAAATTTGATATCTTGCCAATTGTGACTGCTTTATATTTTTGAGATTTCACTTTGTTCAAAACAAGTCTCAAAACAGTTAGGAAAATCTTTAAGATAATGTTTGAATTTTAATGAGTAGTCTGGGAGCCACAACTGTCAGTGAAATCCAGCATCTGAATATCAATTTCATTTTGATCAAGCATTACATCCTAAGATTGCAATTGGTTCCATAACTCTGAAGCAGATACATAAGTGTGATCACCATCTGCGCTAGGCACAATTTCAAATCAATACTATTCTTTTATACTTTTTTTTCTTGAATGGGAGAGACCTTTGCTAATCTTATATGACATTGGAAAAAAATCTCACTATGGAGCTCCATCTAGCATAAAAGGAAAATAAAATATTAAGCTCTTGGGATATTGCCTCAATTTCTCTATTGGTGCATTCATAAAACAAATTGTTGCAAGTAGGAGAGATAAAAATGCTAGGATTATGTCTTACACTTAGCAAGTATCTAGATAACTTAGCAAATGCCTAATTTCTTTTCAGACTAAAGAACTGTCTTGAAAGAGTTAACATAATCAGTTAACTGTTACAATTTTTGTAGGACCTGATTCTGAAATTAGCAATTTGCTGAAGACTTAGGGCTGTACAGTTCTGGCATTCTGTATAAATTGCAAGGGTTAGCATGCCAGAGTGAAAAAGATGCTCTTAATAGTAATAATATTGACATGTTTTGATTCCAAGGCATTTCTGAAATAAGTTGAACAAAAGTGCATGATATTAATGGTAATTGATTATGTTTTTTCCAAGTCCTAAACTATAAACCTGTCAACCACATTTGAATTTAACCTGTATTGGAATACTTTGTTAGATTTAGTGAACAAACAGAGAGAATTTGTGTAGATGTGGCCTCCATTTGTAGGGTTTGGACCCTGATTGACTACTGAAGAAAACCCCTAGCTGGCCTTACCCTGTGGGATACAACTACAGGAAGTATGTACACCTTTTTAAGCTGCAGTTTTTCTGTTTCAATTTTGTGTCAGCAAAATGAAACTATGAAAACATAGGAGAGGTAAACAATAAACCAGGACAAGCAATCATTCAGCTCAGAACCTTATGTCTGAAAGTGGACATATGAGAATTGCTGGAGCAGAACAAAAGAACAAGGACATTTTTTACTGCTTTGTCTCCCAGCACTGAAATAAAAACATTTCAAGAGGCTTAGTGTCTGTGTGTTTTATAGACTTCTCTTCTGTGGTTGCAGCATCCATGATGCCATGCCACAGCTAATTCCTCCACTCACCTACACTCTATGAAAACAACTTTCTTACTCCTTTCAAATAAAAAAGCTCAAAACTGATAAAAATACTTTTACCCTGTCAAGGACAGTAGCTTCTCTAATTGAGGGAATCAATCTCAAACTTGGGTGGGAGGGGAAGGAGCTTGCAGGAAATGGGCAGAAAAGTGCAGCTGTTCCCTGCAGTGATGCTTTAGTTTTATTTCATCACTCTTGAGGAAAGATGATCTGTAAGGGAGTAGTGAAAAAAGAAGACTTAACTAGTTCTGGTTCATGTTTGGATTTTGTGGAGGGCAGATTTCTTCTTCTATTCTTACAGTATTCAAGGGAAAAAAAGTAAAAAACAGTCTTGTTTTTGTTAATCTCCAGGCGCCTTTGTTCTCAGGGAAAATCCTGTTTTGCTTTTGATTGTGGATGAAAATTTGAGCTTTACCATATATGTGTGCTGGATGCCTTCTAAGGGCAATGGTTTCTGTTATCACATGCTATTTTTCAATAAGCTGCACCTCAGAGGTGCTCAGCCTGAGGCATGAAAGTGTTGCACATAACCTGCTGTGACTTGGCTGACCTGTCATGAAGAGCAGGGAAAAGACAGGATTCTGTGATACTTGAGAAACAGGGCAGCTCTTTTACCATAATGTCAACCTTTATTTCTCTGAACCAGGTGACCAGCTTGGACATCTCTAACATGAATTAATTTAGTCTTATATTAAGAAAAAAAGCACAGACTTTAAACCTGGGAGGTGGATGAGGCTTAGCAAAGATAAATGTAAATATAAATATATTTACTGGGGACAAAATAATCCTGATCAGCAATCTAGGAGGGCACTGTGTCTCAGCAAGGGCTGTGCAGCCCTGGGGTCCCGGGGATAGTGAGATGCACAAGAGCCACCCTGAGGCTGGCAGCAGCAAGGGCCATCCCCATCCAGTGCTTGTAGCGGGGGCACAGGCAGGAGATCAAGGCATGTGATGGTCCCCCTCCACCTGGCCCTTCCTGGAGCTCCACAGAGAAAACTGTGACCAGCTTTGGTCCCCTCCAGCTGCAGAGATACAATTGGAGAGAGTCAAACAGAGGCCCACTGAAGTGGAACATGGTTGCAGTCTTACAGAGCCTACAAGGCAGTGACACAGAAGATGGAGGTACTCTCTTCACAAGAGTACGGGATGACAGGACAAGATGCAGCAGGCATCGGTTGGAGGGATAATAAAAGTCTATATAAGACTTTTTTTCCCTGTGAGAACAATTAAGCATTGAAATAGACCCCACAAAGTGAAGTGGGTGGGTTTAGGCAATGTGAGAAGTAACCAAGAAACAAAATTTTTTGGTTTGATTTGGTTTCTGGTTTTGTTGCAAGCAAAGAGAGAAACTGAAATGAGGCATGAAACCCAAATTCATTTGGGAGATGCTTAAGGAAATATGTGTTTTGTTCTTTAAAATGGTCCCGTGAGATTCCCTTTATGAAGGAAAGCAGACAGACTTAGGACTTTTTATATGACTTCATATGAAGTGGCAGTACAAATAGCTATGTGCAGGGTTAAGCATTCACTACTACAGATTTATTTTATATTTTGTCCAAGTTTCTTAATGTAGTATTAAAAATCCAGGGGTTTTTGTTGTTGTTGTTGTTGTTGTTGTTGTTTTGGTGATGGTGGTTCAGTTTTTATTTTTGGGTTTTTTATGTTTAATTTGGTTTTGTTTCTGTATTTTAATACTCCACTTCTTGTACCTTCTGTTCCTTGGCTTAATTCTCTTTATCATCACATCCTCAAGTGGACTATAATTGACTATATTAGTGCTTGCCTTGATTATTTATCTATTTTTAAAATTTGCCCTAATTATATATTTGTTTGGGTAGAATAGATATGAACTTTGAATTTTTTTAAATTTTAGCGCATTCATGTACTCTCTCCCGTACCTAGGGAGAACTTCAGATTTGTTTATAGCAATCCAATTAAAAAATAAGGTGATATAGTTCCTCTTCTTCCTTGTGTGACATTGATTCACATTCAGTTCGTATGAATAGTGATAAATTGCCAACTTTGAAATAAGCAGATACTTCCAATCACAACATGTTTAATGTAAAATTTAGCACTACTACTTGACTCAGCAGACTGAGGCTTGAATGTGAGTCACAGTGAACTTACATTTCCATCACTGAGTTTGTCCCCTGGTACCAAGGTTGCATTACTATTTTATGGGGAGAACAATTTCAGACTCTTGGGGTATTAATAACACTGAAATCACTTTAATGTATTTTCAGATAAAAATTCATTGCTAAAAGACCTCATGACTTTGGCCTGTCATCTGCAAAATGTTTGCTGGATTATTGCTGCGGTACAGTGAACTGTTCCAGTTGAACAGGTAAAAAAAGTCATAATCAAGAAATCAGACTTTTAAGAGGCCTTCTCCACACTGCAGATTACCTGCAGAGCCTGTTTGTTACACCAGCTGAAAAAATGCTGAAAATGGTCTGGCTGGAAGTATGAGATTCCTTAATTGTGAAGTGCTGCACTCATTTGTCAGCCATGTACTCCTCAATTTAATAAATTCATCACCTCATTTGATGTTTCCAAACTTATTCTCTGTTCACTGTTGTTATCCTCACCCTTTGAACAGTTGTTGAAAACTTTAGCCTGCCTATTTTTGTTTGTCTTTTTACCATGCAAATAGTTATCAATTTGATGTTTGGGGAGAAGGGTGTGTCTAACCATTGGAGCAAACAAACCTACAACACTCTGATGTGCATGGAGTAGGAATTGAGACTAAATCTGTGCTCTCTCAAGGGTACATGGCTTTTGTGTTTGAAGCATGAGTCAACAGGGTAAATATACCTGTTCCATCCAGGGGGAACTGTGTACTGTCAGCAAAGACTACGAAGCGTAGCCAACATCATAGCAGGCTACATTAATCTACCCCTGGTTTGTTCTCTAGATGCAATTTTACACATGGAGAAATAATTCCATTTGGTCAAGGTGCATGACAAATCTTATTTTTCAAGTTTCTCGAGGATAAGGCTGCATCCTCCAGGTATCCCAACAGGATACTATTTGCTTCCTGGTTTTAATTAAGCATTCTTTCCAATATCAAATCCTTATATTTCTCAGGCTGCCTTCATCACTTACATTTAACCTGCTCTGACATACAGCCTTGTCAAGTAGCCAGAGTGCTGTCTTCAAGAGTGTTCTATGTATTAAATGTTTTCTGAACACCTTCTTGAGCTGTTTGTTTTCTAGGCCTAATGACATTTAAAACTGCATATGTTTTTACTCATTTCCCTTGCTTCATCTGCTCCGAGGGACTCATCCTTCTGTTTTAGTATGTTGACAAATATAAAAATTCATTACATGGGTTCTTGATTACAATTTTTTCTTCTAATGTCCAGATTACTTGTCATATTCTTTTTTGAATTATATTAAGGCTTTTTAATATCTACTATGGCTGTGACTTTTAATTGATCGGCTCTACAGCGTGTTGATAGCATTATTAGGTACTCCTAATAATCACTGCATTAGCTGTATCTGGGGCAAGACCAAGAAGCTGAGATTTTTAAGCTGGGTTGCAAGTCCCTCAGAAGCAAACTGGAATATTTCTCTTTCTTGCCCTATGGCTATCATCCCAAAGGTTTTAAGTAGTGTTATCTTCTATTTTTAGGTATTGTCTCTAGATTCATAGAGAGAAGAATTGTGGATTACCGCCACTTTGCATTACATGCTTTAGAAAATACTATGATGTATTAAAGCTTACTAGCCTTCTTTAAGGCTGATTTATCTAAATACCCAGTTGCAAATGTCACATTAGTTTGTGGAAAAATTTAGAGGTTCAAAATAAATCTTTCACTTTTTCAGTTCTTTGGCTTTCAAAAAATAAGGTGTGAAAATACAAAATGTGTATCAAATACCACTCCCATGTTAAGTGAAAACTCTAGTGTTTTTTTTAAATTTCTCCTCTCTCTTTATTATACTTAGAGAGTTCTACCAAGCAGATGGACATATATTGGGAGAAGAAATATAAAGGAGTTCAACTTATTTCTGAATCAAGTCATTCTGACCATTAGAATTAGCTAGATTTCCTGCTGTGTTAGAATGAGTTTAATGTCAAATGCTATCTTAACAGATTAGATTGCAACAACTGAAACTATCTATGGCTTTCCTAAAAGAATGACCCTAATTCTGCTGCTGAAATCTTGGCAGTACCCATGGGAGTTGTTTCAAGAAGGAGGTCTCTAGTTCTATTAATGCTCCTTGCTTTCTGTGTAAAACCTCTCAGACAACCTCTGTGACTTGCTGACAACCTGCTTCTAATTCTGCCATGTAACTCTCAACTGGAGCAGGGCAGGAATCATTCTCCCCCACCTCTCTTACTGCAAATACTAAACACTAGATATGCAAACTGTTTCTAGGCTTCTTAGCAGCAGAGATAAGAACAAATCCTCTCCCCTGCTCTCAGCATCCTTAAGGAACTGGGGTGGAAAATAGATGGGAGGAGAGGGGGCTCTTGGCTCACAGTTTTTTGCACTGCTCCCTGTTTTCCTGGGAGTAGTGGCTGCCAAGAGGACAAGTTACTTGTTTCATTAGCACAGTGGGAGCAGTTTGCAGGACGTCTGCTTGCCAGTTTTCTCACATAGTTGCTGGAGCTGTTACTATTTTGCTGCCCATAGTGACGCAGAGTCACCTTACTCATGCTCCAGGCAGGCTTCAGGGAGAAGCAGACACATAATTTTTTATAGTCACTTTGTTAGGACATCCCACGGGTTGTTAGTGTCAATAGCAGCCCCAATTAACCATGTTTTCTATGGCTGCTGCCTGAAGGCTGGAGTAGCAGGTGACTTCCCTGCCAGCCCCAGGCTATGATCATAGCTGTGATACAGCCGCATCCTTGGACTATCCCCAGCTTTCTTCCACAGAATTGAACTTATTCCCATATGATTTGGTTTTTCAGTTTTTAAAATACCAATGTGTATAATAGCTTAATAAAACTTGCCTTCTATGTCTAGTTTAGACTTTATCTTCTTTCCTGAGGCTAGTCTACTGTGGGAATCCATAAATCAGAGGGTTTTGGGAAAGCTGCAGGGGACAGGCCTCAGAGACAGTAGAACTGTGATTAGAGCTAAACAGTAGCTATAAGATTGGTCAGCAGAAAAATTATGTAAGAAGTAGAAAAGCAAGGACAAATAGAACAACGGTCTTTGTATTAACACTGGTCTGGAATAACTCCCTAAGCTGCAGAAAAGTTTATCTAATGAGATGTTAGGAAGTTCTAAGCTTAATAATGGAGCTCTGTGCCTTGTGTTTTAAGGCTTATAAGCAAGTATTGTGTTTGAAATAAGCAGGCATTGTTTTAACCAAGGTACATGTGCTTGTAGTGGTTAGATAGAACTACTGTCGATACGCTTTTGCTTTGTGTGATTGGTCAAAAAACTTATAAACTAAGTTGTAACATTAAGTTCTTTGTCTGCTGCCTGGGATGTGAGCTGATGGCATCTTCCCATTGTCATAACCATGTAATGAGACTGGTGCTGGAAAATAAAATAGCTCAAGATGTGTTCCTAGCAGTCCTGTCCCATTTGTGATTTGTACATAGCCCCCAGCTGGCAATAGTCTACAACTAAAAGATTGAATCTTGCATGGAAAGCATTTTGGGAAGTATTACTCTGGGCTTGTCCTCTTTCTTATTTTTTTCATAAAAGTTTCCTGCTGTCAGACATAAAATATTGAGCTAGATGGACCTTCACTGTGACCTTGCATTACTGTACAAAATGTTAGTGAATGAAAAAAGGAACATGAGATTTGATTATCAGCCATAAAACAGTGAATTCATTGGAAAATTGATGGAATAGAATTGATATTCTAAACACTTTTATGGGTATGCTGTCAGATTGAATATGCTAGTTAAATCTCAGTTTCCACACATGGAAAATTATGGTAGAAAGCAATATGTATGGAAGAAGAACTTTTTCTTTATTAAGCTAGATGAAAAGACAACTGCAATGTTGTCTTGGATTCTAGTGTCCTATTAAAGGTACCATCTAAATTATGGTCTGGTTCAGAAAATTCATTCCTCTCAAAGAATAGAAATCTTTAAAGAAAGATTTCTAAAGAAAATAGAAATGAATCTAGAGAAAAATAAATGAGTGCTTTAGAACCTAGTTTTAAAATCTAGGTTCTTAAGCACTCATTTCTTTTTCTGTAGATTGATATGAAATACAAGACTATAACCTGAAAAGAAAGGATGGATTCAGGTAAAATAAACACAAGGCAAAGCTGAGTTGTCAAATATTTAATTCCTTACTGTGTAGAAATATTTCCTGACTGAATTCCAGATATTGCATATTTAGCTGGCATTTACTGTTGCATCTATATTACACCACATATATTATATGGTCTGTTCACCTACATGCACTCTAAGAAAAATTAATTTTTTTAAAATATATTATCCTTTAAGTATAGTTCATAAAGCATATAGTTCATAAAGGGTATAGTTCATATGATAGTTAATAAATCTATTTTAACTAGTCAGTACTTATTGGTATGCATTTTAAACTGCTCATAAATGCAGTGCTGGCTCTGGTAGATAGGCTTTAAATTATTGATCTTAACAGAGGCAGGTTCAATAAGCATTTTTAAATTCTTGACTTCTTGCAGGAACTGTCATGTTTTAAAGAGTATCAGTTTTCTGATACTTGGTGTCTCCATTAAATGACAGAAATGTCAAAAAAAATCTATAATTCTGCTATGAAATATAATGATCTGGACTCGTCTGATTTCTCTCACTGCTGCAACAGCCAGATACATGGTCACTGCTGTTAGGAAATAGATAAAGTGTTAGTAGCTGCAGGTGAGCTACAGCTCAGTAAGTGAGCGGAAGAAGTTGAAAACTGTCTGCATTTAACCATGTAATTTTCCTGCATTAGTAAGTAATGTTTGTAAATCAACTTTATAGATGCTAATATTAAAGCAACAATAGCCATTGTTTGCACAGTAGAATTAAAGGTTTTTGTATACAAAACTGTGGATCACATATCTCTCTTCCCCTTTTTCCATTAGTCTGGGATTTTTTGGAATTTTTTCTGTACTTTTGCTTAAGTAGTATAAATAATTTTAACATACCTCTCAAAGGATGTTGTGAAGTTATATGAAAGTGACAAGAAACCATAACTCTATTTTTAAGTATACCACTAAGCAGCCTGCTGTCTGTTGCCATAATCTAGTCAAGACCTCTTTCCTATATGTGTCCAAATGAAATTATGCGGAGTAGAGTCTCATTTTAACACACTGGAAGTACTTTTAAGAGAGGGATGCTAGCTACTGAAACAGCAATACCATTTTTTGTATCTAAGTAATGTTTTCGTTTGATTTCTATTGCATGGACATAAACAGGATTTCAACTAGAACCTGTAGATGGTCTACACAAGTAGAAAATACTTGGTCATGTTGCACAATCTGCTGTCTGCAATGAAAGGGCATTTCATGCCAAAAAAAGTGCAACTTTTCTTGTCTTGGAATTTTTTTCAAGATACCAATACCTCTTTCCCCTGTTTCTGGTAAATGTTAATTTCTGCTTGCCATTGAAGAGCAAATACACATGCTTCTGTGAGAAACAGACATAGCTCTTCCTTGCAGCATGCAGAGCAATCACTTTTGTCCCTTAATTTGGTGCTCCTGTGCTTGCTGGAGTTTTGTAGCTGGGAACAAAGTATCTTGCCAATAACAGATGGTGGTGAATGGAAATACAGAATGTATTTCACTGAATCATTTGTTCATTAGTTAGAGTTTGGATACAATTACTCTTGACTCTGACATATCTCTTGGGAATCCAATTTTTCATTTACGTATTTTTCACAAAATTCTCCTGGGTTCCTGTTAAAAACAAGATAAAGTACTCTGTAAAAGACATCTACATTCAAGCTTATGTGACAGGCTTTTTTAGATGGTTACTGGGAGTACTTATCTTCTGTTTCTCCATGGTATACACACACTGAATTAATTTTCCCATATCAAAAGAAAGATGAGAGTCACGCTCTCATTGATCACGCTTGATGATGTTAGGGAAATCCCCAGGAGATAAGTTACTTTATAGTCAAAATACAGGACTGTCCTACAGAGGTTTTGCACAAACTATGAGTATTTCAGCTTCGAAAGTTAAGCTTTATTCACATCTTCAATGTATCATGAATAAAACATTCTGTATCACTACTTTGTAACTTTAAACAAAACAAAAAAGAAAATGAAGAAACATAAATACTGAATGGTTGCCCAAAACAGCTGATTCCCCCATCTGCTACAGATGTGTGAATCCTGCCAGCTCCATTTTGGTTTGTACTGCAGCTCCTGCAGTAACTGAACAACTCCCAAATTAGGAAAACAGTAAGCACATGGAAAAATGCAATGGTGGTAATTTCTCCAAATACAGACAATTGATACAAATACCTTAAATTTTAGTTTTCCCTCCCTTATTTTGGGCTGATTCAAAAGACTTTTGAGGACTGTTGTTTTTAATCTCCTTTTCCTTCTTTCTTTTTTCCTCATTGTGTCCATCAGTTCTGTATCCTACTGTTGTAAAGTATCAAATTCAGAAAGAAGAGATTCATCGGCTCTGAGATTAGCAATTTTTTTCAATTTTTTGCAATTATATTTTATACAGTTTTTATTTGATTTTTTAATATATAAAATTAATCTTGCTATATCACAAACAATTTTTAGACTGAAAAATTACTGTAGGAAATAATGTTCCGAATGGACATCATCATCATGGCAATGATTTGCTGTGGTTTCATATAATTTTCATGAAGAACCTTGAAAATTTTTTAAAGGAACTTATAAGAAAAATTTTTTATCTTCTTATATAAGGAAATGGCATTATTAGTCACTGAAGTGCTATCATAAACAACGAGAGCTTACTTCACTGTGTTTGGTAGTACATGTTGGTGCACAAAACAACCATAGGGATGGACACAATCACCACGTTTGTGGCTCCATGAAGACTCTGTGGGATGTGGACAGCTGGCAACCACTGGGGTTGTCCAGCTCCACATTTTGGCTAATGCTTGCTTTCCTGTTTCTTGCCTTTCTGTGCTCTTGCGTGGTGCACAATAAATCAGATATCTGGGATGAAGGTGTGCAGTATCTTTAAATTCTCAGTGCCTCCTCAGGCACACAACTGTAAATTGTGCATAAAGGAACAAAATGGCCTGGAGAACAATCTTTGATCCTGCCAACTCTCCGGACTTTCTCTAATGCATTAAATTAGTCAGCTGTTTCTTCAGATAGTTTATCATAGATTCACCAAATCTTCTAGGTCAGAAAAGACCTTTAAGATCATAAACTCCAACTCTTAATTTAAGACCATCAGGCCCAGCATTAAACCACATCCCTAATGCCATATTTCCATGCCATATTTACATTTAAATACCACCATGAGTGGTGACTCAACCCTTCCTACAGAATTTTGGAGTATGTGATTCAGTACAAAAGACAAAACAAAAATGAGTTTTAAAGGAAGATGTACATATTAATGTCCTGGAATTAATATTTTCCAACAAAGCTTCCAATCATCAACAACTTTGCTTCAGAATTTCCATGAGGTCCTTGCTTCTCCTCCATATAAACGAATAGCAGGAGAAGACTACATCGTTTTAGAAAAGGATCTAAGAAATATAAAATGCCTTAATTAAATCACAGCTTGTTAAAACACATTTTATTAAGACAATTTATGTGCATCTGCAAATAAAATGCTTGCTAATAGATGATTACATCCCTGGCATATTTAAGTCCTTGCTTCTTAGTCTGTGACCTTAAGTAATACTGCTTCAGGTTTCAGTAGCTCCTTGGTGAAAATGGCTAAGAGATCATAACACCTCATATTTTTATTTGTAATATATTATCCTTAAGTATTAGACTGACTCAAGTGCTAATTCATTTATTTGTTATTCCATTTTATTACTGTATAACAGCTCCAGCTCATCAGAACATACTAAACTCATGGTAGGCTTATAGTTACAGCTCTGTATGAGACAAAATTTATAGATACATACACTGCTTAA
Organism: Ammospiza nelsoni; assembly: GCF_027579445.1. Lineage (NCBI taxonomy): Eukaryota > Metazoa > Chordata > Aves > Passeriformes > Passerellidae > Ammospiza > Ammospiza nelsoni. The sequence goes on along the minus strand of NC_080669.1, from coordinate 56,708,686 downwards.
ATCTTAATACCAGAAATTTCACATAGCACTAAGTCATGGTTTCTCAACAATGTAAAAATTATGGGATACAAAGTATATTCATATAGATAAATGCCATGGAAGTATTCTTTATCATACTTTTATCAGCGCACTCATCATAATGGGATTTATGTAAACCTTGAGTTCTCTTCAATACTGTCTGAATATTCACATTGCTGTTACTGCAACTGCCCTGTTGCCAAGCTCTTCACCTGGACAGTGGTCCAGAACAATCTAGAGTGTGCCCTGCACCATACGGTGTCTGTTGTGTGCGTATTTTGCTTAACTTCTTCCTCAGAACAGGTATATGGGTTTATGGTGGTTGTCTTGTCAAGAAATGAAAATAGCTTGAGAGAACGGAGAAGTAATAGGCAAATTCTGGGCATCACATTCAAATGGTCATATAAAGTCATATAAAAATAAAATATTGTTTAAAATTATGTGAAAGACTCAGTTTTTAGTACAGGTAGAAGTAGATTTTAAACACCATCTCATCCCATTTAGTCGGGCTTTTGAGCAATTTTTGGGGGTAGGGGGAAGACAGGAATGTGTAATTGGGGCTTGCATTGAAGTTCAAGAGACAGACCATAACTCCACACTAAAAGATTATGACAAAAGGCCAGCCTGTGGGATATTTTCTGAATGACAAATGCACTCCTATTACTCATTAATAGGTAAAAATTGTCAGGTTACAGTTACAACCAAGTGGTAGTTTGACCCCTTCACTAATGACAGAGTGCCTTGTGCTAACTAATAGTGGATGCTTACTGATCTTTATCTGAATGACTAGGAAGAAAGTTTACTCAAAATTACCTTATCCTGTCTACCAGGGTATCGTTCCTCATGTCTAAAGTAGTATTTAACAATACTATTGTGGCAATCTCTGTTGCCACACTAGGCTTCAGAAGATGTGCTGATTGATCTTAATTACCATGTGTCCTTTTCCTATCATGTGCTGAAATGCATAATAATACATGGTTTAAGTACACCACATGATCCAATAACATACAGTCATCTTATCTGAAGTGTCTATTCCCAGAAGTCTTCAGCCTGGACAAAGAGCCATCCTTCGTCTGAACAGTGAGGCTCAGATTGCACAGGAAAAAGATCCTGGCTCATTAAATTATTTTTTTTCATCTGTATGTAAATGCTGTATTTTCAGGATCTGAAAATACATGGAATTATTCAGAGCTGTTGGTAGAGGGAATGACTGGATGATTTAATTGGTCTCTTCTGTGTCTAATTCTTAAGACTTCATTAATACAGATAAAAATATAAATTAGGCAATATGAAAAAATGTATTTTTCACTCTTGTCTTTTGTTAGGTTTATACTTCTCAGTCAAGGGCATAAAAATTTCCTAATTATGATAATTAAAGATAGATGTTTTAATCAAGATTTATGGGCAGAGGGAAAGTGAAAAAAGACTGAATTTATCCTTTAGTCTTTTCCCCTACCTCTAACTTTTCTCTACTTCAAACCTGTTTTTTATATTCACTCTAACTTGGAGATATTATTAAGTACAGTAAAGCTTTTCCATATGAAAACCAGTGCAAAAATACTATTCATTTTATCTAACTCTGAGACACAAGCTCAGGAAGAAGTGTAATTATTATTCAGTTTTTAGATGTAAGAATAATTTTCTTGCTCTTAAAGGAGTTTGCTGACAAGTTTAAGAAGTAGAACAGCTACCCAAGTAATGCATTTTCTTAGTAAACTGTCATTATCTTTCTGATGTAGCCAGATGCATCATCTACTTTTCAGATTTTTTTGAGCATATTTATCCCAATGAATAAAGCCAGCAGCTACAGAATTGTCCCCGTTTTTGTCTTGAGTGTAGCCTCTCCACACAATTCATACACAGGGAGCTACTGGGGAAGCATGCTGTTTGATATAAGGAGTCTGAAAGAATCTGTCATTCATTTTAAGGAAAACAGTTAAGACGATCGGATTTGTCCATTTTTCTTGGTGCTTATCTGCTTATGGGGGGTATTTTGTCTGCTTTAATTGCATATGCCTGTATATGGAAGACAAGTCAGGACTGACTATCTTTCTGTGTACTTTGTAGTTCATAGTGAAAAATCTTCCTATTAATTTTTTGAGCATCATTGATACTTCTGGGTATTGTAAAACAGGCTCCATGAATCTTATTTTTATTCTCTTGACACTTGCTTACAGTAGAGATGGAATAATGCATTCCTCATTTGAAATGGAATGTACGTCTATTACATTTATTTCACTACTTTTGAACACATTACATATTATCCTTGTACTCTTATGTTTTTTGTATACGGGAGATGGAGTCATTATGGATAGCAGTGTCCCTTCTCTGACAACATCACAGAGAAGGCAGTCAGCATGTGCATGTGTAAAATTTAGCTTTCACTATCATTTCCCCAGCAGTATGATTACTCTTTGCTTGATTCTTTATTACATGTTCTATATTATTTATTACATGCTTGATTCTTTATTACATGAAAGAAAGCCATAGATTTAACACTGTAATTTCTGTGTAAATGGAAATTATCTTTGTAAATAAAACCAATGTTTTAATGTTTAAATGCTGCATAAGGCACCAAGTAGAAAGTTGGCAGACCCCTCAGTATTTTCCCATGTTAAGTATTTTCTTTATTGTTTTCATTTGGAATTCCTTCAATGCTTAACTACTCAGCTTTTAATTTTATTGATACCTATATGTGCAACTAATTCTCCTCTTACATTGTCAAACAGACCATTACAGTCATGAGTCTGTTACAGTTGTGAGCATTGTCAGTGCTTACAGTTGTTGAGTTGTCAGTGTTCAATCAAACAATCCCTTTCATTTTTAATACCTGAAAGCTCTAATAAATATCTGAAATAGGGCTTGTTAATATGTGCATTAGTGATATACGTATATATAAAAACATAATAGAAACTTAAAGTAAAATTCCTGTGAGTTATTATATAGCTTCAGATAACTTCAACTATTGAGCCTCACCACCTAGATTTCTGAGCAGTAATTATTATCATGATCTTTCTCTGCTGTTCAAAAGAGGGGAAAAAAAGAACTGAGGATCTGTCTCCCATTTCTAAAACAGAACTAAAACAGAGCTTGACAGGCTCAGAACTTCTGTCTGGTTAGGATCTTTTATGTACTGCTACTTTCTGCGGCAGGAACAGTACATACTCATTTTTCTTTCCTTTTGCATGTCATCTGCATCTCAGAAAATATTTCTAGCATTTTTTGTCTACATCAATATCACATTTCACAGGCTATTGCAAAACTGTATTCTCTTACAACTGTGATTTAATATGCCATCAGCCTTATTTTTCCCATCACATTTTTTCTTCTTCAATGCAACTAAATATTCACTTACAAGGAAAATGTGGGAGCAGTAAATGTCTATTTCTTGTCCAAAAAAGGAAAAGGAAATTAATGCTGCCCAGTTAATCAGGAAAAATATGTAGAATTTATTTCCACATTACCTATGATGAGAGAATCTCTGCCATATCTATCCTGTCTTCTCATGACTTGTGAGATACACGACAAAATATTCACTCTGGTTTTGCATAAATGCATACTGCTTTTAACGTGGTGCTATTCAGACATCTATTTCATACAGCAATACTTAAATATTTCAATCTCCATTTTTCAGCTTAAGAACAAAAGTAACACAACCCTCATTGCTGTGCAAAAAATCTGTTGTGTGCTGGTCAAGTGTAGTTGATTTATATAGCCCAACCTAGATACTTCACTTGAAGAAAGAGTGAGCACAATCCTTCCTCTCCACCTCCTCAGACATCCAACTGGGACAGTGAGCACCAGCTCTGTACTGCTCTGTTTCTCTTCAGCATCATGAATAAACGCCTACTCACACTGCTAAGTAGACAAACAAAAGTACAACAATGAAGTGATGGAAACAGCCAGTTTTTATAAATGCTTCCCTTAGAGCAGAATGTTCTTGCTGTGTCTGAGAATGCAGAGGACAAAGAGGAGCTGTTCTCTTTAGAAACCTGCAGAGCCTACACACTCTGATGGCCTTAAATAACATGGAAAATGAAATGGGGCCTTTTGCCACAGGGTGTTTTGAGGCCAGACAGATATATTAAGTACTACATTGCCAGAAGTCTTTAGATTGCTGCAAAAGCAAAGAGTAATGAGTACAGACTACTCAATACCCAGAGAGTTGGTGGATGTCCCATTCTTGGTAACATTCAAGGTCAGCCTAGTTGAAGATGTGCATAGACTGATCTAGTTGAAGATTTCTCTTCTGGTTGCAGAAATATGGGACTAGAAGACATTTACAGGTCCCTTCAAACACAAACCATTCTATGACTTCTCAGAAAAGTGAATTGGAGATGCACTAGATACCCAGAATGTTACTTTGCAATGCACTGACTTGTAATCTGCAGGTTGTGTGGCATTCCCACCCCTCAGCCAGTGCTCATACCACATCAAGATGTGAAGCTTCATTAAACATGTGGAGTTCTTGCCAGGACTGAGACCACACCAATCTTGCCTGAAGCTTCCAGTTGTACCAGTTTCAGACTGGCTTAATATGTGAATTACATATTGATGTAATTATTTACAGCTTAACGTAATTAATTAGACCTTAATGCTGTAATTCACTTGAGCTAAATTACTAATTTGCAAGGCTTAGAATGTGCCAGAGCAGCCTGATTATGAAGCCTTAAGCTGTTCTTTCATACAAAAAATGCAAACAGGTACAAACAAGTATTAAATATATTTTACTGTTGTGTTCTGTAAATACTTCTGAAAACATTAAGTTGAGAACTGTATGAGTGTGTAGGCTTCTTGTACAACTTGCACACTGCTGAGTGATGATTAGTCTCTATGTCATTAAAAAAGCTTGTCCTTTCAAGGATCTGAAAATACTCTGCAGAGCACATGTATAGAACATTAAAAAAAAATTACTTCATCAGCCTCTCATGGGATAGCATGTAAGGAATTTTGTATGGAGATTAAAGTGCAGTTGTCTTTAGGAGTATGTATTCCTAGAGAGTACCAAAATTCTGGGACAAATTGTCAAGCGTCCTTTGCTTTTGTTCTCAGAGTCACTGAATGAGTTTCAGTTGCCTATCTTGCTGCAAAGCCCCTGTGTCTAAGGTAAAGCGTACATGAAAGGCAAGACCATTCCCTAGCCTTCATTTCAGTGTACCCATTCTCACCTGAAACATAATAGTCTTGCCTTGTCTAGGTTATGTGATAATGTATTCTGGTGTTCAGTGGTTTTGTGCTACAGCAATTGCTGCATCAGCTCTTCTAGCCAATTAATTCCAAATAAATTCAAATGTTTGTTTTCTTCCTATTTCACCTCTGTAGCTGGGGAGTGCAGCTCTGACAGCCTTCTTGAAATCAGAGCATTGTTCCTTAAATCATAAGAACAAAGCTTTCAGGGAAAAAGATACGCCAGAACCGCAGCAGGGATTCTCTAACCTGAAGTATTGGTAGGATTAACATAATTGAGCTGTTTCTCAAGTTCACGTGTCTCAGCAGAGATCTGGCAGGCACAGCTGCCTGTGGGTGTCTTGCAGCATTGCTGCTGAGGGAATACATGCCAGCACATGTGTTGTCTTGCCCCACTGGACCAAAACTAATTCTTTAGCTTAAGTGAAGGGCTGATGTAATTCTTGCCCTCTGATTTTGAGGAAGCATGTTTGGGTCATTTTCTCAGGTTTTTTCTGAAGTAAACCAGACTAGTCCACTATAAAAACCCCGATTACATCGATTACATCGTCAGGTTGCAGCATTTATGGACAGTTACCAAGAATGCACAGTGATACTTTGTAATACTATGTCCTGTCAAGTATTCAAGAAAAGTGAGTCTTTGGGGTTATCTCATGCAATTATCACATACAGTTATGTGGATCACAGGTGAAACATCAGTCCTCCATTATCAAGAGTCTCTGAGGTGAGTATAGGAAGAGAACCATTGAGAATCAGCTACAGCTGACAACCACAAACATAAATTTGTTCCATCAGCTCCCAGCTGCAATTATGATGACCCTTTAAGTTCACGGAACATACTGGCAAGAAGAATATGGTAAAACCACATAAGCATCCAGAAGTGGAATACTTGGAATAAGAAGAATCAACATTTGTTACACTTCTTTACAATGCCTATTTTTTTCCTTTCTGTCTAACAGCAGCTAAAAGGAAGAGAGACATAAGTAAAGAGAGACTTCAACTTGAGACACTACAAAAAAATTCAAAGGTAACCATGTTGCAATTTCTTAATACTGCAGTATTAACATTCATATTGGACAGTTGTACATGAAATAACTGTAATTGCCTGCTTCTGTGTCCCATAAGCAGCTAGCCCCTCTCTTTATGCAATCACTGTAAATCAACGTGCCAATTAAATCCAGAGCTGCAATCTGTTATTCCATCCTGTCCATCCCTGGTCTCACATGTCTTCCTGAAAGCTGGTCTGATCTGCTGAAGATAACCAACAACTTTGACCAGGCATTGGAAGGTATAAGCCATGAACATTTCAGGATATTTTTTAAGGATTGTGTTCATAGTAATGAGTATCACATCAGCATTATTGTACTCATTATCAGCTTTATTTACTGACTACTTAAATTTGCATGAAAGAATCACCTATATTTCTGGAATACATAAGAAAAGCCTAAGGATTAATGTAGCCTTTTCAAGTTCTGCGTTTTAAATAAATCCATCATTAACTCACTGCTCTTCTAAAACATAATCATAATAAAAAAAGAAAATCAGAGGGGAGGTTTTGGAGCTAAGATGATTTTCCTACTGCACAAATATACTGAGTTCAGAACAAAATGAGCTTTTAGGGTCCAACTGAGCTTGTTGAATCAAGCTACATGTACATAATTATCTTCAGGGGAGTCTTGAACATCACTAAGTCTCAGATCACAAAATATCATTGATTTTTATTACAAAGTGGATGTGGGAAAACTTGCAATTTTCTATTCTTTCCAGACAAATACTTTCTGAGATGGAGAGAGCAATTAGCAAAACCGTGTAGACTCTGAGGATCCTAAAGGTTCCCTGAGCATCTACAGATACTGTGGGGAAACCCCTACCCCTAGGTCCTGAAGCACTTACACATGTGATGTGGACTTTGACCTTCTTCTGTAAAGAAATATATGGCCCAAACAACAGGAACTATTGCTTTTTGCGGGAGAAAGGACTGACGCTCATAAAGAAAGAAGTTCTACTCTGCTCAGTGTAAATAATGGTCTTTGATCTTGAACTAATAACCTTACCCTAGTTTTAACAATAAAAGCTTTCAATGCTTTCATTTTTACATGTGAAAAGACACACTTTTGTTCTAAAAGGCTTCTGTCTTACTGCCATTCAAGTAGCAAAAAGTATGAAATAAAATGTTATTCCAAGCCTTTACAGCTACAATGCTTGATGCAAATGGGAAAAATGAAATTTTCTGCTAATCTTTGTGAGACAGTAGGAAGCCCTAGGAAGATCACTTGGTCTGAAAATTTTAACTGGAACTACAGGTGGAAAAGGAGTTTGAAACTTTTAAACTCTTCTGCCTCTGAGTAGCCCCTTTGTCTGACATCCCTGCAAGATTTCAACTGTTCCAGTGAGTTTCAACTGTCTTCTTAATGTTTAATATTTAATTGATCCTTTAAAAGGCAGAAATCTTAGGGTTTTTTAACTGTGAATAGGTGTAGGTAAACAAACATATTTGTTTTCAATAGTGTTGTAGGATCGCAGAATAGCTGAGGCTGGAAGACATGTCTGGAGGTCAGCAAGTTAAATTCCCCTGCTGAGGGCACAGTCTAATAGTGAGTCACTCAGGTTGCACCTCCATTTTTTTTGTTCATTCTAGTTTGATTTTTTCAAGAAAAAAAAATTAAAGGTTTTAAATAGTAGTACTTCTAATGAAACCAGACCCTTGTAAAAAGGATACATGAATTAGAGGAGAATGAGACCCTTATTAATGAGCTCTGTATGTCTTGCTTTTCATTATAGTGGAGACTCCGTTCATGAGATTATTTAGGTATCTTCATTTTGGATTCATGCTATAATGAATAGTGACAATATGGTACTAATTGTGTGAATAACAGTATCAATATTTATTGTGGTGAGTAGTTTCAGCTTTGCAGTTGCTGAATTTACAGCCCAGCAGCTCAAGGACCTGTCTGAGGTTAATTTGAAACCAAGCTGAGGTTGTTAGGGCTCATATTTAAAGTAAACAGAAGTGATCCTGGACATCTGATATTACCTGTTGTTTGCCTTGTACCTCCTGGCATAAAGAAGTGGACTTTGCCAGAGGATACTCTTCCACTTCTCTGTTCCTGAAGCTTCTCAGGTCACTGATACTGTTGTCAATAACAATGCGATGACATATTTGGTAGGATGAGGATTTTAAATGCCCTTTATTGTCCTCTTCCCATCATAAATGTAAAGACATCTTATGGATTAATTCCATCTCTTTATGACGGTAAAGGTTGTCTTTGCTTGTACACAATATTCCTGGGGAAAACAACAACAACAACAACAAAAATAAAGAAACAAAACACAAAATCCAACAACAAAACCAAAAACCACACAAAAACCCAAAACAAAAAACAACCAACAAAAACATCCACAAAACCCCCAAACAAAGAAAAGCACCCAAAACCAAACAAAGCCAAAAAAACCCAAACCAACCAAACAAAAAACCACAACAACAGCAACAATAATAACAACAACAAAAGAACACCCCAAAAAAATTCCCCAAAAACCCAGCAAGAAACCAACAGAGACGAATCATCCTGGTCTCTGGTTTGGCATAACTCTTGTTATCACAAGATATGAAGGACTGTTTTTAATATTTTCCTTGTTAGATTCTGAACTTTAAGCTTCGGTAAAGTAGAAAACAATAAAAATTTTCAAACACCTAATGAGGATTGAAGTATTTAATTTTTATTTCACTTTGAAAGGTGAACAGTATTTCAGACAATTAATGGGGAGTGTGAAACATACAGAAACAATATATGTTTTAAAGAAATTCAAACACAGTGACAACATCCATAAGCTTGTTTCCTCAGTTATTTGATTTCACATTCCTATATGTATACGATTATATTAGGTAATCTGAGGGTGGAGTTTGGTTTCAGCACTTCATTTTTCTTTTTCCTAGCTTTTCAATGTCTTGGTTTACTGCTGAGTTGATTCAAAAACCAGTTTGTATTTACAACTCTGTTTCCAATTTTCTGTCACTTAGAGACAGCTCTTTTAACTTCTACAGGTTGCTACTGTCCAGATTTTTAGGCAGTCTCTTAATATTTACTATGTTCATGATCCTTTGTAGTATTTCTGAATGTTCAACCAGTATATGTCCTATTTTTCTTAAAGAAGGTGACAAGACCTTTTAAGCAACAGCATCATTGTAATCAAGTTTGGAGAATTTCCTTTAAAAGAAGCCTGAGAGTTTAATATGGATATAATTACTCTTTTATAAATAAAGGAAAAACAAAAAAGAAATGGAAAAAAGCATTGAGAATTAAGGGAAGGGAGAGGCTCACAGTATAGTCTCTAGGTCTCTTCTAACCCAAACTGTTCTATGAATTTATGAACTGGCCCTCCATGGAGGATTTGTCAGGTAGAACCAACCTATTTTTAATTTTTACATTTTTTCAAGGCTATCATGTACTGGTGTGTAGGAAAAACTACCCTCTCTGCTAAAATGCAATAATTTCCCCCAATAGAGAGCAAGAATTACAGAAGCTGTTTATAAGTAGTGCAATTTTAGATTTCTTGTTGAATGTTATCAGTAGTGTGACATTAGAGATTTCCCAAGAAGATTGTAAAATATTAATGGTTTGTTAACTGAAGAGCAAACCTTGTTCACCTTGTTTAGAATGTGAGTCTGTTTTGCCAGATAGGATAAGGTTTAAGTACCAGTATTTGATATTTCAACTTTTTTATCATTACAAAACAAATGAGGCAATCTGAGGGGGAAAAAACCACAAAAACTCAAAACCCCAAAACCCACAAATTACTGTAAAATGCAGATGTGACAAATCTTTTTATGCTTGAACACTGCACATGCATGGATGTCTTGTACAACACTACTGAGGTTGTTCCTTACTCAACAGCACAAAAATGCTTAATATTTGAGAAAAAATCTCTAGTATCAAGGCACTGGGAAAATGTCTTGAGAAATCTTTAAATTAAGGTCCAGGCTCTGAATCAAAGAATACTGGCAATAATGTTGAGCCTTTAAATTGAAATCTCTAACACCCTTACAGATACAGCAGGGTGAGTAAATCTTTAGTTTGAGTAAATCTACATAAGTACACAACTATGACATGCTTCAAGTAGATGTCACTGATCTATATTTCCTTTACCCTGTCTTCCAAAACACTAAATAAAACATTCTTATGATGTCCACTGAATAGAAAATAAATAAAAGGGTGAATACTGGTCTCAAGAAAGCCCTGTTCCTTAGGGAGTAAAGGTTAACACGTTAAGGTGTAAGGGCTGAACAAAGCTTCTTTTTCTCTCTGGGTCCTAAGCCCTTCCAGTTAGGTTATCTGGCATTTGATGAGTAACCTATCAGTTTTCCCTCTATAGGAGTACTGAAAGACTGTTTTTCACACAATTTTTGCGAGTTCAATACTGTTTCCATCAGATGTGGCTGAACTTAGCCAGCATGTTCAAAGGTTATCACAGGATCTTGGACACACATTTCCACAAAAATAATTCTCATAAGAACACAAAACAGTAACTTTAATGAATAAATTGCCCATTGCATTAGCTATGACACTCCTGGTGATGGAAAACACTGAAAGAAAACCCCCCAAAAACCCAGGTTAAAACAGGACAGAATATCTATCTACATACCAGAATTATTCCAGATGAATTTACATTGGTACTGACAGTACCGGTTATTAAACATTCCTCTTTGGATTGCTAAAATGAACTCATACTATTGGTTATAACAGATTGCAACTGACCAGGACTAAATCTACACAAAATCAAAATACTTCAATAAAAGACAATCTATTGGATAATTCATATTGTATTCACAGTATGGGATTTTTTGTCAAGAATTTCCATCATTTTGGTAGTACATTTTTAATTCATCACATTCATCCCAGCCCCCACCCCCCCCCCCCAAAAAAAAAAAGTATTAAATGTAACAGTTAACCAGAGAAAATTTTAATAATAGGCAAATGTTAAAATTAGGTTAAAATGAAAGTCATCTGGATCCAACCTTAAAAGTACTGAATTAAGTACTTAGATTTCAAAAAAATTATATATATCTCATCTAGAAAGTGATGTCAAAGGATGAACATAAACAGTGCTTTGAAAAGTTGATGATGTGGGACTCATTGCTGTCAAAAGGAGAACTGAAGCCTTGGGAATTATGCCAGACATGAACTAAGTGTAAGAGGAGACTGAGTTCTGAGTGTCTGTACATACCGGGATGAAAGAGATCACATAAACAAACCATGGCTATACCTCTGTAGGACAGCTTTTCCACAATACAAGCATTAGCACATAATCCTACAGTGAGGGAGATGATGATTTAATACTTTATTTCTAGCTCGTATTTTCTTTCTTCTTTTTCTTTCTTTCCTTTCTTTCTTTTCCTTCCTTCCTTCCTTCCTTCCGACACTTCCTTCCGACACTTCCTTCCTTCCTTCCTTCCTTCCTTCCTTCCTTCCTTCCTTCCTTCCTTCCTTCCTTCCTTCCTTCCTTCCTTCCTTCCTTCCTTCCTTCCTTCCTTCCTTCCGACACTTCCTTCCGACACTTCCTTCCGACACTTCCTTCCGACACTTCCTTCCGACACTTCCTTCCTTCCTTCCTTCCTTCCTTCCTTCCTTCCTTCCTTCCTTCCTTCCTTCCTTCCTTCCTTCCTTCCTTCCTTCCTTCCGACACTTCCTTCCGACACTTCCTTCCGACACTTCCTTCCGACACTTCCTTCCGACACTTCCTTCCTTCCTTCCGACACTTCCTTCCTTCCTTCCGACACTTCCTTCCTTCCTTCCGACACTTCCTTCCTTCCTTCCTTCCTTCCTTCCTTCCTTCCTTCCTTCCTTCCTTCCTTCCTTCCTTCCGACACTTCCTTCCGACACTTCCTTCCGACACTTCCTTCCGACACTTCCTTCCTTCCTTCCGACACTTCCTTCCGACACTTCCTTCCTTCCGACACTTCCTTCCTTCCGACACTACCTTCCTTCTGACACTTCCTTCCGACACTTACTTCCTTCCTTCCTTCCTTCCTTCCTTCCTTCCTTCCTTCCTTCCTTCCTTCCTTCCTTCCTTCCTTCCTTCCTTCCTTCCGACACTTCCTTCCGACACTTCCTTCCGACACTTCCTTCCGACACTACCTTCCTTCTGACACTTCCTTCCTTCCTTCCTTCCTTCCTTCCTTCCTTCCTTCCTTCCTTCCTTCCTTCCTTCCTTCCTTCCTTCCTTCCTTCCTTCCGACACTTCCTTCCGACACTTCCTTCCGACACTTCCTTCCGACACTTCCTTCCGACACTTCCTTCCTTCCTTCCTTCCTTCCTTCCTTCCTTCCTTCCTTCCTTCCTTCCTTCCTTCCTTCCTTCCTTCCTTCCTTCCTTCCTTCCTTCCTTCCTTCCTTCCTTCCTTCCTTCCGACACTTCCTTCCGACACTTCCTTCCGACACTTCCTTCCGACACTTCCTTCCTTCCTTCCTTCCTTCCTTCCTTCCTTCCTTCCTTCCTTCCTTCCTTCCTTCCTTCCTTCCTTCCTTCCTTCCTTCCTTCCTTCCTTCCTTCCTTCCTTCCTTCCTTCCTTCCTTCCTTCCTTCCTTCCTTCCTTCCTTCCTTCCGACACTTCCTTCCGACACTTCCTTCCGACACTTCCTTCCGACACTTCCTTCCTTCCTTCCTTCCTTCCTTCCTTCCTTCCTTCCTTCCTTCCTTCCTTCCTTCCTTCCTTCCTTCCGACACTTCCTTCCGACACTTCCTTCCGACACTTCCTTCCGACACTTCCTTCCGACACTTCCTTCCTTCCTTCCTTCCTTCCTTCCTTCCTTCCTTCCTTCCTTCCTTCCTTCCTTCCTTCCTTCCTTCCTTCCTTCCTTCCTTCCTTCCTTCCTTCCTTCCTTCCTTCCTTCCTTCCTTCCTTCCGACACTTCCTTCCTTCCTTCCTTCCTTCCGACACTTCCTTCCGACACTTCCTTCCGACACTTCCTTCCTTCCTTCCTTCCTTCCTTCCGACACTTCCTTCCTTCCTTCCTTCCTTCCTTCCTTCCTTCCTTCCTTCCTTCCTTCCTTCCTTCCTTCCTTCCTTCCTTCCGACACTTCCTTCCGACACTTCCTTCCTTCCTTCCTTCCTTCCTTCCTTCCTTCCTTCCTTCCTTCCTTCCTTCCTTCCTTCCGACACTTCCTTCCGACACTTCCTTCCGACACTTCCTTCCGACACTTCCTTCCTTCCTTCCGACACTTCCTTCCGACACTTCCTTCCTTCCTTCCTTCCTTCCTTCCTTCCTTCCTTCCTTCCTTCCTTCCTTCCTTCCTTCCGACACTTCCTTCCGACACTTCCTTCCGACACTTCCTTCCGACACTTCCTTCCGACACTACCTTCCTTCTGACACTTCCTTCCTTCCTTCCTTCCTTCCTTCCTTCCTTCCTTCCTTCCTTCCGACACTTCCTTCCGACACTTCCTTCCGACACTTCCTTCCGACACTTCCTTCCGACACTTCCTTCCTTCCTTCCTTCCGACACTTCCTTCCGACACTTCCTTCCTTCCTTCCTTCCTTCCTTCCTTCCTTCCTTCCTTCCTTCCTTCCTTCCTTCCTTCCTTCCTTCCTTCCTTCCTTCCTTCCGACACTTCCTTCCGACACTTCCTTCCGACACTTCCTTCCGACACTTCCTTCCGACACTTCCTTCCTTCCTTCCTTCCTTCCTTCCTTCCTTCCTTCCTTCCTTCCTTCCTTCCTTCCTTCCTTCCTTCCTTCCTTCCTTCCTTCCTTCCTTCCTTCCGACACTTCCTTCCTTCCTTCCTTCCGACACTTCCTTCCGACACTTCCTTCCGACACTTCCTTCCTTCCTTCCTTCCTTCCTTCCTTCCTTCCTTCCTTCCTTCCTTCCTTCCTTCCTTCCTTCCTTCCTTCCTTCCTTCCTTCCTTCCTTCCTTCCTTCCTTCCTTCCTTCCGACACTTCCTTCCGACACTTCCTTCCTTCCTTCCGACACTTCCTTCCTTCCTTCCTTCCTTCCTTCCTTCCTTCCTTCCTTCCTTCCGACACTTCCTTCCGACACTTCCTTCCGACACTTCCTTCCGACACTTCCTTCCTTCCTTCCGACACTTCCTTCCGACACTTCCTTCCTTCCTTCCTTCCTTCCGACACTTCCTTCCGACACTTCCTTCCGACACTTCCTTCCTTCCTTCCTTCCTTCCTTCCTTCCTTCCTTCCTTCCTTCCTTCCGACACTTCCTTCCGACACTTCCTTCCGACACTTCCTTCCGACACTTCCTTCCGACACTTCCTTCCGACACTTCCTTCCGACACTACCTTCCTTCTGACACTTCCTTCCTTCCTTCCTTCCGACACTTCCTTCCTTCCTTCCGACACTTCCTTCCTTCCTTCCTTCCTTCCTTCCTTCCTTCCTTCCTTCCTTCCTTCCTTCCTTCCTTCCTTCCTTCCTTCCGACACTTCCTTCCTTCCGACACTTCCTTCCTTCCTTCCTTCCTTCCTTCCTTCCTTCCTTCCTTCCTTCCTTCCTTCCTTCCTTCCTTCCTTCCTTCCTTCCTTCCGACACTTCCTTCCTTCCTTCCGACACTTCCTTCCGACACTTCCTTCCGACACTTCCTTCCGACACTTCCTTCCTTCCGACACTTCCTTCCTTCCTTCCTACACTTCCTTCCGACACTTCCTTCCGACACTTCCTTCCTTCTGACACTTCCTTCCTTCCTTCCGACACTTCCTTCCTTCCTTCCTTCCAACACTTCCTTCCGACACTTCCTTCCGACACTTCCTTCCTTCCTTTCTTTTAAAGGGTCTCCCTATTTGTAGGCTGTTATAAGATCTTTGGATTTTATCTGAGGAAATGTGTGTGTTTCTGAACCTGCAAGGGTTGTGGAATTAGAGAAAAGACCCATTTCATCACCTGCCTGACTCTGGCAGAGTGAAATTTTGAGTGTTCTCTTTCAGCAGGAGCCATATGCTGGAGGCAGAAATCTGGAACTGACTCAGCGGACATAATTTGCCACAAGTCTCTCTGATGGCAGCTAAAAAATAGCCTTTTTATCTTGCTACAGCTCTCTGTATTCCAGAACTGAATTCCTGCCCAAGTTTGACATGCCTGTGGATCAACTCTGTAGCTTGATGGTTACTGCTATTCCTACCTACTTACTGTTCTGCTTAAAGACAGTGGAGCAAAGGGAGGAAAACTGCCCCTAATTAATATCAGAAAAGTCTGACTATGAAAATATTTTAGTTATTTTTCCTTAAATGGTTATATAAAACTGTATATGTGGATAACAAAGTTTTTCAAGACTGAAACCTACATGTTGCAATCAATTTTGATGTCTGCCACTTTTAAGGAGGTGGTAGAGTGACAATGTTATTGAGGGAAATTAGTCTATTGGAGCACTTTGATTTCAGTCATCTTGTTTTCTTCAGGCTGCTTTCATGAGTATGTCCTATCACTATCACCAGGTCCTGATCTTCTTGCCAGAATTATTTTGTTACTGATCTCATTCAGATTTCCTGGCATCTTGAAATATATAATTAATTCTGTAGGTATGAAAACTAAAAGAAACCCCAATATAGATAAACATGAATACACCAAAATAAATGTAATTCAACAAAAACTTAATTTCAGACCACTATAAAGTGCCAAAATGGGCTAAAATGGGCATGTATTTGAAATTGGCACAATATAATTAGCAGGGCACGTCAACATAATTGGTGTCCTTATGATTTTTGCTGATTTCATCAGAATATTTTAAATTTTTATAATCACCAAGAGTAAATAGAAAATTAATCCTAAAAATTATGATGAAATGCCTCTTTTCTATTCTTGACCTTCAAAATGTTAAAGAGAGAAAGAAGTTATAAATTATTTTAAGGAGGCTCTAGAAGACCACGGATCTGAACACTTCCATTATTTTTGCAGAAACCTTTTTATAAGATGCTCTTTCTCACTCTCTCTCTGTATACTTGCCTATGTGTTTCTCATATTCAGGGATTATTCAGAATTAATCCCATAGAGAAATTAGTGCTCTGGAAACTGGGTTTGTGCAGATCAACTTTCAATTTTAAAGAAATTCAGACAGCAACTAATTGTGACAGTACAGTAGCATGTACTTGGGGCATTACTAAGCCCTCTTGATAACCTTTTCAAAAGTACCATGTGATTTCTCCTGAATGCATGATGAGCTTATCCTAATTATGTGAGAAATTACTGAACTACTCAAAAATATTTAAAATATTGTCCTGAAATTGACTGCAGAAAATGCTGATGGGCCCAATACTCTGATCCAATGTAAAAAAAAAAAAAAAAAAAAAAAAAAAACCACAGAAATAAAGCTTTTGAAGTTGTTGCTTTAAGAGTAGAGAAATTTGAAAGAAAATAAACCCCCTTGTAGGTTGCTTGACCTAATTCTCTTAGAGTGCATTTTTTCTAGAGATTCTTAACCAAAAAAATAAAAAGATTTCCAAATTAAGATAGCTTATTCAGTACAAGGAGGTAGCGTGCCCGCTGAAAAACTGAAGGCTGAGAAAACCAAACATTTTTTGATGACGTATGGAAATAAGTCACCTCTAACTGAAAGCACTCTACTGTATTCTAATTTTACAGAAAAATCTGTTATTTCTTAAAATTTCTCATAAAACTGAATTTTAAAAAATCACATTAAAACATTTGAGATATTTAAGTGTAATTTGTTTAAATAATCACTTTTGGTATTACATAAAAGAATCCCTTTCTTTAAAGGAGGCCTGAAATTCTAACAGGAATTTTCCTATAAAACTAAGAAACATCAGATTCATTGAAGGGATCTTGACTTACTTTATCACTTTTAAGTTTTGATGGAGATAGTAATGTGTCGAAGGAAGGGGACCAGGACACCAGCTGGTTCATCACAGGTCCAGTTTACTGAAGAAAACATCAAACACTTATACAGCAAATAATAAGCTTATGAATATTCTGTAAGCCAAGCAATCCATTGGTTAAACTATACCATCAACTCTTCCTCATTCCTTAGGGGTTACATCTCTCTTTTCTCATGTCTCTTTCACTATTTGTTATCGTACTACAGCTAGGCCCAAGGACACGCTATCTAGCAGGTGCAGGACTTGGAATTAGCCACGGCTTTGTACTTTTCCAGTCTCTAGTCAGCTAAATTTCCCAACAGTAATGTGTTTGCAAACAAAGTATTTCAGCCTGAAAACTTTAATCCAGTTCTTCTGCAGTTTTTGTTTATATTTCCCCTTCTACCTGCTCTTAATATTGTTTTGAGATTTGCATAACTTTTCACAGCAGCATTGAATGATAAGTGATTTTATTTTTTTTCCCAGTGATAAGAAATGAGTTAGCAAAACTTCTGTGCTGCTTTGAAATAATATTCCATTATATTTTGCTTTGCTACTAATTACAACTGATTGTAATTTCAACTGTATTGAAAAACAGACGTAAAACACTTATTTTTCAATTCTCAGTTTTCTGTAATTACTCTTATTTGAAGCAAAGAAATGTAAATTGATTAATCTATATTTTGTTCTTCACAGACTACAAAGCGTAGATAATACATGCTTTGTGCGTATATAGATGTGCAAATGAGAAGAACTCTGTAGACATTTGGAAAGATTACCTGTCCTTCCAATGAAATTTGCATTTACTCAGTAGTCTTGCCTGTGTGGTATGCAGCTTAGCCTTTCTTATGGCTTTATGGTTTAGATATTCAAGAAATAGTATGAAAACGTTTACACAAATGCACATATGCAATCTTTTGTTCTGCCTTTTTTTTTTTAATCCTACAGCTCTGGGAATAGTTTCACAAAGGACATGTGAAGAGGTGATGTTCTTCCAAGTGATGTCATAGAATCACTCAGGTTGGAAAAGAACTTTAAGATCATTCAAATCTGTAATTAATACTTTGAATTTGAGCACAGATTTTAGGCTTTCCCTTGAATCTAATTTTCTTCACTAGAAAACTGCATTGGTATCTAACATATTTCTAATGTGTGTCTGAGTGGAAACTGTATCATGAAACCATGGATCTGAATAAATTTAATTACTGATTTTAATTTGTTGTATTCCAACACCCTATTTATGTATTCCTTTTCAGATGAACACCTATCTTGTTCATCTTGGGAAGAACATAAGCCTTACAAGATACTGTGGCAAGCAATAATAGCAGTTTCTTACATTTATTCATGTGCAGATAATCTGTTCCTCAGCCCCTAAGCTTTTCCATGTTAGACCTGACATTTATGGTGAAAGGTTCCCCTTTCTTGTTGTCAGCTTTCTCTAGAACTGCTTTTCCTCTTAGGAATGCTTATACTCTGGTGACGTCACTTCTGCTATCTGCCATGCAATCTTTCACAGACATTTTTTAAATGCAGAAAACATGGAAAGATTCTTTTTCTAACTTGGATGAGCATATTATACAAACAACCACACTAGGAATCTCAATAGGGTTTTAAATTATCTCATTGTTTCAGCAGACTTACTGTGAATCTTACAAAACTGTCACTTCAAAAACAAAGGTTTCCATGTCTATTTACGCTGTTGCAGAATAATATTGACAAAAGTGAAGCTCAATGTACTCCAATGCTATCTATCTCTCTGGTGATGTGAACAGACAGCCACCTTCTTTGTCTTCTGCATTGCAAGGTGATGGTTTATTCACAGAGAAGTGCTTTTTCCCAACAGTCTGATGGAGATTGAAGTTCCTGAGCTGGTAGATTAGACTGGAGAGAGCTGCAAACTCCAATGCTGCATGTCTTCTAAGAGGACATGGCACAAAATCTGTGATACTTATTTAACATTTAGTTCAAAATTTCATTACTCTTTCTGTTCTGGGATTATAACATTTGTTTAGTCTATCAGCCAGGCTAACCAATTTTCTTTATATTATCTCTCTGAAAATAGTTCCAGATTATTCCAGAAGGTACCAGAGAAGCTTTGTCTTTAAGCACTGGGTAAAAATACACGTACAGATTGCTAAGACTGTTTTTCAGGCACTTAAGGAAATGTCTGGCATGGGTTGTTAAAAGTACTATGTGAAAAACACCTTGGTATTTAAATGTGTATGTGTGAACTTGTTAAATAAAACATGGATCTGAAAAATGACGGATTCTCTACATTAATGGAGCTAGAAGATGAAATTATCCTACATCAGTGTAGAAATAAAGGAAGACCAACTATGGCCCATAGAGAATGAGATAGAGAATAAGATAAGATTTTGTTTAAAAGTTCAGTGAAATGACCTTCAAAAAGTATGAAATCAAAACCAAAGACATTCCTTCCACCAAAAAAAAAAAAAAAAGAAAAAAAAGGAGAGAGAGGGAAAAAAGGGTCAAATCTATTTCCAACAAAACAGTGGTGCTATGTAGAATTGGTGCACAGCATCTTCTATCCCCCAAAAATATAATTTAGGTGAGAAAAAGACTGAAGGAAACAACCTATCCTACTAATCTACAGTGCATTCAAGGAAGAAAATTCTTTTTTACTTCTTTGGAATATTCTATTTGCAACATCTGCTTGGATAAAATCTGAGTTTGAGTGTAAAAACTTTTATTTTAAGGTTTAAATAATCTTCATTACTCTCAAGATGCTTTGAAAAAGGATAGAGGCACATCTGTCTCTAAGTTCTAGCTTGGACTTCTGACACTACTGTCATGCCTAAGAAATTGAGTGAAAAACAATACATGACCCCCCCAAGACAAGAGCAGGGGAGAAAACATTCTGTTCTTGCTTTCCTGGTATCTCTGTATGTTTTCTGTCACTATGAGAAATAGTATAAGAATCGCCTCAGACTTTCTAATCCCACTTCCTGAGACAGGTTATTGTCTGTTTCATAATAAACTGGTTCTGACCTGAAATGTGGCTTACATTTATACTGAATGTCTTTTTTCCTTCAAACTTGACAAGATTTCAGGACAACAGTACAGACACTGAGAATCTGGTTCTATATGCCACCTTGTTTGAGAAAATGGATTGTTTCAGCTCCCACAGTTAGAGAGACATAAGGTAGAGGAGGTGGAGTCCTCCTAAAAATGAAAGTACCCGAAGAGAGCACAGATGAGACCATGAAGCTCTCTCTTTCCCCCACCCCCAAAAAAAACAACAAAAAAAAAAAAAAAAAAAAAAAAAAAAAAAAGAAAAAAAAAGAAAAAAAAGAGAAATCAAAAGTACTGTCTTTAGTATGTGTTGATGACTTGAATACATTTGAAACTTGCTTTACAGCTGGCAGAGAAAGACGTGTTGCACTGAAGTTCACATTCTGTTTTGTGCAAATATGCATTTACTCCAAAGGTGATCCTTTAGAAGAGACTGCTCCCAGACTGCTGAGCTGCCAAATTAGAAACAGGTCTCATTGAATAGTATGCAATATTAAACAGTACAAGGTTCTATATTAATATAACTGAATTGAAGGTGACATAAACAACAGTGATAGCAACATCCATGTGCAAGTAGAGAGCAAAAAATAAACTATGTCCTAACAGAAGACTTATGTTCAGCTCATAAAGGTATACATCAGCTATCACACACAAGAAATAGATAAAAGCTTCAGAAATTGCATGGTTATTTGATGACAAAAGGAGGATAATGCCAAGAAATTCAGGATAGAGTCTGGAAAAAAAAATAAGATGGCTTCTATTTGGAAATGTGGTACTGATGTCAGTTTGAAGCCCTTGGCGAGTTGCCAAGGAGAATGACCCAGGACAGAAGACACTGAGAAAGGAATTCAAATTTCCTGGAAACATGAGAGACATACAAGTTGATCTATATGCTGTTGCTACATAGCAAATTGGAATATTTTTATATGCTTTCTTTCTCAAAACCCTCCTGGGGTTAAGTTCATAAAAAATTAACAATATAAAAGGAAATAGATCAGCTCCTTGGTCTGTGTGTGTATATGTAATGTGAAATATTGTATTTCTGGCAGTTCTTATTAATGAAGCAACACCATGTAATGGTGCCACAAAGAACAGTCCTGCTCACTGAAGGAAGCAACTCATCTATACAGTTGTCTGACATGCAGCATCAGGACACAATAATTTTGCACCTTTCAAATTGCATTGCAGAAACATCATCTTTTCTTTGAGTGCTTTCTAAGTTGTCCATTGAATATTATCTGATTGCCTTACAATAAACTAATAGATTTTTCTTCCTAATCTGACAAAACAATGGGAAAGTGCCATTAATTTCCAGATGAAACCAAAGGTTAAAATGAGTTAATTGACTATATCACAAAGTATCTATGGAAATGAGCAGACAATTCTCTGAACTGCTGAATCTCAGTCCAGTGCCTTAGTCATTTTCTTTTCCAGAAGAAATTTAAATCTTAGAAAATCTGAGAAATTCTTGTAGATTCTGCAGTCGAGGGAGTTTTCAATGTTACAGAAAAGTCACTTTTCTTTTTCATGGGAAATTAAAAAAAAAAAAAGGACAGACTGGCCCTTTATAAAAAATTCAGAAAATTCTCACTAAAGCAACTTTAAATCCTAATGTGACTGGATTTGGAGATGCCAGAAAAATCCATAGTTTATCTAAAAATTACCAGGTGCTTGAGCTGAGATAGCAACATCTGAGAAAACTGGCCTAAATATATTTGCACATTGTGTCCAATCTCCCGCAGTCAACAGTGCTACGAGCTAGATCTGCCTCTGTGTTCTTCCAATGACCTCCCCAAAGAAAATGAACAGGCATAGAAGAGCAGACAGTCTTTATTAGATCATAAATTAAATTCATTAGCTTTTGTTATAGAGATGGCATAAAGAAAATTCAAAGGGAGTAAATGAGAAAAGAAATCAAAAGAGGTTATAAATAACTTCGCACTGCCCATTCCGTCCTTGCAGGGCAAATACTTGATTTCTGTCAAGGTTTTAAAAACTCAGTGGCTTTCTTTTTTTTCCAAGCTCTGCTCTTTTCTCTCTGGTTGTGGACAACTTCCTCCCATGAGGTCTGGCTATTTGCAGTCTACTCCATAGCCCATAGGGTCTGCATCAGTGCAGGCTGACAGGACTTTACAGATGTTCTTGTTTTACTTCTTCTCTTTCAGATGGTTCTATTACCATCTGAAAAAGAACCATTTCCCTCCCTCCTTTAGGAGGCTTCTAAACTGACCAACTCTGTGATAAATGGCCAACATTAGTTCTGTGTAAGAGGAATGAAAACCTCTCTTCTTCATACTGGTGGCAATGCTGGACAGAGATTTGAATGAACCTTTTCAGAGAAATTTCTTACAGAGATGATAACATCCTGGTCCCTTCTGGGGCAAAACACACTCATGAGGGCTGCTAATCAAACCTAACTATTCCATGCATTAGGCCTGTGAAAAAAAAATGTGCTTTGCTTAAACAGCATCCAAGACAATTGAAAAAGACTGAAGCTGTCCTTCTTTGACAGGGTAAAGGGCTCAATCAAAAGGGACTCATGGAATGGATTTTAGGAGCCAGTGATGAGACTTGGGGTTTGAGGAATGGGGCCTGCTGTTGTAGAGAAGTGTCACAGAAAAGCTCACAGTGGTGTGCATGGAGGATGGCAGGGACTGTTTGAGTTCAAGGAATCAGCAGGATGACCCAGCAGGGTGAGGGCAATCAGCTGGACAGTCTTGCGGT
The DNA here is from genome assembly GCF_027579445.1 of Ammospiza nelsoni. Taxonomy (NCBI): domain Eukaryota; kingdom Metazoa; phylum Chordata; class Aves; order Passeriformes; family Passerellidae; genus Ammospiza; species Ammospiza nelsoni. The sequence continues at coordinate 56,685,915 of NC_080669.1, read as the reverse complement.
CTCTGGATAAGCAGGATTTCAGGACCATCAGCCCAGCTGCTGTTCAAAGGGCTTGGATTATGTGGCCCTGGTACAGAGAAAGGGGAGGATGAAAGCAGAAATGCCTGCTCTCCTTGACCCCTTACTTTGAAGAACATGAAAAAACACCCTGTGAAGAGCTACAGTGTATTTATAAGGCTCTCAGAAAGAAGGCCTGGATGTGCAGTGGGGGCAGTGCCAACATACAACATGTGGAGATGTGCTCTACCCCCAGGGCTGACCAGATTCCCCTGTGCTTAGGGGGTTTGCGCCAGGAAATCCCAGGCACAGATGCCTGCTGAGCAGAGGAGCTTGAGAGGCCTGCACTTCTGGCTCCACTCATTGCTTGGTTGTTCCTCCCAGGCCTCCTCCCCCAAGCTGGGATGCTGTTCCTCGTGACATACCTGGACAGGACCTAGTGCTGCTGAGGGGATCTGCTCTGGGACCTCTCCCTGGCCTCATTTCTCTGGTGGCAGGTGGAAGAGCAAGCTCTGTCCTCTTCTTCCCTGGCATCTGCCAGATATGATTGAAGGGCAGCCTGCAGAGAGGGCATGCAGCTCTCACCATGGGCCATCAATGGACACAGCCAAGGCAGGAGTGATCGAAGCACAAGGCCAAGCAGGCTGTGTTGGCCCTTTCTCCCAGACAGATGGGGCATGGGGCATCTTCTAATGCCTCTGGCTGCCCTGCCTCCTCCAGCTGGCTCCTGCTGGCCACCATGGCAGAGCACACTCCTCCAGAGCTTCCTCAGCAACAGACACCATAGCTTGCAAAGACAGACATGCCATATACTAGGCTTACATGATACTGAAGGGGAAAGTAGGAAGAACCAAAGCAAGAGGTGGGACAGGGGAGTTCCAGGTCTCCCAAAGGCTCCTTCCTTGAGAGTTGACAAGCAGCCACAGCAGCAGCAGCCCTGTGGGGCAGACAGCGCCAAGGGCTGCTCCCCTCATCTGCTCCCCCAGACATGCTGAAAACCAATCCCAGTTCACCAGCCTCATTCCACAGCTTCCAGACACACACCCAGCAGGAGCCTTCCTGAAAGAGGAGGTGTTCTGTGAAGACAGAGAAATTTGCTGTCTGCCTTCAATAGGGCTTGTATCTGTGGGACAGCAGCTGGGTGGGACCCACAGCAGGAAGGGGTGGCCTTAGCACCCAGAGCTGCTGATCTCCACACACGACTCAAGCCCAAGACGAGGGTGTTGCTCAGGTGTGCCCACAGGTGCCCTGAGGACAATGTGCCAGGATGGTGGTGGGGGCTGCTAAAGAGCTGAGAGGCCACAGGCAGTCACAAGTGTGACATTCCACAGGGGCTGCCTCCCAGCTGCTGCCCTTTGCTGGTCACAATGGCTCCACGGGAAATAAGTCCTTGCTTCCCATGACTTCTGCTATTGTCACATGGCACTCATCACCTTGTCTCATGTGAGAGACTTAAAACCTGAAAGGGTTATTGTAGTCTCAGACACTTGTCAGGGGAGAACAGGAATGTTACTATGCCAGTGAGGGGAAAGTGCAGTTAAAAAGATGGGGCTGCAGAAGCAGGGTAGCAGTTTTCTGGGAAAAATTCCTTATCCTGGGTAACTATCTCAAAAAACAAGTTTGAAACAGCATTGCACTTGTGTATCTGACCAGGAGAAGGGAACTGAAACCAAGAAACTCCCCAGCCTCCTTTTGAAATGTTCCAGAATATCAAAATGTGTGTGGGTAAGGACTATTCTACAAATAGCACAACTGGGAGGGGCTGTGTGTGCACCCACCATCCATGCACCTATCATCCAGATGAACCACGCCAGAGATGATGCTGGAACCCTGGGTGGTGACCTGGGTCTTATCTCTGTTTTCCCTATCTTTCCTTCTTCCTCTCCTTAGAGTTTAAATCACTGAATCATGGGCTGTTCAGCCTGATTCACATAAAGTTCAAACTCTGAATTGCTGCTGCTACAGGCTCTTCTAAAATCATTGTTGCCACATGTTGTTCAAAAAAGTTTAAACCTCTGCTGCCGCAGGCTGTTCGAAAATGTAAATCATTGCTGCCAGAGGCTGTTCAACCTATCATAAGGTTTAAAAGTTGAAATCATTGTGGCCATAAATAAAACTTTCTAAGTATTGTTTGGCATGGTTCTGTCATAACTTCACCCAAAAGGTATCCTGAAGGTCAGCTATATCAGAGAATGCAGCCCTGGACTCTGCTCTCCAGACGGAACGTTTTGGATTGGCATCAGGGACAGGATACCATTTTTTGTTCTAAAAACAGTCGAGAGCACCAGGTTCCTTAGCACAACCCCTTCTCTGAGAAGACCCATATCCCAGGGAGCAAGAGTACTTGTAGGTTTTGTTAGTGCCTCCCCAGAAGTTCCCTACAGTGACAGGCTTTGCACTCCCCTGCTGCAGAGATTAGAGGCTCACCGTGCCCAGCCTTCTCCCCTTGTCACGACTCTGGCCCGTAGCTACACTACCATGATTCACAGGCAGTGGCTGAATTTCCATCTACTGAGTGAAGGCTGAGATGGGGAATGGGAAAACCTTCAGTCTCTGTGGTATTGGAGACTGCCTTAGTCACCACCCAGCAGAAAAAGCTCATGAGCAGACAGAACAGGCAGAACGTGGAATGGTTGAGTCATCACCAGACATGGCTAAAGCTTTACGGGAATTACTTGGAACTGAGACAGCCTGTCCCATTGGTTTGCTGGTGAACTGATATGTAGGGACTGCTGGCCACCTTTGTGGAATCATTGGACAGGTAAAAAAAAATAAAGGAATAGCTGGAGAGGGCTCATTTCCTCCTTGAGGAGGAGAGAAGAGGGTGTCTAACTTAGCATATCCATCCAATGACTCACAAAATATGAAAGAATTGCACTCCACGGTGGAAGTGGGCGCCATGTGAGGCCTGACCGAGACAGCGACTGTCACGATCAGCTCGGGAGATGTTCAGGAGGCCACCACATGCACCATCCCTTATTCCCCTAGAGATCTAGGTAAAATATTAGGAATATATAGGAAAAATATTCCCAGGGCTTCTCACAAACCTGAAACCGAATACGCGTGGATGATGTCTCTCACGGTAGGAGATAACATCCCAGCGAGGCAGGGCTGGGCAGGATGATTAGACCCCGTGGAGAAGGTCAATCCAAACACCCGCGGCGGGCCATACCCTGAGAAGCGCGCAGAGAGCAGGTGCCTGAGCTGACGGTGACCGAGCGTGCGTCCCGCCACAAGGCTCTTTCGGAGCGGGCCCGCAGGCTCCGTCCCGCGGGCAGGCCCTGACCGCCGCCTCCGCGCCGCTCGCAGGGCCGCTTCAAGCCGGCGGCGGCGCTGCTCCGCCAGGGGCCCCGGGAGCTCCGCGCTCGCCCCGCCCGGACCACGGCTGGGCCGGTGTAGGCAGCCCCGAGCGGGGCCGGCGCTCCTGGGCAGCCCCGCCTGAGGCCGGCGCTCCTGGATACCCCGAGCGGGGCCGGCGCTCCCGGGCAGCCCCGAGTGGTGCTGCTGCTCCCGGGCAGCCCCGGCTGGGGTGTCCGGCAGCCCCTCGGCAGCCCCAGTCCGGGCAGGGGTAGCGGCCGCGGGAGAGAGCGGGGACGGGAGCGCACGGCGGGCAGAGCGAATTGAAAATGCCGAGCTTCCCGTCCAAAGGTCGCCACAGCCTCTTCGGAAGCATCTGCTCGATGATAATTAATTCGTGGAAGAAGCAGTTTCTGATTTGAAAGCACCCACAATACCTTTTGCTGATTCACTTCCACAAATCAGAATAAATTGCCGTGAAAACCTATTGCTTGATGAGTGTTAGTTTCTTTAGTGGTGAAAAACAAGTCACGTAGTGTATGCACATTATTCCCCAGAGAAATGGAGGCTTTTTGATTCAAATCCATACAAATCAATTGTATCAAGCATACACATATTCCTGCATCTCCCAAAGGATATGTGTAAAATGAAACAAAGATAGATAATAAATTCACATTCAATATCTGGATGCAGTCACTATAACATATTGTTTTAAACCAAGTATTTTGATGGAGGCTTCAAACACATCTGATTCAGTCCATAAACACCAGCTAGGGATCCCAGACCTGGGAAACTTGTGTTCCCAGAATTCATTCATCTCATCAGGAGATATTTCAGCTCTGTGCTGCACTTCCAACTCATCTCTGTCTCCTGATTTCTGCCATGGCTGTGACCTTCGCCTTCCCCCATCCTGGTATTCCCCATAATGCAGGTTTTAGACACACAGCTCCACAAAGTTCTCTCTTCCTTACTATTTTTCTTGCAGGTGAATGTGGAAGGAAGTCAGAAGGAAGTTAAGTCGGAGTTCCATAATGCTGAACACCATTAATGAATGCCATCCATCAGCCATCGTCTCTATAAATCAGAAACACTTCTCTGTCCCTCATTGCCCTGATTTTTCAGTGTCTGAAACACTCTCTGAAGTCCGAGAATCAATCAGATGACACATTCAGCAGTCATTGCACTGTTCATACATGTAAGGATATCATTACTCCAGCCCACAAAAGGGACTCTGTGACAGGCTCAGGTATGATCTGATCTTTACTGTCTAGCAGTACTTCAAGGAGTCACAGCCCTAACTAAAGCTGCAAGCAAAATATAAAAGATGGAGCAACTATGGGGAAGGAGAGAGAGAGAGAGAGCATGTCTGGTTCTGAGAGACATCTCTGAATAACGTCAGAGGAGGTCTGTGTTTCCTCAAATACGGGATCAAGGAATCACAAAACGGTTGAGATCAAATGGGCTGGACAGTTTACATCTCATTATGATGGTTTGTAAGGAAAACATGTTTGGATAGTTTGTGGATTGATTTTTTTTGAAACTGCCAAGAGTATTTATGCTTAGGGCAACTCAGTAGCTCTACAGCTGTGTGCAAGTCCTAGCGATGACATGACTACTACAGCTGCTTCCTCTGAATTTGCCACTAAATACACTTTCAAAATTGGTTTTCAGGCTTCCCCTTGAACACAAGATTACAGGTGCTGCACCTGTGTTCCTTCACAGCTCCAGCCCATGGCACAAAGCTGTTATGCTTCCATGGCAGTCTTATTCCAGCATACAGTCCAGTTTCTGGGATCTGAAGCTTTGCTACACAGAGTGGACAAGATAAGTTTGGAAGCCATCAAGTCTAGTCTCCCTGCTCAAGCAGGATCCCCTAGAACGTGTAATTCAGGATTCTCACTTGTTTGATGGATTTATGATATCATGATATCATCTTGTTCTCACTTGCCCTCCCTGAGGCCTTGATTCTTAGTTCCTGCTGGCAATCCTGCAGAGATAGGGTCAGAAAAAAATATTTCCTTCTGTTTGGAGAAACCTCCTGTGTTTCAGTTTGTGTCCTATACATCTTAGCACACAGCAAGGGAAAGAGTCTGGATCTGTTGTCTTTCCACCCTCCTTTCAGTTCTGTGGAATTCTCCTAAAACTTATATGTTGAGCAGTCTGAGCTCTCTCAGCCTTTTCTATTACGAGAGATTTTCCATTCCTTTTATCATCTTAGTGGCCCTCCTTCAGACTCCATCTTCAAAATGTACATTTCTGTCTTGCACTGAATTTCCCAAAACTGAGGTGCCCTCACCAATGCCAAAGAAAGGGGAAACATCATCTCCTTCAGTCTGCTGGCAACAATCCTCCCAGTCCATTCCAGGACTCTGCTAGCCTTGTTTGAAGCAAGAGCACATTGCTGGCTTATGCTCAACTTTGTTTCCACCAGGATCTCAACACTCTTTTCTTCAGAGCCAGGATGAGTCAGCCACAAAACCTCTGTGCAGGGCTATTGTAGGCTGACAGGGGTCACTGCCTCCAGATCTGGGAGAGACTTTGCAGGATGTGAAGCAAGAGTGTTTGTAGTTGCACAAAAGTGATGGAGGGATGTTGTGAAAATGAGTGACACTCATCCACAAAAATGATTTGGGAAAGAACTAAAGGTGAGAGGAATGGGATGGGGCAGTCTGGATAGGAGAGAAAACAGTGTTGGAAGAGAGGAGTAATCGTAGATTCATAGGAAGTTTCAGACTGGAAATGACACCGGGAGGTTGCACCCTGTGCAACTATCTGCTCAAAGCAGCATCACTGAGGAGGCCACACCATGTGGCTCAGGGATTTTTCAAGTCTGGCACTGAAAATCTCCAGGGAGGCAGATTGCACAGCCTCTGGGCAGCCTGCACCACTCTGGGCTGTCCCCAGGGGAAAAATTAGTTTTCCTTTATGTCCATTCTGAAGCTGTGCTTTTTTCAATGTTTGCCAGCTGTCTCTTGTGCTGAGAGTTTGGCCTTGCCTTCGCAGCATGCAAGGTTATAGGTAGGAGATGGCTAATCTGAATTTCCCCCAAAGCCCTTCATCTCCGGGCACCCTTCAGCTCCAGTCCTTTGGCTCTCCTTGCAGAGCAGGTGCTCTAGTTCCTTCAGCATCCTGGTGGACCTCTGCTGGGCTCCCTTAATCCTGGCACTGTCTGTCCTGAACTGGAGACCCCAGCTCAGAGGACACGGTATCTACATCTGCCTTAAGTTGTGTGGAATTGAGGGGGATCATCATGTTCCTCCTGGAAGCTGTGCTCCTGTTCCTCCAGTGCTGGATACTGCTAGCCCTTCCTGCTGGCAGTTTCACAGTGGCTCCTCTGCCACTCACTGTCTCCAGGGTTCTGCCACCATTTGCAGAACTGTTATCCAGACTGACAGTGGTCAGTGCTTTACACAGAATAAGCTTATATTGTTGAACTGTTTGAGGAGTTACTTCAAGACCTGGCAATCTTCTCAACAATGTCTTTTAATAAAGCTTTGACCAGATCTTAACATTTTTTTTAATGTGTATCTGTACTATGATATATGCTCACCTTAAAATGATCAGATAACTGAGGGATCATTCACAGCCATTTAATCCAGCCCTGGCTTACAGCAAGATGTACTTCCTCATGTTAGTATCTATCTTACTAAGAGCCTTGTTCAGATGTGTTTCAGCTATCTCCAATGATGGATTGTCTTTAGTCTTTCCTCTTTTTTAAATTTTTTTTTTCTAGGTTTCATCCATCATTGTCTGTTCAGGGCTGCATCAGAAGCAGCATGGCCCAAAGGTTGAGGGAGGTAATTCTGCCCCTCTCCTCTGCTCTCATGACGCATCACCTGGATTAATGTAGCCAGCTCTTGGCCCTCCAACATAGGAAGGATGTGGAGCTTTAGAGTGGGTCCAGAGGAGGCCAGAAATCCCCAGAGGGATGGCACACCTCTCCTTTGAGGAAAGGCTGAGAAAGTTGGGATTTTCAGCCTGGAAAGGAGAAGACTCCAGGGAAACTTCACTGTGGCCTTTCAGTACTTAAAGGGGGCTGATAAGAAAGATGAGGACACATATTTCATCAGGGCCTGTTTAAATAGGACAAAGAATAGTGGTTTTAGTTAAAGGTTCACCTCCTTTCCCCTGATAGCCATGCTCCTTTTGATGTAGCCCAGAAGCACCTTGCAAGCTCACAGTGAGTTTTTCATCAACCATCACTGCCAAATCTTTCTCTGCAGGGTGGCTCTCAATCACCTCTCCTTCCAACCTTTAGATATGTCTGGGATTGCTGCAAACTCTTTATCCTGTTTGAAAAATGACTGTTGGAAACTTATTCATTTCTTTTATGAGGTTTTTTCCCTTATTTTTCTTGCTTTGAGAAAATAAGAAGCGTAAGTTAGAAAGACAGCCAGTGAAGACTTACTGCCCCCAGGTGTCCATATGAGGATTCATTTGGTCAGGAGGCAGCAGCAATATCCTTTACCAAAATATCTTTCTTTTTCTGCCCAAGAAATAAGATTCTGTGCTTTTATCATAGATGTCTGAAGACTTTCACTTTATTTTAGGATGTAAGGTATCACCACAAGGACTAGAAAGAGATAAGATCAGGTTTTGGGCACTGATCAAATACATAAGCTGATTTTTCTCAGGAAAATTTTACTTTCTGTTTTAATTTGGAACAGGCAATTTTTTAATAAATAATTTGCTTACAGGTAATGATTTTGGACACAACAAATTAGAATCTTACCTACTAGCTTACTTTCAGTAACTAAGACAACAAAACTGAGGGTTATTTGCAGAGGAGAGACAGGGTTAAACATAAAAGCAGCAATGAAGGTTTCCATCCCTTGAAGAACCATAGGACAAAAAAAAAAAAAAAAACCAAAAGAACAAACTAACTGACTAACTAACTGACTAAACCCCACTAAACCCCACAGAAATACAGAAAATAAGATATTCTCTAAAGGCTAGAAGGGTGATGTTCCTTAATCTGCATATCCATTGACTTAATTCTCTGGACATGACACTTCACACATTTCCTCTGAGGCACATTGGTCACTGAGTAAGGAAATACTACTGTGTGACTGGAGCAGGTCGACTCCTGGTGGGATCCTGTGCTCCTTGGAAAGCTCATATAAGTTTGATTTTAATGGCAGCTGCCTGTTAGTACCTCAGGACTCTTTCATCTTCCTGATGTGTGTCCTGTTACAATTCAGTACGCTGATGTGCCTTTGCTTGGTCTCATGCAAACTTTCAAAAACTGCTTGAATATTTATGGCTTCTGTTCAACTTTGTGCCCACCAGGATCCCCAGGCAGTCTCCTGAAAAGTAATTTTCCAGCCACTAGGTCCCTATCATATAGGAGTGTAGGGAAAGAAAACAAAGAGCTTTTAATTAGAAAGGAAAAGACTATTCAGTCAAGGCAGGAAAGATGTAATAATATTTCTAAAATGTAACAAGTAGCAGAAGCACAGTAGTTTTGCAGAAAAAATTGTCATACAAGCACTTGTCTTAGGGAAAAAAGCTGATGTTGCCATTAGGGAATCAATCATGTATATTGGTTAGCAGACAGCTGAACATACCAAACCATTTCTCCTTGGTATCTTTCCATCAGGAAGCTTGGAAAATGCCCAGTATGCAGTGCATGATTGATATTTTTGCCCTCTGTACAGAGGTAATAAATTTTTACATTTGGCATGTGTCTTCTACATTGTTATGAGAAAATCAGCATAGATTTTCTGACTGAATTTGAGATTTGCTGGTGATTTTTATGTCTGTGTTTGTGTGTGCACTCGCATGTGACTTTTTCATAACCTGTACATGCAAAAGTTAAAAATTATTCTCTGTGGTTTGGCAATTGCTTGGATATGTTAAGGAATCTTGATGTCAGAATTACATAATCTATTGATGCTTTTGTGAAATGGTTTAGAGAGCAAACTTGTTCCCAGCAAGATAGCCAAGTAGATTATCAAAATCTTTTTTCAGTGATACAGAAAAATGTAGATAGATTTAAAAATATATATTTAATTATATTTTTACATATTAAATTTATATTGTTTTTGTTGTAAAAAAATAGGTTATTCAGTTATGAAAAGGGAGTTAGGGATGAAACAGATAAATATACTTATAAAGCAATTCATACAACTATGAAATACATGATCTTAACTTGATCATTCTATTGTTTAACACAATTATGTTTGCAATTAATACTTCTCTTACACAGTTTGCCTTCAGTACCAATTGCTTGTTGCAATATGTAACACTTTTGGCATAGTTTTGTAAGATTTTTTCTTTTCCTTCAAAATTACTTAAAAATACCTGTATCCTTAGAAAATATGATTGTGAGATAAAGATGAGTATTACCTAGAAACTATGTGAATTTGTGACAAAAGCTCTGTTAATACTTAAGGTGAATATTTCAGAATATTCATGAGACTATGTAAAACCTTTTTTTTTTCCTTTTTTTTTTTTTAAATAAGGCCATACCTCCTTATTTCTCTTGAGTGAATCTAACCTGGATTATTCAGAGTTGATCTCTGGCTTTTCTATAGCTTTTTTGTCACCTGACATCTTTCCTCCACTTTCTTACATATTTTAGTCCCTGTGTGTTCATCTTCACACTTAATATTATAGTTATAACGTTACTGCATTTCTAAAGTTCATGCAGTTTTTCTGTATTTCAGAAATATTTTTAGTTATGCTGTCTTTCCACAGAAAGCCTTCAGCCTTTACAGTCTATTTCAGTATTGCTTCTTTTAGCAGAAGCTTCAGCCGTTTATGTTTGACCATTAATCTGTTCAGTGTAAATCATGGTAATTCTATTTCAGTCTATTAAGGGGATAAATTGAAAATTAATTATATTGTTATTATATTTTTTCCTATCAGATAGACCTTTTCAATATAAATTGCATTGTATGTTATTTATTTTACTTCAAATAAATAAACAATGGCAGTGGTCACACCTAGATTATTTACCTGTTGCTGACCCCTGCGAAACTATGGGAGAAAAATTCTTAATTTGATATGAAAAATAATTGATATTTTGATATTTTATTTGTCATTTAGACAAATTTTTTTCTGAAGTGGCATTCTCTTCTTTGCATTTTTTTTAATGGTAAGACTATACATGTCTTTGCAAGGACAAGTAATCATCAATAGTCTTCCCCTCAGATTTCTTACCTCATAATCTTATACTTCCAAATAAAAGAGAACATAACAGTACAGTCTTATTAAAATACTTAGTTCTGAAGAATTATTAGATGTGTTTGTAGTACATTCTATCTGTTTCTCAAAAACAAGACAAAAAATATGACTCAGTTTCTATAAATCATCATTCTTTAAACAGGTCTTTCATTTGAAGAAGGTTGCTTCTGCTTTTGAGTTTGAGTCACACAGTAATGTTAAAAGAAAGACAGAAAAAATGTACCTGTCTAGACAATTTGCTGCCCTAGTTGCAGAACTGTAAGGAAAGATAAAATTAAGATTTACCCTTTCTTTGTTTTGTTTTGCAAATAACATCAAAATACTGTCTGCCCCTCAAAGTGTGTAAGTCTAACCTTCATGCTGAAAGGAATTAAAATTGAAAGAAAGAAATTGAAAAGAAGACTTAAGGGTTATGTTTACAATCCTTATTATATAACTTCTCCACTACCTTTCAATCTGTAAGAACTATCTGGTCACCCAATGATTCAGTAGCGATATATAAAAAGAAAGCTCTGGCATAAACCTTTCGAGGGAGGAAAGATCTCCCTCCTACTGAGATAAACTTTATAAGACAGAATGTACACTGTAGATAGAACTTAATTTTCAACTTATTTGCTTTATTATTTTTCAACTTTATTGATTTTTTGCCTAGCATTCTCAAAAATGAGCAAGAAGATTATGATGCATTAGGCCCTGACCTTTATGACCCTTGATAAGTTAATCAGTGCTTTTGCTCCATGCCTGTCTTGGTTTACCATACTTTAGTAATGGAAGGCAAGAGAAAATCAGTCAAAATTAATTGCTGTTTACTAAACTCATATGAATTGTTCAAAATTATTTGAGGGCCCGAAGAGCCCATAACTCTGAAACACAGGTTATCAAAAGGTTTTTCTTTCTCGAAAGAAATGACTGTTTGAGAGAATTTGCCTGACTGACAGGCAAACAACCACAGAACATACAAGTTTATCTTTCTGTCTCAGAAACTTCCATCTTTTGACAAAGTAATAAATCCTGGCAAATACAGAGCAGAGTGAAGGAGAAGGGAATGAAGACTGTGTAGCAATTCTCCAGGGTGTAGTCCAAGTGTTCATAACTAAAGGTCCATCTGTTTCAGATATACTATCTTCATGTATTTTTCTTGGACGAATGTTTGTTCACTTCTTACAGATCCTGCATAAGCTTTTAACATCTGCAGTATTCTGAATCAAGAAATCTGAAAGCTCAACTGCAATTGCCTAAAGTGACCCTGGAAGAAACTACAAACAGTTGTTCTGTATTTGCCTTCTTTGTGCCACTCATAATTCAACTTTCACGTATAGGTTGCCAGCAAATCCTATACCAGCCACTTGTGGGCTGAAGTGTAAATACCTCTCCTGAAAATACTTTCTTAGTTGTAGAAATCCAGAATGGGTGTACCAAGAAACAGCTAAGTAGCCTGAAATTCTCCAGCCTATGGAGAGCATGTGGTGAACTTGTGAAATCAGGAGAGAGGGTGAATTGTGTGAAAATATAGTACATGTTTTCCAATGTACATGCTAGAAAGCATTGGATGAAGCTATTGTGCAAAGGCTGAGAACAAACCAAAGGTGGAGGTATTTCTCATGATGTTCAGTTAAACTATGGGACTTTGCTGCCATGAGCTGCTATGGAGAGAGAAAATTTGGATGGATTCAATAAGTTTATGATCAAATGATGGGAAGAAAATCGTCTGCAAGTTATTAGTACAGAGGCATTGCATTCAGTCAGTAAGCCCAAGACCTGCATGGTTTTGAAGATTACAAGGGCATTTGAAAAACCTACAGTATGCTCATTCTGTTCTAATTTTTCTACTTAAGCATCCGCTGCAGCCAGGTATTAGAGCGTGCATAATGCGTTGGATGGGCCACGATCTATGCAGCCCTTGGGATCTGCACTCTTGTGGGCTTGCTTTGTCACTTCAGTTTGTCTGCCTTTACTTTCTCTAAGATATTGCAAAAATGAAGAAAACATAAAAACTGAGATTAGCATCATAGTCCTTTATCAGGGAGATCTTGGATGATGATTGCCTTCTAAAGGCTGCAGAATTTTTTGGACTGTTGACCCCTAAAGTGGGCATATTCCTCCAGCTGATTTAGGAGCTGCCAGCACAGTTCATTTGAGTTCTCTTAACTGAAAAATCCCTTTAGCAACATGTGCTCCTCTCTCTGCCAGGTCACTTGCTTGTGAAGCATAGATGCTGACAGTAATGTCTTTGAAAAAAACCTGCCCTTTGGAATTACTGCAGCAAACGTTGCCTTTTCTTAAAATGAGAATTTTCCACAGTAGAATGTCTCATCTGGCAAATACAGTTTGCCATTAGTATTATTTCTACCATGATTTTGAAGCAAATGGTAACATTTTAACCTATCTAGCAAGAACTAGAATATGTACAAATCTAGATACAAATGCTGTTTCTCAATATACAGAAAAATCCCTTTTCTTTCTACCCACCTAATAGTATTATTTCTTAGGTTTTGCTAGATATTTTTGTAGGTATTTGTCCCTTTTTTCACCTTTAGCTTTCTAGAGAATTATTTGCCTGGCATTTACAATTCCAGCTGAAATTTTCAGGTAGAAATTTACATTTGTAAAATGCTGTGAAGCCATGAAGCAGATTTTTACCTTATTATGTCTTCTGCAGTTTGTATGGTGATTCCTTCAGTCCAATTATTAAACATAACTCAAGAGAATAACATCTGTAAGCATTGTAAGCATTGTATCATTGTCCATTTAAAATCAGATCTCTGATCCTGTAACTACAGTCACCCTAAGTGTAGTAGATCCAGGCCAGAGAGGAGAGAATGATAATGTGTAATCACATAGGTGCATGTGATCTGAAGCCTGAAAGCTTTAAACAAACATCATGTTTTTAGAAATAAAGGTGCATTTGAAAGCCTTGGAGTTTTTGGACTTTTTTTTTTTTTGTTGTCTTTTATTTTTTTTAATTCTGCTGACCTCACTGAGAAGAGGATGTCGTGGGTGACTGTCACAATTGAGGACTGATTTTACCAGCTGCTGTTAAGAGGGGTGCCAGCACTTCCACATGGGTTTTACCCTCATTGCTCAGATTTTTCATCAACTGATTCTGTAATGCAGCAGTCTTCAAAATGTTTTGATCACACACTCCATCATTAAAATGATTTTCAGCGCACTTCCTATATATTTTTAATGTTATACATATTTACTGTTGAGCTATTATGCACACTATAAAGCATGCACAAAACCAGAGATTAACAAAGATGAGATTAAGTTAAATTTTGAGGTGGTTTTCTAAAATCTCTTTTATTGACAACATAAAAAATCTGAAAACCAGGACTTTCCTGTGCATGCACCACACCTTGGAGACCAGTGAATCATTTCAGACACTTTAGAAAAGAAATGCTGCAAAAAAAAAAAAAAAAAGATTGCTGTATGAACTCTCTGAATAATCTTTCTGAGAGCTCACAGAACACCTGGGAGATCAGGAGGTGACACAGGGAGGTGTGACTATCCCAGTTGTAGCAGCTGGATCATCAGAGCCAGAGCTTCATCTCCTGCCTTACTGCAGTAGCCCAGAGTGTCAGGCTCCCTTCCATGTTTTTCTCATTTGCAAACTGGTTGAGTTAACCCTTCTCAGGACAAAATTACCTGTTAGGCACCCTGTGTTGTGATTATTGCAGCCTTAGTCCTTGAACCCTTACTTCAAGGAAGCTTGAATGCAGATTTTTTCAGCCACTTAAAAAAAAATTTACCCTGAGAATAATAAAAGATAACTTTATGTACTGAGCTCCCTAGGAAAAAAAAAGTGTGCATTACAGACTAGTTTTAAAAGCATATAATAAATATTTTCTATCAAGGTAAAGGTTAAGAACATCATTACTCATTGTAGAACTAGAGTGTAGGCAGACTCATTTGACTTGTTTCTATCATCTTTATTTTCATCTTCCTGCACAGAGAAGCAGACAGCTCTATATATCATCGTGTAAGCCAGAGCTCCTCTTTCCCTTCTCCCTGTACTTGCATGAGCTTTCTGCCCTGCCCCAGCAGTCAGGGACAGAGACATCACAAACAAATGACCAGGACATGGCATCTCCTCACAGGAGCACATCATGTCTCAGCATCCCTCCACGGCAGCACGTCCTGGTGTCACAGCTCCTGCTGCCTTCACAGACAGACGTGCAGGCAGCTTGGGCCTGCAGGAGGGTTTAGCACTCACAGCACTGGATACTGCAATGGCTCCTTTTTTGTTACATGCCTCAAAGAAACTTACAGAAAAATTCATTGTGATGTGCTGGGAACCACCAATACTTCCATAGGGCACATTAAGGTTTCTGCTAGGAATTACTGAAGAGTGATGCCTGTAAACTTGCTGCTATCATATTCAAAATGCGTAACTGCAAGAGCTGTCAATGAGATGAGCTCAGACATCCATTTAAACTAAGTTAATCTGTTTAATTTGGGCAGAAGCAAATAAGGGAAAAGAAGCCTCTGCCTTTGGGAACTGATACTATCCACAGTCTAATTCTTCTTCCTGACCTGTAATAAGACATACCTGTTCTTACTGCCCTATCTACACTGAGATAATATGATGTTTCTCATGGAGACAAAGCTTCATTTTTCATGGACTAGAAAATATAATGGTGAAATGGAAGTACAAACAGCAAAAATACAGACAGATAACTTGATCTGGACATTTAGAAGTATTCTAACTGAACTCTTTTTGATGAAATGTATCTCTCTCGGCTGATCATACTTCTTTGATTCGGCAGTCATAAAATAATGTCCTTGTCCCGATATTTCAACTTCCTGTCACAGCTCATGCATTTCAGATTCATTTGGATTGAGGAAGTTATCAATCCTGTGGTGTAATCAATGTACCCTCCTCCTTGCAGCTGTCAGTGCTACCTGAAGGGAGTCTCATGCATATTAATGCTGAAATTTTATTAAAGCTTTTGTACAGAGAATATGATACCTGGTGGGACACTAAGGAAGAGAATACGAGACATCAGGACTTATAACTGAGAGTGGTGCAAATGACAGAATGCTGGTGAAAGTCCTTTATTCGTTGCTCAATTTCTGTTTCTTGATGGAGAGACAACTGAACCAAAAAAACCCAAAAAACCAAAACCCAAAAAACCCCAAAACCTCAAGTCTGTGAATAACTTCAGTTTCTCTTCAATAAATGATTACTAATTTGATATTTCCCTCTTTAATTTCTAATGAATCATATAAAATATTAATTGCCCCTCTTGTATATTAGGCTGGACATCTGTGAGTCAGTTACAAACACACTGCTGCAATATTTGATACTGCTGTAAGATCAGGGTCATTTTGAAAAGCGGTCTCTGGGGATGAGGAGGAGTTTTTCTGAACTGCTGGTAAATTGGAGAAGACAGCAGAAATTAGAGTGATTTCATTGGTTAGGTCAGCAGAGAGAGGTGGCTTGCAGGCTGCACTCTAATGTCTATGCTGCCTTCAGGTCTGTCAGCTAAAATTAATGATTCACTGCAAACTAGAAAGGACTGCTTTCTGTGAGCTGCTGGGGGATAAAACAGCTTTGCAAGGTCACATTCTGTGCACACTGTTCCTCATTAACCTCCGCCTGGCCTAATCACCAGTGAAAAACAAAATCCTTGTGTAGACATATGATAAAAGGCAGTAATATCTGATTATATTTGGGAGACCAACAGGAGGTCGGAGAGCTTATTCTGTGAACAATGTATTTAGCAAGATAAGACCTGGCAGAGCAAACCTGGGTTTTAGTGGAACTAATGGAAACAAAATATTAATATATTTTATATCTAAGAACAGAGTATGGTCCTACAATATTCACTTTATAATATGCATTTCTTTATTTAAAAATGCATTTCAGCTTGCTTTCTCAATTTTCCACTATTCATCAATATTAGCTACAAATAAATATTTTCTGTATCTAAAGTGATAGACATCTAAATTATCTAAATGTCTGAAACTACCATTTTTTAAATTCCACTGAGGTTACTACAAGAGAGTTTGTAATAGGAGGGAGGAAAGGAAAAGGTGGAGACTATCAATTCTTAGCTAGAAAACAGTATATTTTGCCTTCTATCCAGGATACTCTTCCCAAACAAAATCAAAATCTGGATTAAAAAAAATAGACACATTTTGCTTTCATTTCTTCCAGAAATTTAGAGATGGTGTTAAAGATCTTCAGATAGGAAGGGAATTGTGTATCCCTCAAGGGACTGAGAAGAAAGCACATAAAGCAAACTTTAGAAAAAAGTCCATAAATACTTTAGAACTAGAGATCTTGAAGCCTTAAAAAAGCCCAAATAAAGCTAAAATAATCAAGAATTATTTCAAATACACATGCTTAGTAGAAAATATATTCTGTTCACACGCTATAGATTGACATAATGGTATTTCAAATACCACATTCTTAGCCAACAAATTAGAAAATGTATACAGTTCACATGACATACATTGGTATAATGATGTTGCCCAGTTGTCAGCAAATTAAGCCAGGCACTGAACACACAGTAACAGCCCATTTTCCAGTGAACTCAGACTGCTGCCACTTTTTTTTTTTTTTTTTTTTTTTTTTTTTTTTTTTTTTTTTTGGCAGCCCCTTGGAGCTGCTATCTTTCCCAGAAAGGAGGAACTTCCTGAGTGCTCATCAGGAACTTCTGGCTTTCTCAGTTTACAGCCTCCCTAGTCAGATGCTCTAGGCTCTAAATACATTTTTAGTATGCTGATGGGAATTTTTTATTTGACCTATTGTACCTTATAAAATAGATGACCTCATTGTCCCCAGAAAAGTAACAAGAATCTGGTATTTAGTATGATGTGTAAGAGCAATGCCTTCCTTTTATTTTTTACACACTTTTTAAGATTTCCATAAAACATTATTTAAGATAAATAGTGAATTACAAGAGGTTCCTGATATGTTTTTAATATAGGTATGAATTAGAGAAATAATCTGCCACTCTTTCTATCACAGTGGAAAGGATCAAACATACTAAATGAACTTTATTGTTATCTCTAAAATGAAATATAGGGAGCCATTTTGTTGTGATGTATCGCAAGTGAAAACATACCACGCAGTGATTTTCTGCATATATTATACTTGTTACATATTTCTGCTTTTATAGAATTACTGTGCTTGCCTAATGCTTCATTAACTCCATTCTGGAAGGTCATGTCTTTTGTACTGGCACAGCACGTTGTGAACTAATATGGTTGACAACAGTGAGTTATGATGTTGGAATAACACAGCAGTGTTATTCACAATGATTCTAATAGGCTCTGACAGGGAGAGTGTGTGAAGGCTGTGCAGAAGGTGATTATCTAAAAACTGCTACTCCACAGAACATTTGCAAGGATGTTTGCATAGATCTGCTACTCACAGAGTGTTTCTTTTGAATAAAATCTGTGATGCTGAAAAACAGTTGTGGAAACAAGTAGAGCCTTGCCAGGGAAAAAGAGATCTATACCTTTTACTGCTGATATAAATCAATGCTTCAAGCATTGCATCCTTGTCCTTCCTTGTTGGAAAAAGCCAGTGAAGAAGAGGTGGCCCAGACTCATCCTGGTGCTATCTTCCAGCATTTTACTGTGATGCTGAGCTAGGGGGAGTCCTTTAGCTCAGAAAGCTTTTCAGATAGAGGGCAGCTTTATGGCTACATTAACTCTGAGTTGCTACTGGACCCATCTTCTCTGTGTCTTCATGAAATCCAGATGGACTGTGATAAATAGAGCTGGGAGGCTGATTGAAGTGCCCAGCATTAGGAAAGAAAACATCAGGTCTGAGAATCCACTGCTGTTCTTCCCTCCCCTCCCACTCACTTCTCAGTAACATTGCTGCCTTTGGTCTCATGCTCCCCCATCATCTGTTAGTTGTCAGAAGCAGTACTGGCTCTGGTAGTTTAAAACAAAACAAAATAGTTCAGAAACTTAATTCTTTGAACAGAAGGCAGTCGTGTCTCCTGTGATGAACATGTTGCCAAATGCTGGCAGAAAGAAAACTAATTAAATGGGTGCAGAAATTCAGGGATGTTACCGAATTTGGGGATAGAAAACAGTAACACTCCTTAAAAGCACCAGGAATAAGAATGCTGGGCACACTTGTGGTATGAGTGCCATTTTGTCTTTGCTGTCAGGAGGCCCAGCTGAGAGCCTTGGCTTGGTGGCTGCAGCCACAGTGCTCAGCACATCCCTGTGTTCAGGCCATCCCTGTGCTCAGACATCCCTGTGTCCAGGCCATCCCTGTGCTCAGCACATCCCTGTGCTCAGGCCATCCCTGTGCTCAGCACATCCCTGTGCTCAGACATCCCTGTGCTCAGCACATCCCTGTGCTCAGCACATCCCTGTGCTCAGGCCATCCCTGTGTCCAGCACATCCCTGTGCTCAGACATCCTTGTGCTCAGCACATCCCTGTACTCAGCACATCCCTGTGCTCAGACATCCCTGTGCTCAGGCCATCCCTGTGTCCAGCACATCCCTGTGCTCAGACATCCTTGTGCTCAGCACATCCCTGTGTCCAGGCCATCCCTGTGCTCAGCACATCCCTGTGCTCAGGCCATCCCTGTGCTCAGCACATCCCTGTGCTCAGGCCATCCCTGTGCTCAGCACATCCCTGTGCTCAGACATCCCTGTGCTCAGCACATCCCTGTACTCAGCACATCCCTGTGCTCAGACATCCCTGTGCTCAGCACATCCCTGTGCTCAGACATCCCTGTGCTCAGCACATCCCTGTGCTCAGCACATCCCTGTGCTCAGGCCATCCCTGTGTCCAGGCCATCCCTGTGCTCAGCACATCCCTGTGCTCAGGCCATCCCTGTGCTCAGGCCATCCCTGTGTCCAGGCCATCCCTGTGCTCAGACATCCCTTTGCTCAGGCCATCCCTGTGCTCAGGCCATCCCTGTGCTCAGGCCATCCCTGTGTCCAGGCCATCCCTGTGCTCAGGCCATCCCTGTGCTCAGGCCATCCCTGTGTCCAGGCCATCCCTGTGCTCAGGCCATCCCTGTGCTCAGGCCATCCCTGTGTCCAGGCCATCCCTGTGCTCAGCACATCCCTGTGCTCAGGCCATCCCTGTGTCCAGGCCATCCCTGTGCGGCCGCGGCTCTCCATTCGCGGGGCTCTGGGCACTGCGGCGCTCTGCCCACCGACAGCAGTTCGTCCCAAACCTTCAAACGACGGTGACAAAGTGACACCTTCCGGCCAAAGGGAAGATTTGCAAACGCCCCAAACACTTCCGTAGCTCGGATAGGGCAGGCGTGGAGAGAGACCAATTATTGTCTCTCCCGCAGCCTCTGTTTTCTTTTAAAATATTGGTAGCTAATTGCTTTCTGCCGATACCATTCAACCGCCTAATGCTGGTAATCGAAATACCCTACGGCTGGTATTTGACCAGTGATGTTTTCGAATTGGGCTGAACTAAATAAATCAACGCCAATCAATTTTTTAAATTCTTATGAATATTCATTCAAAACCTAGTGAATATTCATTACTCAAGGGAACGAAGAATGTGACGATCTCTGGAGATATGTGGTAATGTGTCATCATTCCCTTGTCCTAACGCTGTGAGGCAGGCACAGAAGCGTTCCATAGGACACACACTGAACTTCTCAAGCAATGTGGGGCTCCACAGATTGTGACACAGCTGCCAAACAACAGCATGCAGTTTCTTTCACAGTCTGAAAATGGAAGGACAGGTAAGGCTGCTGAGTGTCTGAAGCATTCCAGGATTAACTAGTTAATAAAATCCTTATATTATTCCTTCTATGTACTGAATTTGCTAGAAGTCTTCAGAAAGTCTGCCCTTGATTGAAACGCTGCCTATCATAATGGCCATTGATGAACAGGATTGGTGGTGAGAGCAGGGGGAATAGCGCAAGAAGGGGTTTTGGCTGGTGGACTCAACCGTGCCAGTTCTGTACCTTTAGACCAACTGAGAGCTTATGAACTACCATAACATAAAAATACTATTCTTTTAAGCATGACCTGGAACTTAGTATCTCAGCCAAATTACTTCAACTTGACTTGTAATAAGTCAAGGGGTGAAGTGAAATAGACTAGAACCTCATTTTCTCCTAATTTTTGTGCTCGGGCTGGTCAGTAGTTAAAAATATTCCCCAAAAGAAAGCAATCAATGTTAGTAGCATATGGAGAACCAAGTAAGAGACTATGGTCATGTTCTGATTGAATATGTTGATGCTTTGCTATTGCCCATAATTTTAACCAGGCATACCTTATAGATCTTCCCTTTTGGGAATCTTCAATTATTTAACAAACCACTGTATGGAAACCTCACTTCCACTTAGGATTTTTTTCAAATGCTGTGTTAATATTTCTGCTTGCAGAAATCTTTTCTGTTGTATTCTTTTCAGCAACAATCTCTGTCTGTAGTTGTTCAGTAAAACTACTCCACCATGTCTCATCATAGGCTGCATTTTTGCCTTCTAATCATATTTATGTGATCCCTTCCATTCAGTGATGATAATCAGTAACTCTTTGTAACTAAGTGATACTGGACAGTTTCAATAAGAAATTGAATGACAGCATGTGCTATTTCTTCATTGTCATTAGAGCTATAGCAATGAGAAGGAAGCAGTATTTTAATTTCAGTTATCAAGTTTTGATAAACAGGACATAGACTTTCTTTCATTGTTATTTTTTGTTTAATTGACCAGTAGTTTAAATAAATAATTTCCTGACAAATTCACATCAAGTGTCATATAATGTTTCCTGCCTGGCTTTCCACTGTTAAAATAACTTTACAGCCTCACCGTGTCCCTTCTTTTGGGGTACAGATTTTACCATGTAAACTTTCTGTAGCTTTCAGTATTTTGCTGCAAGAATTTTCTTTTCAGAGTCTGGGAGTCACTGGTTACTCAGGCTCCTGGTGAGCAGGGCAAAGGAATTTTTGTGAACTTCTAACTACTGCAGAAACAGTTCTTCCATTTCTCCGTAAGAACAATATCAAGATTTTTTTTCTGGGTAAAATAATTTAAAAATAGGCAACATTGGTCTGTGAAATCATTGGATTGACAAATGAGTCAACAGAATTACACCACCAAATTCAAGCCTGAATCAGTTTTTTGATGTCTAGGTATTTTTTGATGTCAGCAATGACCAAACACGTTGCACCAAAGCCTTCAGGTGCCTTTACTCTGATCCAACTCTATCAGATAGGGCATAAATATATACCTAGTTACAAGGTATGCCTTCAGAGCACTGTGCAATGTGAGGTAATTTGCTTTTACGAATAATTTTATTAAAGGAAATTATAATCTTGAATTTCCATTTGTGAAGTACAAAAATATGAGAAGTTTATTTTGCTTTATTTCCTCCCACATATATAGATAATTATTTAGCTCTTTTTGTGCAAATTGAGCTCTTTTTTGATTGATAGAGAGGCAGTCATGAAATTTTGCACTATATGATGGATCAAGGATCAATCTCCCAGCTTGACCTTAAAGTAAAAGATTAGATTTCATCTTCTGCTAAGATTTGTGGAAGAGAGATGAAAAGTAAATAATCTAGCATCTGACAATCTTGAAACTGACTATATTGCTGCTTCATCTTGCATGAAAAGTACTTACTTCCAGGAACACCCCAAATCTTGAAAATTACCAGTGGCAAATAAGGATTATTTGAAAAAATATATAATCCCCAAAGAAGTACATTTACCTTACCTATTGCCAACTATTGAAGGATATATGCTTTAAAGAATTATATAGTTTCCATTCAATGTTTTCAGCAAAGGTGGAGGAATTGCATTGCTTAAACAGTTGTTCTCATTATATGGCCTTTGCCTTTTTGACTCCTGCTAGAAATTTAAAGTCAATTAACTCAGTGGGAAAGAAGCTTGATAAGTTTATGAGTTATATAGAAAAAAAGATATTTTTGGACATTTTTTTTCCAGCCAGTGTTGGAAAGGAGACTCAACCTGGCAAAGTGTTGTTGTACTGGGTCTGGATGGGATGAGTCAATGTCCTTCACTGCAGCCCAAACAGTGATTGCTTCAAAATTGTGGCCAAGTGGCAGAACAGTGTTGATAACACAGCAGTGTTTTGGGCACAGGTGAAAAAACTTGCACAGTGTCAAGGGTTTATCTTCTATGCTCTGACTCCGCAGAGTAAATCCAGCATGGACAGGCATTAGAATACCAGCTAATCAGAACAACCCCCTAATTGACCAAAGGAATTTTCCACCCCAGAGAGCATCCTTATCTCAAAAAAGACTCAGAGAAAATATATGAGATATGACAGAGGACATGATATTTGCCCTCTCAAGCAGCTGTTACACAAGCTGAGGCCTTGGTTCCCAGGAAGAATTTGGACATCTGCCTACCAAAGGCAGGCTTCCCCTGTCAGAGTGTCATGTCCTGATGCTTGAGTGGCTTTGCCTGCCTTCCATTTCCTCCGTGTCTCACTGGGAAGCAGAGCGAGTGAGCAGCTCTGTGGGTTTTTGGCTGTTGGCCAGGGTCAAACCGCCCCCACAGCCAGCTACCCAACAACAGGAAAAGCACAGGGGCATGCGCCCCTAATACAGCTCTTCCAACCTAAAAAATATTATTGAGGAAAAGATAATTAATAGCCTTTCAGTTGTCTCTTCTGAAATATTTATTAACTCTCCTCATATGAAAAAGCCCAAAGTACAAAGTGACATGGGTGAAGAACGATACTTACACCAGTAAAAACATTGGTGCCTTTTGAAGGTATATAAATGGTTTCTAGATAGCATTTTTCACTAGGAAAAATTAAAAAATGGACAAACTGTACCTCAGCTTTTCTCGATCTAAATAGTCTTTTAGTCTTGAGTGGTGACTATCAATCTTGGAAAAATAAAATCTGTATTGTGAAGTTCTTTTATAATTATTGTAGCATTAATCCTGAAGTAAGGGGACAAGCAAAAACTCATATTTCTGCTCCCTTTAGCATATGAAAGGGTTTGAGAGTATGGCAGGCATACAGTGATATGCTTCAGGGATATCTGCACGATTTGACCCATCCTTGGATTAGACTATCCTTCAGACAAAGGCTCTAATCAGTACTTAATATTGGCAGACTTTTCATTTGTGAATTTACATAATTACTTTTTAAGCTTGTCTAAGCTTTGATATTCATAATATGCTGCACCAGTTAGTTCTCAGTTTAATGACATCTCATGGGAAAACTACAACCTAACAATCTCTACATAAACCAGCTATTGTTTTGTTTTTATCAACTTATCTTGCTTAAAATGTTTCTCCTACAACTCTGAGCACTCATTTACAGATTCATAACTATCAGTGGTCTATCAGCTAAGCACCCTTGATTTTATTACTATGTTGAACATCATGGATCTCAGTGTTGGTCCCTGCACTTTATTCAAATATTTCTGTTTCTTGTTAAATCAACTGTTGTTCTATAACAGGTCTGTTGCTTTTCCCCCATATATTTTCAGACACTGCTAGTATGGGACCTTGTAAAAAAATTTTTGGAAGTCAAATACACCATTTCACTCTTTCCATGAGTTTATGGTTTCCTTGGAATAACTCTTATACATTTGTGTGGTGACACTACTCCTCCTATACTGACTCTTGCTCAGTGAACCATCTATACTCTTATCTGCTGATTTTAGTTTTTACTGATGTATCAACAAGTGATAGAAAAAGCAAACTTGATCTAGAAACCATTTATATACCTTAATAAGGCACCAAAGTTTTTACTAAAGTAAGTTTGGTTTTTCACACATATCACTTTGTACTTTGGGCTTTTTCATATGAGGAGAGTTAATAAATATTTCAGAAGAGACAACTGAAAGGCTATTAATTATCTTTTCCTCAATAATATTTTTTAGGTTGGAAGAGCTGTATTAGGGGCGCATGCCCCTGTGCTTTTCCTGTTGTTGGGTAGCTGGCTGTGGGGGCGGTTTGACCCTGGCCAACAGCCAAAAACCCACAGAGCTGCTCACTCGCTCTGCTTCCCAGTGAGACACGGAGGAAATGGAAGGCAGGCAAAGCCACTCGAGCATCAGGACATGACACTCTGACAGGGGAAGCAAAGGCTGTTCATGTAAGCAAAGAAAAACCAGAAATTCATTCACTACCTGTTTTCAAAGCCTGCTCTTCTCTTCTTTGCACATTTTTCTTACAAGCAATGCCAGAAAGCGAGAAGCAATGTAAAACACTTCCAAAGGCAGGGAACTCTGAAGTGTTACAATATTCAGAATACTCACTAGTTCATATGTCTGCTCTGTCAAAATCTGAGGCATGGTAGAAGTGAAAATCACCTGAACAGCTTTTAAGTATCGTATCTTACTTCCTCATGATGACATCTCAGAGCATACAGACATGTGCAGATCCTTCTGTCTAGCCTGCTGGAACAAACTGATCCCACAGCTCCTTCTCCCAAGTTAACTGATCTGACAGAAATGCTTTTATTTACTTCTCCAAAAGCAGGCTTTGCTTTTGCATTGCATTGTCTAGGTAGTGTCTATATATACATGGATGCAAAAAGCCCAGTAAGAACTTTTTCATATGCTCAGTGTATGGGTTAAAAGGGTTAAACCCATAAGATTTGGTAAGGAAGAAGGAATGTCTTTCCTCAAAGTGACCTTGCAGCTGGGAATTCTAAAATTGACAGTGTGAGAAAACTCCCATTTCCTATGCCTACTGTTGCTCATCCTTTGAGAAGCAGAAATCACGGGGGATTTCTGACAGCCCCCCTGATGGGGGCTCTGTCCCTGGTGCGTCTCTGCTGCCTGCTCTTGCTACCAGGGTAATGAAATAAGTCTGCTCTCTGCTTTTTGTCAGCGGTTTAATGGTTGTCCTTGAGTATTTGTTTCTGTCAATTCACACACTCAGCTTTTCTGAATGTGTGGTTGTGTCTTCTGGGATTTGTATTTTTTTCTCACTGCTTCTTTCCTTCATTCCTGAGTCATAAAAGTTAGTGGTTGCAAAGATTTGAGTGAACTCTCTGAGCAGAACCACCTGAAACCCTAAGTTCTGACAAAACAATTGCATGCAAGGGCTGAACTATGTGGCAAATTGAGATCAGCTCACCGAGAGAAATACATCACTATAAAAAATGATCCTAATTCCCAAGTTTCAAAGAGTAACTGCATGACCTTATTTTGTCTGACAGTCTTAGAGGGACTTTAAGTAATGTAGAGGTTAATGTATTTAAAAATGTCAGACATGATTACCAGCTCTTTATCCACAGAAACAGAATTAAAGTCAGTAAATAGCAGTTGTTCTGCAATACGGAAAGGCTATTGCTATTTTACCTGCACTGGGGAGATGTTTTCTTTCCAATCCAGAGTATATGTCTGAGCTGTCAAGTTGCTTGGCATTTTTAAACAATACTATTCTACATGTTTTCCTTTATGATTTTTGGAAGTAGTCATGCATTTAGAAGACTCATGATCCTTAACAGCAAAGGATACAAATTCCCTTATTCTCCTTAGTTGGAGGGACTCCAGATTTAATCTCCCTCTGCTATTATTCGTCAGTTTCTACATGATGCTTTTTAAATAGTAGACTTTTAAAAAAGAAAATAAAGAAGTATTTGGTACTTCAAACACATAGATTCACTTTTACTCTATTGCAATAACTTATCCACCAAATGCTCTTGGCTGCACATCTACCTCTGCTTAGGATTTGACCATTTTTTCACAGGGGTTAGCATTAGTCTTTCCTATTTTTGTACAGACTCGTTCTTCTGTACAGCGAACTCCCAGTGGCAGAAATGCAGGTAATGGTATTCCCTCCTCTTCCACAGGTCATCCTGCCTGGTACCTGTCTTCTGCTGGGGGGAACAAGCTCACAAACATTCAAAACAGCTGCCAAAAGAGGGACCAAATATACACATGCAATTTATCTCACTTGAGCTCTTCTGGGGAAGACAGCAATGAGCAAGGATGTGTTACTGAACACAGCACAAACAGTGCATGTACTTAACAAAATGTCATATTGTGCCTTGGAGATCATCAAAGATGACAACCTAAGAAATGCCCTTAGGTGTTCCTTCAACTGACAACTGGAATGAAAAAAACAGTGTTTAATTCAATTTCCAAGTGCAGAGATTTATGTTCATGGGAAGACAAAACCCCTGTAAATGTGTTTTGATATACTGTGCTTCATTAAAGAAACAGGACTGATACAGGGTGATACTCACCTTGCTTAATCCAGATTCTATTTAGGCTGCTATTTTCTGCTGGAAGATACCCTTTAGCACCACCTCCCATTAACAGTGAAACACTAGATATAATCAGTATGTCTAAGTTACAATCTAGGATGAATGTAGGCCACATACAGTGTGTGCATTTAAAAAGGAATTACTTGGATTTTATTTTATCTTTGGGAATTTCCATCTAGAAGGTTACAGATCTAAGTAAAGACAGTTGGGTAATCAAGAAAATGTGAAGTCTGGGTCTAAAGATCTGAGGGTATGGAGAAGTAAATAAATTAAAAAAAAAAAATTACAAAAGAGGAGTTTGATTTTGTTACGGAGTTTTTGTTTCTCTATGACACCAGGCATCAGATCACAATCACTTTATGGTCATACTTATTGAAATTATTTCAAAATACACATATCAATTCATACTATTCGTAACTATGATCCTCATTATGTGATATGTATCAAACAAACAGGGTATTTCCATTTGCTTAAGTAATACAAGGGAACAGTCATGTGAGCACAGAATATAAAATCAGAATGTAAAATAAGGCAAGTGTAAAAGAAGCATTAGGCTTAGTAGTCCTTTACTAGACAAACAGATTTTGCTGTCAAGTTTCAGAGGAAAACTTTTAACAAACATATGGTGAAAAACAAAATTGACTATGGTAAACAAACAACTTCCTTCAAGGCACTGCTAACTTTTAGTATCTATCTGAAAATAATTCAGCAAATTAGTTGATAGAAATATACTAATTAATAAAAAACCACAAAATCTCTTTGGTTAAATATAAAGCTGAACACAAAAAAAAAAGCAGATGAAGTTTCCGTAAGGAAGTTTTTGGGCAGAATTTTGGGTATGACAGAACAAACATTATACAACTACATAGGTGAACTCAATTGCCAACAGTAAATTTTGACAAATCAAGACCTCCCATTAGAAGCTGTAAAGTTTGGAACTTGGTGGTTTATTTTTTCACAAAGAACTATGCACATTCTAGCATACTGAAGTAACAAGACTACAAAACTGTTAAACTAGTAGAGAAGTATTTTCTAAGCATGTAACTTCTGGTTCTCTTTATGAGATATCTCATTTAGCTTTGTGCTTTCATCTGTCCAAGCGTTCAGCAATGGCAGATTGTTTTGAGCTGCTGTACAAAACTTCCTACACAGTCTGAGTGGTACAACTGAAAACATGTTTTCTCCTACAGATTTGCATTCAGTCTTCCCTGTACATGTCTAATTGTAAGTCACCTCAACTTCTGCTTTCTGTCCCTCAGGACCCTACACAACACCACAATGCCATTCCTTCCCATGTTCCTCAAATGTCCTCACATCTAGTTGCTTCCTCACTATCCACGCCTTCCTGTTTCAGGGGAGCTTCCAGCTAGAACCGAATCATCATGCAGCTAATTGTGGTCAGACAACATGTGCTAGGTAGCTCAACACTTAGGGTGCCATGCATCTCAAAAACCTCCCCTGCCCCTAATGTACTAATCAGTTTCTTTTCAATTTTCATTGCTCAGCAATGTTTCATTGCTCAGTCAACTATTCAAAGGCTCTGAGGCACAATTTAAAGGCAGAATATAAACCTAAATTTCTGGCCGAAAAAGAGTCAGAGGCACACAGGTGCTGATTCCAGTAGCAACATCAGTACTGATGAGCTATCCCTCTCTTCCCCAGATTATGTGAATCAAAGGAACCACAGCTAATCAATTTTGCTGAACAACTGCAGGGTAATGCTTAGGTCTCCATACTAAAGAAATATTAATGCAGTTCTATTTGAACCCCCATCTTCACTAGGAATTTGGTCTCACAGCTATTTGTGTCTACTTTGGACTTAAGGGCAGGAAGAATTTGCAGTGTAGCAGCTTAAACTGTTAGAAAACAGGCCTTCAGGATTCTTTTGCAGATTTCAACCTTTTCTGCTATGAAACTGGTAAGGCTTTTGCTGGTCTAAAATCCAGTAAAATATCCCCTCTTGCAAGAAAAGGTTTTAATCTTGGAAGACAAAATTTGCCTAACAGTTGTAGTTAAGATTCAGTCTACCAATGTAAGCCTGTCAATGTTTTGTTATTAAAACCAATTCTGTGGATCCTTACACTTAGCTCCAACTGCTGTTTGAAAGAAATTTCACAATTTTTTTGGATCTTATTTGGTACCTTCTGGCTTGAATGAAGTAAAAAAAAAAAAAAAACAACAAAAATCACTGCCTAGAGTTTTAAGGTTTTTTAAAGTTACGAAGTTTTGTTCTATTCAATGCTAAGATCATAAAGCAACTACACTGGGAATGTTTTGAACATACACAACACATACTTCTCAAAAGATAAATTTCAAGATTTCCAGAGCTTCTGGTGGTAACTGGAGCAAGAAAGCAGAGGTTATGCCATTGAAGCTGATCATTAATTATGCCAATTACTTAATATTTACCATTTAATATTGTTTGTTCTTCCCCTCCACAGGGCAGCCCAGAAGGATTTAAACCTAGGAGAACATGCATAGAGTAAAACCTCTTATGAAGAAAAACTACTCACCAACCTAAAAATAAACACCAAACCCCTTAGAAAAAGCAAGGAGAACATGCTAGAGGCAGGTCAAGGCAAAGCCATAGTTTCAGCAGCCAGTCTGACCAAGCTTATATAGTCCTAAAAGATCTAAGATGTGCTGCTTCCAAAATCCACGCTTAATCCAGGTTTTCCCTGCTAATGCCAAAAAATTCTCTCTGTGTAAGTCGCCTATGTTAGCGAAAACTTTACAGCCCAACTGCAAGATCAGGTAGGAATGCTACATGAAGGCAGAAAGATTAACATTTTTGATTAACTGGCAGGTTTTTTTTCCAGACAGTATCTAGCCTCATTTCCATTGCAAAATATACTAATACTGCTTTATTCAGAATGTAATTCTTAGCTCTCTAAAGTAAAACTATCTTTTTTACTATTTAACTGCCTACAGGAAACATATTACTACAAACTCTGAAATGTGCCAAAAAATTTACAAATGTTTACCAGAAGTAAACATTTTAAAACTGCCCACACTTACTTGCTGCAATAAAAGTATCAATTATATCAATGAGAAATTAATATAAAAAAACTGTAGATGTATTCTGGTTTTAATAGTGCATAGAAAGTCCAAGGCAAAATACAATAAACACAGTATCTAAGCAAGGGGAATCTTTATCAGTGTCCACTCCTTACAGTCAATCACCCCATGGTTTTATAATTCTCATTGTGCCTTATTTGGACCTTAACTTGTAGTTCTTGAAACTGGAAAATAAATTATGAAAACAAAAAAGCCTATGTCAGACTGGATTTTATCTCCTATTTCCAACACAACAGCCAATGCTAGGATTTCTGATATTTTTCAAACCCCTAAGAACAGTAAAATAGAAAAAAAAGCAAGGAAGGAAATTAAATTTGGTTTATCTATTTTTTTCTACATTCCTTTATGTTCAAAGAAAAATGACCAATACAAAGAAATACTGTGAATTTTTTTTTTCTTTCACTTTCTTATGGAGTTGCAAGTGCTGCCTTTTTCCTTACATTTTTATGGAGAAAAGATATTTTTCTGAAGACTTCCTCCTCTCAAAATTGAAGCTTCAATTACTTCAAGCAAAGACAACTGATGCAACCAACTGTCTTCTTATTAGCTAAACATTTTCAATTGCTGAATGTGTAATATAACTAAACAGTATTATGGCAACACACTCTTCTAAAGTGTGTAAGTCACATAAGATACTGTAAGTCATTAACAGCAGCGTTAAATTTTTTGTGTAAGAGTAGTAGTGGTATGTATTCATGCTGCTTCATCCTATTATCCTGAAAATTTTAGCTGCTCAAGACCCACTCTGTGCTTTGCAAGGAGTGTAAGAAACAACAGCTTGCTGAAAGAAGCAGAAGTACCAACTAGACAGTGTATGATCAGAAGCTTATACAGGTATATTCCTGAAAATTCAGCACTCCATATAAACTATAATAACCAAACTGATTTTGCAGACCCACAGAGTGCAGTTAAGTTTTTCAAGCATAAGGAATTATTCCAGTTTTAGTCTGAGAAGGTAGTTTCCTCAATACTTCTTTCATCAACTCTGAAATATCTGAGCTATATGGTACCTAAATGTTTAGCCTATTGAGGACTACAATATAGTAGAACTAAGAATAAAGCTAAGATAAATTAGAATGAACACATTTTACTGTTCACAGCAATTGCAACTCTCTCAATGTTTCATTTAAGTCCTGATAAAGATTCCCCTTTCACCATTTCTTTGGTAAAAACAGCTGCATCACATTTGCTTCATCAGCTAGTAAAAGGCATTTTCTTTGGTGGAATACTTTTTTGATTGTACATATCCAGTTTTATAACACTCAGATAATATAACCACTCTATATTAACCATTTTTCAATGAATACAACACTAGCTCAAATTTGGGAGATAAAAATCAAACAGATCAATCATAAACCAACAGCAAGCCTAATCACATAAAAAATGCCCTGCTAGTAGTAAAGTGTTACAGATAAACATCTAAATACAATACATTGTATTATCATCAGTACAAAATGAGTAGTTTCAGAGCTATTTTGAAAACATCTTGTTTCTCAAATGTAGAGGATTTTACTTCAAAATATACTGAATGTTTAAGTGGCTGCATACATCTTCTGTAACTTTATGATGATTTCTACTTCTATTGGCTTAAATCTCCTGCAATAAAAAAGAATAAATACATTTCATTATAATACAAATTCTGTTATTTTGCTGTTTAGCATTTTCCCGTATTGTTTGAAAGTAAACTTCATTCTAATCAATACATCCATTTTTTTTCAATGGTCCAATGGACCATTGCAAAATTGTTCAGGTTAGGAAAGACCTCCATGACATCAAGTCCAACCATTAACTCAGCACCACTGTATCTAACAGAAATCCATAACCCTAAGTGCCACATCCACACACCTTCTGAGCCTGGTTGAGGATTCCATCACTTCCCTGGGCAACCTTGTGCTCCCGTGCCTGACCACCCTGTCCGTGAATAAAGCTTTCCTAATACGAAACTAAACCTCCCCTGATACAACCTGGTATTTCCTCCTGTACCACCATGTGTTACTTGAACGAACAGACTCATCCCCACCTTGCTACAAGCTATTTTCAGGGAGTTACAGAGAGCAACTGGAATTTATCATTTGAAGACATTAAAACTTTTGACACGGAATAGGAAGACAAAGCAGGTGATTCTCAGAGAAGAACCATTATTTATTGACTCACTGCTATGTGTCAAAAGAACTTTGTAAGAATAGAACCTCAAATTCCAACATAAGAGAAATTCTTGTGAGCTGGTTTTGACTGGAATAATTTTTTTTCACAGCACATGCCATAGGGCTAGGTTTGGATTTGTGCTGGAAACACCATTGATAGCACAGTTATGTTTTAGGTATTGCTCTTAGGTGCTTACACTGTCACAAGGCCTTGTCCTCTCCCTCGCCAGCAAAGGAGGCTGGGGAATACAAGGAGTTGGGAAGTGATACAGCCAGAGCACCTGCCCCCAGCTGACCACAGGGATTCTCCCTCCCAGAGGGCATCATGCTCAGCAGGTAAAGCTGGGGGAAGAAAGAGAAATGGGAAGGGACACACATTCTGAGCCACAGCCCTAGTATCCCTGATTAACCCAAGCAGCTATTACACATGTTCAAACATGATGAAGCCCTTCTTTCCTGGAGACAGATGAACACCTGCCTGCCCATAAGAAAGAGTGAATGAATTCTTTCCTTTGTTTCTGTGTTCAGCTTTTGTTTTCTTCTGTCAAGCTGTCTGTATCTCAGCCCCTAAGCTCACCCATTTTTACTCATCTGATTCTTCCCCCATTCCACCAGAGAGTAAAAGCAAGTGGCTACATGAGGCTGAGTTGCCAGCTGTGATTAAACCTAAGAGGAACAGAGACCATATAATCTTGGAAAACATTTGTTCTGGATAATTTTCTGAGCTTTAACTCTCTTTATGTGAACTCCACCTGACATGTTTCCTACTGTTCTTTGGTAGGGCAACAATCTTTACTCAGGTAGATGGCTTCTGGTAAGGATGAACCAGCAGCCACATGAATGAAAAGTCATTCACACCTCTCTTCTACAGATCAGAGGTTAAGGTACCAGATGCAGAAGAGAAACAACTGTGTGTAGGACTGGTCCTCAACTGACAGACTGCTCTGACAAGCACTTCCAGATGGTGGAAGCAGAAACAGTCTATAATCAGAC
Source organism: Ammospiza nelsoni (assembly GCF_027579445.1). Lineage (NCBI taxonomy): Eukaryota > Metazoa > Chordata > Aves > Passeriformes > Passerellidae > Ammospiza > Ammospiza nelsoni. The sequence goes on along the minus strand of NC_080669.1, from coordinate 56,653,058 downwards.
TGTGAAGAGGGAAGAGAATCAGGAAATGCATTATATAGCTTTAGCACTACACATTGGAGGCCTGTGAGCTTACCAGGGCTGTGCCCTGGAAGGGTACCTCATAGGCTCCGGGAATTCCCCTTTAGTTAGGGTGAGAAGAAAGGAATGATGGGAGCAATTATGCAGACTAAGTTATTCCATATAAGGTTATGTTACAAAGCTTCCATATAAGGTTATGTTACAAATCTCTTACTTACCTTTAAAGGACCCTTCACTCTCTGCATAGAACTACTTGTCTTTCTCAGTTACGTTGTCTCCTGATTTACTACGAGAAAAAAAGGGTAAATTCCAAAACTGAACAGTAAGACAGCACAATCATTCCCAGTCTCCTTCTAGAATAACTGCAACTAGGTTTTATGCTGTGCATCACTAAAGAGACTTGAATTAAAAGTTCTCTTGCTAAAAAAAAGTTTGTGATTCACTAGGCTCCCATTTAAATACACTGCTGGATGTGACATTTAATTATAGCCTCATCAACCAAATACAGCTGTATTAGTCATCCCCTGATATAACAGACCAGACGTGTTCTTTAGGAGCCACTCTCTGGTACACAAATCCATCTTCTAAACAGCCATAGTTGAAATAGCTTTCATTTCTTGAGTCAGGGAAGTACATAGTTAAATAAATTTTCCTCATATATGTTTATCTAAGAATTACACAATAAAGATTAAGCAGCTGTAGAGAACTACATCCCACATTGACAAAAAAATTATTTTAGTGAACTATTCTGTTTTACCACCCTAGTATTTTCAGCATGTTTATGAGAAGAAGGCTATGCAATGAAAGCAATTTTTCAATTTTCAACTCAAGATATATTCCCAAACATTCAGCAGTATGATATAATACTATATTCCCAAGACACACTCCCACTTTATACTGTAATTTAATTAGAGCTTTAAGTCTGTTCAGATGAGTGAAAAATAACCATAATATATTTTCAGCACTTAAAAAAGGAATGAGAAAGTGAATACAACACAGGAAAACAAAGATCGTTGCAGCAAAAAAAAAAAAAAAATCAAAGCAGGAAAGAAATTAAAGGGTCAGAAGAAAAGGGGAGACAAACACAGCAGGAGAAAAGGAAGCAAGATAGCAAGATGACAAAAACTAGAGTAGACTGGACACATCTAAAATGACCTGTTGGGCAACTTTCCTCTTTTAAGAGGTAAACAGGTTAAATAAGGGGAACCTGGCTTCAGGGGACAGGCAGAGAGACAAGTATAGCATACTTAAGCAAGCAAGCCTGAAGAAATACATAATCCTAAGGACAGGGGAGCCAGCATGGGAGCACAGGCCCTGGAACTGCAGAACAGCAACAGAAGTGCCAACACCTGCTCATTTGGTTGCAGCAGCGCAGCCCAGGAAGCCCAAGATAGCACTGCAGTGTGAAATGTCCTGAGAGGTTGGAATTAGCCCCCAAAACAGCCAACCATGCCAGCTCCCAAGACGCCAGCAACTACAGGCTTAGATATGAGAGTTAGGGCTTTGACCACATGCAAAGTAGAGAAATGTATGTTAACATGGACAAATACACTTTGGGGGGAAAAAACCCCTGCCACAAACTGCCAAAACAAACAAACAAAAACAAAACAAAAACCAAAAACCCCAAAAAAACCAAAACCAGGACCACTTCTGATACACTTTCACCTGGAAATTATTTCCATGCAGTTACAGTCTTCTAGAATGAGCTTATAATGAGGACACATAGTGCTCTCACAAGAAGAAACAACAAAAATCCAAAACCAACACAAAACAAATAAACAAAAAACACCACCAAAAAAAAAAGTAATTTCAAAATCAACTTCCAGACAGAAAATAAGTGGAATTAGGAATTCCTAAGGAAAAGAATAAATCGTTCTTTCACATCGACCACCACCCCCCTTGCCAATGGGATCAACAACAATGTATAATTTTGTACAACACAAATACACGTAAGAACAAATACTGAACTACAGTATAGGAACTTTTTTGCTTACAGTTGCTCAATTTGGTCAAATTCTTTTTCACCTCCTGCAGAACAAAAAAAGTACTATATAGAAGTATCCATTTAATAAACAATAGAATTTTTTTTGTTTAGTACATTTAGTAATTGCTTAATCAGTACAAGATGTTATTTTTTAAATTTTCTTAGTTTTCTTAAACATTTATTTCAAATTATCTTTTTTATCTATTCAAGGGAATCACCTCCAAAGTGGTGAAGAAGCCTATTTTGATAAGGTTTTATGAGTCTGATTTTAATACAAACAATCTTTTTTATATACATAGGTTTATACATTTCAAAATACAGATAACATGCATTTATGTCTGTATTATTAGACACATGCATTTCTCCTTTTTACTAAATGTCTTTAAAGAAACTTCTCCCATCAAGGCTAGCAAGAATTTATTCCATTTCTAAGCATTCTCCTAAAAATTACAGCCTCAAAATTCTTATATTGTCAGGGAAAAAATCCCCCAGGACTTTCAAAATGTTTATGGATAAGTATTGCTTAGTGCAAGCTCTTTTCATTGCAGTGTTTTAGATGAAAGAATTTTCAGAAATACAGATGTGAAAATGACTTAACTTCATAAATGCTGCACTACAGGTCTTACTTTTCTACCTTTGGCTGTAATTTCAACAGAAAGCTAGAAATTAATTTAAAAACCCCAAATCGACCAACCAACCCCCCCCCTCCCCCCCCCCCCCAAAACTTACCTTTTGCTTTCCTTTTCTTTGAATACACCTCATAGAGGCCAATAAGAGTTACAAGAATAGCAACTTCAGCCACAACTGCTATAAAGGGTTTGAGAGGTTCTGCGACGGACAGAACTCTAACTTCAAACCTCGCTTTACTGGGCCCTAATACAAAATCAGCTTCACACCAATATTCGCCAGTATCTGCCACAGTGAGCTTGTGTATCTCCAAACGGCTTTCACTGGCAGATCGGCTCAGAATTTCATACTTGTCTTTAGGCAAAATCTTATCAATGGAAGCCTAAAAAAAAAATACATTGCAAGTATTAATAATGTAATGAGGAGGTATTTAATCAAACTATCATCAACATTCAGTTCTGCATAGATACATACAATGATTTAGAAACAAAAGGCACTCATGAAGCACGATTACCCCACATTAAAGGGAAGGGTTTATTTTAGCTGGACACCCGAATTCCTTCTAAACTCACTGGAAGAAAATACAAAGTTTCAGTGGGCAAATTGTCTGATCTGTTTTAGTTTATTTAAGATGAGATAAAAGGCACCTTTGGCTCTATTGACTCTCCAATGACAAAGGCATCCTTGGCTGCCAGATGTAATGCATGGGTTTCACCACAGCACAAAACATAACTTTCAAGAAGAGGGAGCTCTCCTTCGCCAGGAAATATACTGATACTCTTAAAAAGGTCAGTGCTAGTCCCCAGACATATTAAGGAGATAGATCTCTTCACCTTCTCTCAGTTGACAGTGCTCAGAAGAGGGCTAAAAGAAAGTGTTTTAGGAAACTGTGCTTTCTAGATAGGTCATAAGGCAAAGAAATAGAATTACTTGTATGTGGAGGAAGTAAAGGGTCCTACCATATCTTACATGTGAAAGCATGTTCTGCTGTAAGATGATTTTTGGATCCAGTAGCAAGATTTGAGTAGTACAACTAGTATAAATACAGTAAAAACAAGTCTCTCAAGACTCACCTTATTTGGGAGCATAGCAGGGCCTTTTTCAAAAAGAAACATACAAATCAGATCAAAAAACCACATCTCTGTAACAATGAATACTTGTAAATATTACAGACTTTTTTTTCCATTTCCATAAAGGTTTCTGCTAAAGTTAATGGAAATAGAATTTGTAGAGCTTGCAGTGAAGCATGAAGTAGCTGTACTTTTTTTTTTGGTCACACTGTTTTGCTTGCCCAACAGAGGGAGATCTTACCAGCTCGGTTCCATTGGTCATAAACCACTTCCAAGCCCTGGGATGATACTCGGTTTTACAAACCATTACACCTGTATCTCCTATATAAGCGATTACGGGTTTTTCTCTTCCATCAATAGGTGGTACTAAAAACAAGGAGAAAAAAAAAAATCGAGTGAGATAAGGATTTTCATTAGTATTACAAAGAATATATTTAGGTATTCATTTATAGTACTCCACTCACTTTTTCTACTTAAAGCCCTCATGAGTCTATCATTTATGACATGAGAAGTTATTTTGGGCAGCTATTTCAGATATATCATCTGTGCAGAAGACAAGTGGAATCCTGTTTCCAGCTGCTGTGTGATCTTGTGAAGTTGCCAATCAATACCAAATGTCAAGTGAAACAAAATCATACTGTGATTTCTACTCTTGCCCATTTCCTCTTTCCCTTCCTTGGCAGCTGCAAGATACATGCTTCAGTTCTAGTACACTAGAAACAAACGTATAATTTTCCTGCAATTTCACTCTTTCTGCAGAAACTGCTGGAAGTCTATTTCAGCCACAATGAGACTACATAATGGTATCTGACAAGTTGTACATGCAGAGAATGCTTCTGTAACTGAGAAAAAAATGCAGATTGATAGAGATTTGTAGTTAAACATTTTCTGAGCTGAAGCAATGACTTTTGGGTGCATGCCAATAAAAAGGACTTTTGGTCCAGTCTTGCTGAGGACAGAATACAAGAAACAAGGCATCAGTCTAACTTCAGAGCTACTTGTCCTAGCCATTGTCACTGCTTGTGCCCCACAAACTTCCAAAAGCATGTGCCCAGAAAGGCTACTGAATATATTAAGACTATCCTACAGATACCATTAAGAGCTTAGCAAATGCATTATGCTGAAGTATTTCCACTTCCTTCCTCTCTTTATTACGATGTTTACCAACAGACCTTCCACAGATCCACTCATTTGAAATTTTACTTCAAGTTTCTTTTGCTGTACTTTTTAAGTACAGATCCAGAACATACTTCAGATTTTATGGATCACACTAGACTAAACAGGCCAAGTATTTGCTTTCGGCAGTTATGATGAACAATCTGATACAAGCTAAGATTTTTCTTGTCCTCACCCCTTCTTGACTGGTGAACACAAATTATTTTTTCCCCAAAGAAGTCTGCTTCTCATGTGTATTCAAACTTATGTTTCCTATCCAGAAATAGCTATGAAACCAATTTGTTAGTAAGAACACTGTTTTCAGTCTCATAATTTGCTGCATCATACATCAAGACTCTTGACTAGCGAAGTTCTCTCAATGTGTATATTTTAATCATTAAACACTCTAATTTTAAAGAGTACTGGCAGTGTATCTTCTCTGCTGCCATTAAAAGGGGTGACCTCACCAATTACTGCTGCAATCTCCCTTGCAATTTAGAAGACATACAAGCAGGTCAGGATAAAAAAACCCTGTATACCCAGCACAACAACCTTATGTGGCAGTCAAAAAGATTTAGCCACACTGGTGAATGACAAAGGTCAGCTGTAAGCATGCCAGCAACATATGTGACCACATTAGCCATGATTAAGGATGTGAATATACATTTCAAATTCTGGGATCCGGCTCTGTAACAGCTAATCCCTGAATGCATGCAAGGCTTGTGACAGGTATTTTTGCAAGTAGATTACACACCAAATTTCATGACAAAATACTTCTGCTGCATACACAAAGCCAACTTTTGAAGAAACAAACATACAGGTAGGTGTCAGCAACAGCATGTACACAAGTCAGATTTCCACCCAGTGTTAAAAACCAGAGCTATTTCACGGTGCCCATAACTCAACTGCTGCTCTAAGGATCAAAAATTAATCTATTCTACCCTATAGATGCTAGCAGTACTTCACAATATTTTGTAACACCCATTAATGTCCTCTCTGTTTATTAACTTTAACTTTCTGTAAATATCTCATTGTTTTCTGCAAACTTGAGTAAAAACGTAACTCCTCAAAATCTGAGGGGTTATGCCAGGCCAGGAATCGGGGCGGGGGGAAGGAGAGGTAACATATGCAATAATCCCTGACTGCCTTGTGGGAAAGATATTGCTTAGTTACAGCAGTGATGACTTAAGCCACTGAGTCTAATACCAACACATTACTCATCTTTCAGTTTGAAAATTGTTCTCCCGGCATTACTGACTGGAAGATTCAAGGACTTCTCTTTCCCATTTCCTTCACTCTTGCCTTGATCTTAAAAGCATTAAGCCAGTACGTTTTATGGCATCAGAAGTGGCAGCATTCAACCATCAGGCAGCAATTCTCTCATCTTCTGATAATAAATCAACCAGTCCTATGCACTGGTCTGGAAAAGATGACTTTCCTATTGAGTCATTGCTGCCCTTACTGTAATAGTTATTTTGTACTTTAAAAAAAAATTCTGTAAAAAATTCTCCTTCAACTTCTTTCCATCTACACCAACTTGGTTAGCTATTTGATTAAACCTTACCCACATGCTGACAAGAAAAACACATAATTATTTTTGAGATTAAAAGGCCTGAATAAACTACAACCTCGTCCTTATTCAGCACTGCAATCTAGTCTCTCCTGGTTGAAGGTCTGAAAGCAGGTATCAATGTCTGATATTTGAACCCACGTGAGTTTCCTCAAGTCTTATTACTGGATATCCCACTGAACAAAGGCAGCTTGCAGCTTCAGAATTAGGGAGACCCACTGCTTAATTTAGCTAAGGTTAGGTAATGATTTGAATAGTTAGGTTTTCTCAGAGCCTGTTTAGTGAAAATGTCTCTGTATCTGCCTTTACAGATGCTTGCCTTGCCCTTTGCAAAATTTGGATGGTAGGAACAGAGAAAGGATTAACTCCTGTTAGAGATATTCATCAGCTCGGCAGCTTGTATTATCATTTCCACATATCTTCCATGCATCTAAATTTCACCTACTACTTCCAGGGTAGCATTATTGGAGAAGAAAACAAAACAGAAAAAAGGGCACTCATACTGCTCAATGAAGTACACTAATTGTTAATCTAAGTACTATTCTTATAGTATTACAGAATAAAAGCACTAAAGCAATAATGTAGTGTTTCAGAAATACAAATAAAATTTTAAAAATCCTGCCTCCATTTTACCAATCACTGCTTCACTTTTAACACCTAACCTCAGGCTCAAATTTCAAATTATTGGCTCTTTTTGAAGAAATTTATCTGAGACACCGTCTTGTAATCTCATGCCCCAGAAAGTGAAGTGCATTCACATCTGGAGAGGGAAGGGGAAACCAGTTAGTCAAGAAGGGTAAAAAACAGACTTGTATGCTCTTTTGGTTATTAGAATTTTTTTTAAAGCCTTTTAGTTTTTGGCTCAATATTCTTCAATCCATGCTAGAGAAATTACTTCGATAGTTACTCGCACTTAGCCTGACTGCATTAGCCATTACTTATCAAATTACATTGCCATTTTTACTGTCCAGAAAGAATATTAATACAGCTTTGCAGTAGTCAGCTGAACAAAAATGTTAAATAAACACAAATCAATTAAATTACCATTCAAATGAAATGTAGCACTGATTTCTTTTTCAGCCTTCAGAAAACAAGTGTAACTTCCCAGTTGACTGCTCTCTGAGATGGTCACTCTTAACAAAAAGGAAAAAAAAAAAATCACAATTTTTTTATTGCACTACAAGTGACTGCTAATTAGCATTCCAGAAAAAAAAGTAAGAATTAGTAATGAAGCAGAGAAGATACCACCGCTGAGACACTAGGATTCAGATTTAGTGCAATGCAGAAATGGTGTAATGTGTTTAAGAAAATAGAAGAGCACAAGCACACTTTGGATCACAAACAAAATTTTCACCCTTCATGCTGACAGAAGGACACCTTTGAGCAGCATTATCTACAAATTACTGAGTTAGGATATGCTTCTTAGTTCACATGGTGAATCCACGTCTATGTAGGGCTTCAGGAAGAACAAACCATTTCAGCAATCTTTTCAACACAAAATAAATAAATACATAAATAAACAGTTTTAAAGAGCTTTCATCTAATGAAGTCCAGCATCTTCTCCACTAGCAAACTATACATTTTACTGTCACTTTGAAAAAGATTTAGGTGTCTGTATATGGATTATCAAAAAAGTGACAGTTATACTCTCATCATATTTTCTACAGAAAAAAATATAAACAAATAGATAACAATAGATGAAGATAGATAATAGATTATAATAGATAACTAATAGACAATAATAGATAAATAGAAATTTTATCTAAGTATTACTGCACTTAAAGCTATACAGAAATCAAATGGAGACCAGTCAGTTAAAATGTGTAACTGGCCTAATTCTAAAAAACAATAAATTGTACTGATTATAGAAAGGCTTCTACAACAGATTTTTGAGTTTCTGTACAAGTCTGAATGATTTAAGAAAACCTTCAAAATATCTTTACTGGAAATCTCACTTCTACCTTTTGTCACCTATGAAGGAAAGAAAATGACCATTTATGCCTCCCAGACTTGCAAAGAAGCAATGAGGAGGAAAAGAGCGTGTGGAAAATGAGGGAGTGGAAAGAGAAACTGCTACAATATTTTAATCTCAGACTGATTATTATTTCACTTACTAAACAGACTTACTAGACTTTAAGGAACTGCTTCGTTATTCTATGCTCTTTTTTAAAAACAAATTATGTGCACTAGAAGAAAAATAGGAGCTCATCTTCCAGGCTTGAGGTGCCTGCAATCTTTCTCCTTTCTGACAGGACATTATTCTCTGCATTTCTGATTAACCTCTGCATTTTTCCTTTTTCTAATATACATGTTACTAGTATTGGGCACTGTATATAAGATGATAACTCATTAGAATCTGCAAATCACAATGTCAAGAATGCTACTTACTTGATGGTCCAGCTGTTTGGAGCATTACTGGTGTGACTGATTGTTTCACTTCCCTTTTTCCATGTCACTTGAGGATTTTTCAAATTGGAATTCTCATCTAATTTGCATGTAAGATCAACTTCAGTTGGACTGGCCACAGAGATATTTTTTTCAGATGGACCTATAAGAAGTTTAAAAACATTTAATGAAAAAATGAATTTCCTCATCCTAGGTAAAGGAACTTTAGACACTGCATTTACATATGCAGGATTACAGGGGGACACAGGTGCTCTTTATACTCTCCAGGGCAAAAAAGCCCCTGCAAAATCAGAGTTTCACAGCAATTTTCTTAAGTAGTAACTGAGTTAAAATACATATCCCTTTACAAAATAACACACTCCAAATTTGTAGGTAAACTTCCTAGAGGGCTCTAACATAGAAGCACAAATACTCATTTCACTGAGAGCAAGACAGATTTAAGCTTTTACATTACTTAATCCAAACGAAAAAGATTAAATATTTAATATATATATATAAAACTATATTAATGTCAAGAAGAGTAAGACGTAAGTATCTGTAACTATTTGGATCTTAGCCAGATGTATATTTATATGATACTGTGAGATTACAGGTATATCCTATTGCTGGGGAAGCTACTGATAAAATCTGCACCCTTAACACAGCTGGGTCAGGCCTTTCATGCCTATAGTTACCCAAGCTGACATCAAAACCTCTTCAAACCCCTTTAGGGCTACCTTTGCCTTCCTGGCAAGTCAGTAGAATCACAGTAGGAAAATATTACAGTACAAGAGAAAAATTTGTCAGTTTTTTGCTTTTTATGAGTATAGGCTCATAAGCATAAAATAAACTATCAACAGCAAGTATTTCTCTGATCCACAGAAACAGCCTCCTTTAAGAGAACACTTCGGATGTTTTACCCATTAGTACTGCCTTTTTTTTTCATAACTGGCCTTTTCATTCACCTATTCCTGGATAGAAGTGTGGTTTGTCATCTAAATACTCCAAGAAAATGCATGCATGCCTCACTTCAATTCTAGACATACCCTGTAGTATTTGGTGGTCAAAAACTACAGGTGCATTGCACAGCTCACACTCCTTCCAAGAGAAAATGAAGTTTCAAGGTACAGCTCACTGACCTAGTACTGAAAGTCATACATATGCAGCAGCAAAGTCTCACTGGAGTGATAGCACGAGATCCGGAGTAAGTGAACTTTACTGGGTCTGGCAGAGACATGTGCAACCTAAAGAACAGCATATTCAGAACTGCAAGTCCCAGCCAAAGTAATTCTAATCTGTTGAACTGGAGATAAACTTAGAAGCGCAACACCTCAGTCTTCCATTGCAGAGCAACATCTGTCACTGAAACTCATTTATTAGGGCAATTAGGCTGAATAAATATAAGCCAAGCATAACTCAGCTTGTTGAGGTTGTTTATTATCATAATTTCACAACTGGAATTGGTTCCACAGCAGCAGAAGTGTCACAGTCAGCCTAGTTAGACAAGCTGAAAACAGTATCTCTCCCTTATGAAATAATTTTAAAATATGAATAAGCAAAATACAGAAACGGATAATGTTGAAATCAACCAATAGCAAGACTGATGCCTGGGGCACCCCTGTACTAAGAGTGCAGATACAAGAACAGGTAACAGACAGTACTTTAAGTTTCCTGCTAGAAGAAAATGCAGCATAAATACTGCAAAATTACATCCTTAAAATATCACACCAGTACTTTGCAAATCTTCCAGAGATACTTCAGTTAGATCAGTTTCTTCAGCTATCCAAGAAATCAATTCTTGATTATTGTATGGCAACTGAGAACTTCATATGTACTTTAAGAACAGGTTTATCTTTGCTGTTCTTCACACTTCAACTCCTGCAATGTTGCTAAGCTACCACCTGCTGTTCACCAAGTACTCTAGCTTACGTGGTCTCTCCAAGTGGATAGATTCATTAGTGCAAAAAACCTATTGTTTCAATTGATTTGGAGGAAGAGTTATGAATTAGTTTTAGTTTTAATAAAAGTAGGAATCTAATTCTCCAATGCAAAATAGTTATTACCAGAACAGAGAAATTAATAGTAACATAAATGTACTTACCTTTCACTAGGCCCACTACATGCTCACTGTGAACATTTTCACTTTATCAAGAACTTGCCATTCTAGATGCTTCTACAGCTCATGTGAAAGTTTGTGTGTACTCACATTCAACAGAAAATAATTGGAAGACAAAAAGTAACACACTCACCAGGCAGGACTATCACATACTCTGAGAGATCAACGCTCAGCTTGTTTCCTGGCTTGAACTCCTGTGTGGCAGCATCTGGAGGTAACAAGGTTTGGGTGGAAACAAAGTTAAGTTATCCTATATAAATAATGACACAAGCACACAATATGGTATGGCAATTATTAGTTATAACAATCTTGAAAGGAGAAATCAGACCTTGTTTATAAGACAGGTTTATAACCTGTCTTAGCAGCCAGGACTGCGAGGTTGCTGTTATAGCAATTATGCTGTTAGATAAATGTTTCTAGCTTTATCGTAATGTTGCAGTTGTGAATGTCAGTATCTAAAACATCATCGCTGTTTTACAGCTTGACTCAAAAAGTCACTGATAGCTTACATACAGGACTACATCACCATTTAAATAGTTCTTGAAAAAGTAATAAGCTCTAGAAAGCTTTTAAAAACCCAGCCAACCAACCAACACAACTCACTCAACAAAAAAAGCCCAGAACAACAGAATGCTGCCATTCCCAAAGCTTCTACAATCTAACAAGACAGCCAGGAAGTCAGAGGTAGACAATCTAATCTAAGTGCTAATTAATGAATTCAGGGGCAAGAACACCTTGTGGTCAACTACAAAATGGTAAAAGACTGCTTCTCAAAACTTCTCATGTAGAACGCAATGCCCTTCTACAAAGAAAGAATACCAATATTAACCATCATATGGCTGACCTTATAATATTCTTCTCCTTTTGTTAGGAAAACCTACATGAACGAGGTGTATGGTCACCAAACTTCCTTTTTGATGAGGCTGTGGATCACACACCCTTCAGAGAGTATGAGATCTTTTATAAGGATCTACAAAGCTTGATAAAGCAACTCTAAGTACAGTCTGTTCCCATCACTTGCTCTCATGCATTTCAAGAACACAGAAAGAAAGCAAATTAATAAGCTACAACTCTAACAGATGTAGCCCAGCTACGATAATATTCTTTTAAATAAGATGATGAAAAGAAAGAAATAGATTTCACCACCACCCCAAAAGATAAACTAAATGCTTTATGCCACACATGCTTTTACATGCTTGGAAAGTATCTTTATTGTCAAGTATTTCATAATGCATTGCAGAAAAATATGAACAGTAGTTAGAGACTGATTCTGCCTAGTCACACAGCATTGTAAGAGAAAATTATTCTGGTTTTCGTAGAAGGAAAGGGGCTTGATTACATCTGCTGTTCATGGGTTGCAAAGATTCCCAATCACAATTGAGAAGATAGAGCAACTGGGCTACACTTTTAGCCTTGCCACTGAGAGATGCATTGGGTGGCAAAATTGACCACTGTAAAGTAGGAAAAGCATATCTGAAAGCCTACATCTCATCAGAATGACTCCTTCCCTTCCCTTGCATAAAACACTGAACTCTCAGGTAAAGATCTTAAATGCATGCCTCCGAGCTGCAGCTGAGAGGATCTGGCTGTGCTGAAGGAGGCCCCTGCTAGTGGTTTGCATCTAAAGGTTTAAGCAGAGGTACAGCTGCCTTTTCAAGTTGTTGGCCAGTTTCAGAAAACATCCTCTTCAGCTCACAGCACAAGGAATTCTGTGCCACTGGCAATCACCCTTCTCCTGGCTTGTTCCACCCGCATTTTCATATTTTCCCTCAAGCTTCAATCAGTTTAAGTAAAATAAACCTGTATATTAAAGTGTTTTGTATGGAAGAACAGAACTTCAGGCTATTTCATTTGGTGTTGTTAGCAGTAGGTTGTTGTCAATCTTAACTGATAGTACAAAATGGCCTTTTAAGCAGAGAAATCAAAGCTGTCTTTAGCAGTAGACAATAGTCCTGTTGGCTCTAGACAAGAACAAAACAAGCCTTGATCTCTGCCTCATGGAGAAGTAAACTAGTCCAAGTGTTTACCCAGGAAATGATATCAAGGCTGAAAAGTTCTGACAGATCTTAGCCTGCCTGCGTGCACAAACACTTGGACAGCATGCCAGGGCTGTCACAGAATAGCTGAGTTTATGTCAGTCCAGTACACACATCTTTTTCACAGAAATCCCTCGCAATGATACATTCAGAAGGCACAAGTGCTAGTTCATATGGCAGATCCAGCCAGAAAAGTGTCTTGCAACAAAGAGGATTTTCACAATGACTTTCTTCCTCAATTCATATATCAAATGAAAATATTCAGATGAGATCATACTGTATGAAACATTTTCTGTATTTCATGTATGTCTATGTGTGTTTATGTGTGTAGAGAGTTATTGAATCTATTAGCTATTGCACTCCTAGTTCTCACATTGTGCTAAAAAGCTCGGAAGATGAACACCAGAAAAATACCATTATTTCATAAAAAAACCCAACTTGTAGGTGAAATAACTTGCCAGAAATTGAGCTCACATACAAATATAACTTGGCTCATGTTTGACTTGCACTAATCAACATGAGCTTTGGCAGACAGTGCTGAAATTCTGATTCTCTGATCTTTATGGAGAAAGAAGCAGAACCCATAATCACTGGTTTCCTGTCCTGCCTGGAACTTATTCTCAGCTCCCAGTTAAAAATACAATTAATGTATAAGGGACAACAGACAGTTTTGACACAGCCATAACTAAGAAAGATGAAGCTAGCAGGCACAGTGATGCAAGAGTATTTTTTATACCTTTCACTAATACTCAGGCATAAGGAGCTCCCATATTAAAAACTTAAGGCTAGAACACAACCTCCCTGCAGTGGCACGAGCTGGGCACTGCCTGACCTCCAGGGTTATTGCCTGCTCTTAAAGCACATATTCCCAAGGGCAACAGGTCACAAAACTGGTAATTGCATAGCTTTTTCCAGTTCTGGAGATACTTATGACACTCAAGCTCTTGCAGTGGCTTGAAAAGACCTGTGCTGTATCTACTTCTGCTTCTTCCAAAAAGTCACAATCTTATCTCAAGAGACTTAAGTGTGAAAATGTTGGCTCTGTATGACAGATATCAATAGGAAAAAGGACTATAGTTTTAAGTGTACTGAAATAAGACAATTACCAGATGATTCATGTCCAGTCACGGACATCTTAGTCACAGAATTCACCTGAGTCTGATTGGAATCTTGTGTTGTCATAGCTGGATCTAAAAGAAACAAAACAAAACACCAGAAAAAGTTTAAAGAAACTTTGAGTTAGAAAAAGTTACTTCAGGAAAATAATCCCAGCAGAATGTCCTCACCTCAGCCTTTTTTCCCCAAGTTCTGAGCATACACATTAAAAAATTCACAAGAATTGTTTTTTGTTAGCTCACTTTAGGCAAGAGAAGATTAAAGAATGGAGGCAATATTTATTTGATCCCTAATTTCTGTATAGAGTTATTTTCTTGCAGTTAGCTTACCAGCTGGCAAAGCCACTCCTCAGAATGTTACAGCAACGTTTTAAGCTGTACTCATATCCTTTGTGTTCATAGGCTTAAAACACCACTTATGCCACTGACATTGGTCAATTACTTCTAATACAGATTAGTGGATTTTCCAATAGACTACAGACTTCCTTACAACTTTACAAATCTAGTGTGATGAACAAGCAATGAACACACCTCCGTTGGTTCCACTAGCACCACAGTAAACAAGAGAAAAGAAACAGTAACTTCAGCATCCCATACTAAGAATTATCTCCAGTTTACCTCAGTACCACATCAAATCTGATCCTCCACCTATAATACAGTTTTTACAAGAACCACTTAAGACTCTAGTCTGCTTTGTGTTCTTGACTGGAAAAAGAACAGCAATGGAAGAGGCAAAGGACCACTTGGTTAGTAGTTGTGTCACGCTTTTAAGAAAATCAAGATATCTAGATGTTTTACAAGAATGGAAGCATGCCCTCATTCCTTTATTCCCACCTTTCGGTGTGAGAGTTAGTGTTTATTTTGTTTATCTTCACTGACAAAGGTATTCCAAGACATATTTTAGTGCCACAGCACTCAGAGAGAGAGATTCAGCCACACACGGAAAAGACATGTATCTTGCATTTGTAATTAAAGTCTTTGGCAGGAGGGTGGAATTGGGATTATGAACTCTTCTGGATATCCAAGACAGCAAAGAACATGCACAGATCACAAAATCACAGAATATTCTGAATTGGAAGGCAAGGCTCAGTCTCAAGTGAACAGTGAAAAGCTGCGTCACATTTTAAGTGCATTCAAACTTGAGAACCACAGGCCTTCTGCAGAAGGTGAAGTCAGAACTGTGCCATTTCCTACAAATGAACATTACTAACAGTCCTACTCCATTTCAGCATCAACAGGCATAGACCAACCCATAGATGCTCCATTGGCACCTCCAGCACAGTCACTCCATCCCAGCCATGGCTGGTTTACACCATTTGCTGTCTCAATCTGCCCATACTTGATACTTCAACCACTTTGGACTACGAGTAAAACACAGTTGTCAAAAGATATTATAAGAATTAAACATTAGTGGCTCTTAACAGCAACCCACTTTTTTATCAGTCAACTGGTCCCACAGCCAGCTGCTCCTTCCCAGCCCTTCAGTTAAGAGAAGAACTTAAAAGATCTGTTCTGATGGTGTGCTGGCTTTTGAGCCAGGTGCTAAAAAGACTGAGTCTTATTCTTTGCCTGACAGAGGTACTGAGCAGAGACAGCTATTATTTTTCTGATATTCATAGTACAACTGAAGAAAGGTTTCCATGAATTTTCTTATCTGCAGCATCTTGAGACGTTCTAAGTATGTCATGGATCACCTCCATATTAATTAAAATCCCCAAAGATGATAAATTTAGAAGGTGCCAGTGCCAAGCTGTACAGCAGCACTTATCTCTCAGCAATGAAGGCAGATAACCTGCAATGTGGTTTGCATACTAACAGGGTTCTCATCTTTGCTTTCTTCCTTAATTCATGTAGTAAGTGAAAGAAGTCAAGTAATGTTATTTTTGTCACCCCTGCTTATGTATCTTTTCACCTTACCTGTTCACACATCAAACTACACAGAACAGAGATAACACTGCCCCACTCTCTTCCTCTCATATATACTTACTGAATAGCACTGGAGATCAGCATGGGCCAACACAGCACCTTCAGTGTCATCCAGCCAGGCAATGATGTAAACAAGTCATGTGGAGCAACTTCTCAAACTATTGAGTCATGGCTGCATGCCTCAGCCCACAGTAGCTTTGCACTAGATTTAATCAATAGTGTGGTAGCTTGTAGAGGTCTCTTTTCCTTGATTTTCATGCAGCAAGGAATAGGAAAGAGTACAATATAATGAATTTAGTTTTCTACACTACTTCTGCTTCATATGGCAGTTGGTATTTTGGGGCAAAAAAGTATGGAGGTGCCATGCTTACTGCTGCTAGAGTAGTTTCAGGCTTAATCTACTTGCTCTCTTCCAGCCAGAAAAGCAGCTGAGTAAGAAATGACTGAAATACAATTTGGTTTAATTTACCATCTTTATTTTACTATTTAATGTAATATCGATAATATACTTTTCAAGATCACATGCATTCAGTAGCACCCAAAACCATGCAGCAGAACCCTCCTCGTGCCCCAGAGACATCAGAGAATCAACATTAAGGTCTCCCAAATACCCTGATAAAAGCTGCACCCTCAGGTCAAACCTGAAAAACCCAACTTGGAAGCAAAGTCTGTAAGGAATGAGGTGTGTTCTGTGCTCATAGCTTCTTGAATTCTTCAGGAGCAGAAACTGAGAGATGAAGGTGAGTGATGGGATGGTTTGTCCTAAATCAGTATGACAGCACTTGCTGCAACTACACTAAG
Source organism: Ammospiza nelsoni (assembly GCF_027579445.1). Taxonomy (NCBI): domain Eukaryota; kingdom Metazoa; phylum Chordata; class Aves; order Passeriformes; family Passerellidae; genus Ammospiza; species Ammospiza nelsoni. The sequence goes on along the minus strand of NC_080669.1, from coordinate 56,636,255 downwards.
ACAACCACAAAGGTAACCCACACAATGCAGCAAGCTCTGAACAAGTGTTCTGACACTTGGTTAGAAGTTACCCTTAAATCAATACAAAATAAAAGCAATAGTTTAGATTCCTCCAAAACAAGCAACTAAACAGTTACATGACTAAGATAACAACATGAAGATACTATCTCAAAATAAAAATCTAATCGGGCTTTTGCAGCATCTGCATGACCAGCTTGCAGACCATGCAATTCACCTTTCCCCAACTCAGTCTGTGTGTGCAAGTGCTCCCTCTGCTTACTTTTACTATAAGCATTTCTTTTGGATGAAGCACCGTCACATCTCCAAAACAAACACAGTTTCTGGACTTCACTGGAAAACAGTTTTAAGTTTTTCTGCCTTCAGGTGTCATGAACTTCCCTTTGCTGCAGCTGTGTAGAGAGCTCCTGTGCTCAACTAGCTTCATACACATTTAGTTAATAACCGATGAAAGAGTAAACTACCGTTTTTTCACTTAAATCATCAAAGAAGTCACAGTATGATGCCTCCCTATCTAGTTCATACAGCTGTAAAAACATTTACTAGAAGTCTGGAAAACAACGCCTTCACTCTGTACAGATGAGAAGTACTAAAGCTAGTGGCTCATTTCTGAAGTCTGCTCTAAACCACAATACTCCCCACTTTAGGGAGATGGTAGATTTGCACAGTTTTTGGAAACACAAAGAAGGTTTTGCTGTTTGATCACTGGTTTATTTTGTTTCTTCCCACAAGAGGCTATAATTTCATTTCACCAATGGCTTTACATAAACTTAAAACTGCTTCAACCACCATCAGGTATGGATTTTGGCATTAACAGCTATCAAAAATAACTGTCTTATGGGAATTAGCCACATGCTAACTCACACATTTCTACAAATATCAGAGCATTTGCACTCAAAAAGCTCCTCAAGTAAACTGCTAGAAATGATGTCAAGTTCTGTGTGTACATGTATTTTAAAGAAGACTTAAGAACTACTAAGTAGATTTTTGTCTGTGTACATACTTAAATACTCATTTCAAACAAGACTTGAGAAGTACAAAGTATGTTTCCTTTCACATTATGTGAAACTACTATAAATTTTAGAAAAAGTAACATCACTTAGGGAGCACTAGTGGTCTTCTCAGTACTAGGAAGTGCACCAGAGGCGGACGGAAACACACTGCTTCTATTTCACACACTGAAAATGCAGCTAAACCACAATGAGTTCAAGTCACATCATTGATGTTGACATACAAGTATGTATATGCCCACATACAGAGGACAGAACTCTTGGCCATGCCAAGACCTACTCCAAGAATCTCACCCTGGACAGCAAATACCAGCCATCTTGTAATTCCTGCTATAATAATTTTTTACTAATCTGAAATGCCTCAAAAAGAAGAAAAAAATGACAGACATCCACTAGTTTTAGGCATAAGATCGTATTTCCTGAGAAAGAACTGGCCTGCTGCTGAACTGCTGAAAGCCTCTAGAGGAGGAACAGGGCCCAGAAAGCTCAAGCCCGTCTTTCTTCATGATTTTAAATGCTATATTTAAAAACGCAAAAACAAATCCAAAGGAGCACCCCTCATAATCCATGAGGCACACTGACACCCTAGTGCTTTGCGGGTTTTTTCATTTAAACACTTTACTCAGCAAGGACATAACATTTAAGACACAACACCACACCTTCTCAATCCTGCACCTGTGCCAAATAAACCCTTCTGTAAGTGAGGGAGAGGGTGCTGAGGCTAGGGGACGGCTGATCGCCGATACGGCTCTGCCCATCTGCGGCCGCCCACGGCCTCGGTGCTGGGGGACAGCGAGCGCGGATCGCCGCTGTCCCAAGAGAAAGAACCCCGATCTCCTGAGGGAGACGCCTCAGCCGCTCCCACAGGCAAGGCCGAGAGGCAGCTGCCGTGCTGAGGCTGCGCTACGTCCCCCGAGAACTGGGGGGATGCTGCGGAGCAAGGAGGACCTTTGCTCCCAGGCGGTGCTCCGGCGCTCCCGACACGGAGGGCGGAGGGGACCCAGCCCGGGGAGAGTTTACATTTACCTGCAGAGTTCCCGCCCGAGAGGCTGGTGCAGAGCAGCAACAGCAGCAGGCGCACCAGGCAGCGCCCGAAGAAGGTGGCAGGCATGGTGCCCCCGCCGCGCTCCCCTGCCTCGGCCCGGAGCCGCACCCCGCGGGCTGCGCTACCTGAGGAAGCCTCAAACGGGCCGGAGCGGCTCTGCAGGAGAGCCGGCTACTACAGCAGTGACGGGAGTCAAATGCAAAGCAAAGCTGCTCCAAATTCACTGGGACGAAAAAAACAGGCCAAAAAAAAAAAAAAAAAAAAAAACCAAAAAAAACCGCCAGGAAGAGGCTGTTGCTAGAACCGCTGCTCTTCGCGTGAGGACGTGCTCCGACGCGACCCCACCGCACTTTAAGTGACGGAGGAAGGGCGGGGGCTCCCACCGGTGGCTAATTGGACCGAGGCCCTGGGGCCTGAGCCGCCTCGGAGACCCCCAGGGCGGGGGGAGGCTGGCGGGGTGGGTAGGGACCCAGGATCGGGACTTATTTTTTGGTCTAGAGGGGCGGTGGCTGCAGGAGCAACTGGGCCGGGGTAACGCTCGGCGGCAAACGGCTCCGTTAGGGCTTGCGCGGGGAAGATCGCCTCGGGCAGAACGTGTGTGCCCCTGGCCTTTGCCTGGTGATCTTCTGCAGAGCCCAGCTTCGAGGGTCACTGCCTCCAGGACAGCTGGGTTACACTGTATGGGAGTTGCGACTATTTTGCATCCCTTTTTCTAAATCTCCCACCTTGTGCAATAGTGACCCGGGAGCACAGTTTCTGGCAAGCTCCTCAGGTTTTCGATTAGGGCTAAGTGAAATTGTTTACACGTTTTTCTATATGTGTGTGTGCTTACCTAATAAGCCCATTCACATGTGTGTGTATATATTTAGAGATGTGCTTTATATGCATTTCTGTTTATTGCTTGGTAAATAACAATACTGGTATTGTGAAATGAACTCCAGCAAGGTGGCAGTCTCTGAAAGAATAACTTTGTGATGGGGTACTTCCTGCTTCTTCCTTCTTGCCAGCTTCAGCTAATGCAGAAGGTGAGTTGTGTAAGAGTTTTGTATCTATAAAAAAGGTCACTGCAAAAAAGCGTTGTTGTCATCTTAGCTCGCCATGCTGACAGAGCTGTCAGAGTTTATGCAGAGTAAATGCCCTGTATGTTGATTTTCCAGCACTAGACATGTTCATGCTTCCATCCATATTTTCCAATACCTGTACAGTAACCTTCAGAATAAAATTTTCTTTCATAAAGACTACCAGTAAACACAGCTAATGGCAAAAGACGGAACAGGACTGTTTCATTAGGCCCTTTGTTGTGTATTCAGGTGTACTCACAATGCAATGTGCTATGAGGAGAGATTGAACCCCCCATGACTGTTAATCTGCCAGTTTGCAAAAATGCACGGAGTGATGAGATTCAGAGAGAGAATCCAACTCAGATAAAGCTGTTTAGGAATGGTAGATGATCTTCAGCTTTTAATAGGAAAAAAACTGGCTAGCACTTGAAAGCTGTTTTATCTGAACCAGTTAGGACTGAAGAGACTTACCTCTTGGTAGTGGGGGAGGGTGAGGGAAAGGAGAGGAGAGAGACGGGAAGGAAAAGAGAGGGAGAGGCAGAGGAGAGGGGAGTGTCAACTGCCTAAAGATATGGAAGGACTGGCTTGTAGTTCCAGTTAGCTCTCCCTGGAATGGTGAAAAGAGAACTATTTATTAACTTTCTTTACTGGTTGAGTATGCAGAACCTTTTGGTAAAACAGATTTTATCCACCTGGAATCAACATGGATTGGTTGGTGGAAATATATGACTAAACACTGGGGGCTGGCACAAATGGATCTGCTAGGGCAGTCCCATCTGGGACCCAGCTGTAGCTTTGTCAGCTCTTAATAAATGGAAACTGTGGAGGTTCAGATGGAGACAATTTGTTTTGAGTGACTTGGCATTTAGTCTTGTACAGGACTGGACTGTTTTTTTCCACCAAGTTAACTTTGGTGAGCAGTCAGAAGACATGATGAACATCTTTGCAGGGTTTCATCTTAGCTCTTGTCATCTTATATCCCACACTTGCTGAATTGAAAGAAAACAATTATTAAACTGCTGCTGAGGGAGCTGGTTTTTTCTTTACTCATGGTATGAGGTACAGAAGCCATAAATGAAACAGTATGAGAATGGAACAGTAAAGAGAAAAACAAAGGCAAGAGGAAGGATGGCAGAAGGAAGGCAAAAAAGAAGCAGAATTTAGAGGAACTGGTCAAGCAACCAAACAGCCCTCTGAGGGTTTCCATGCTCCAGTGGCTGCCTTAGCATTAGAATATGATTAGATTAGATTATCAGATTAGATTATTTACTAAGAACTACAGCTGTATTTGGTTAGATCATTGAAAAAACGAGAGGTTTCAGAAATTATAAGGTTAGTGATAACAATGGTAAAGTAGAATATTTGGGATATTAAAAAAAATCAACTATTAGCTTGCATTTGGAAACATTGTCTGGCCTGTAATTAGGAATTTCGGGAAAAGTATTTACATACCAAGTCTAATCTACTCCATTCATTCATCTGCAGTGTATTTTCCTCTTCTCTCACTTCCACAGAGAAAGTTTGATTTATTTTCACATGGTAGTTACTTGGCAAATGTGACAATTGTTTTGGAACAAGAATTCATATGTTGCACCATACTCTGGCTTATAAAAAACCTTATATTTAATAAAATCTGTGATACAGGGAAATTGCTTGTTTATTCAGCTGATTCAGGAAGATCTTTGCTAAACATTTTCGTGGCAAAAGGAAAGTAAATTAAACTCTGAATACTGATATATGCTGATTCTTGGCTAAATAAAAATGCAGATTGTAATTTGTGCTTTTACAGTTTGTTTTCAGTAACAACCAAATCCTGTGTTCTCAAAGCCCAGTCTTTGGCATTCATTTATTTCTTTTAAAAACTGAAACAGCTAAATAACCAAAGGACATATGTGATCCAGCAGTTTTCTTGGTTGGAGGTTTGCTTTTTATAAAATCAACTCAGATTGTGCAAAGGTAACTGATGTGTATCTCAGAAGAACTGTGAAAAAAGAAGGAAACAAGCAAAATGGACTTAAAACCACTTCAGGTGGAAGTTGGCTTCAGGGACAGTGCTTAGCAGCTTTCAATGTCTAAAGCTGAATCATCAGGACCTTATTAGACTTTAGATAGACTTTTTGTTTGTTTTATGGGTATGACATTTTTAATCGTAAAACATGAGAATAAACATTAGTTAATAGGAGGCACAATTTAGAATTACTGTAGAAATAAGTGTTGCAAGCTCTCCAGGAAATAATTTTGCATGGCCAGGAGATAATGTGTTACTAAACTCTGGATTACTATCAAAAGGATGTGCTGAAATAGATGTTATGCAACACAAGCAGTGGGGAATTAGTTCTCCATTCTGTGGTAACAGTCAGATTATAATAAAATTTTTAGAAAACAGTGCAAAATGTGCATGCTTCTAAGAACCAAAGTAATATACTGAATGCAAGTACAAGACTACAAAGCAGAATTTTATTGTCTCCTTTAAACATTTATCTTTTGCTTGCTCTCTTTTAACTAAACAGAGGTCTTGTCTGGATTCAAAATTGTAGTTTATGCAATCTGCATACTCTGCAGCTGCCTTCTCTGCACTGTCTGCATCCTGCTGAGTGGCTGTAAATCCAAATATCTCCTGCTACCTCTTTGAAGACAATTTGCAAGATTAAGCATATAATCTCTATTGAGAATTCTGCCATTTGTGAAATGTTTAATGTTGTGTTCTACAGTCAGAGCTGCATATGAAACAAAAATTGGTGCTATAGTGCTTTGGGATCGTATTTTTTGAAAATCCTAAGTTGCTGCCAGTACCTGATTGATATTTTTGATACTGATTATCGATTCTGTCAATACTCAGTTGTTACTGAGGCTAACAGGGTTACTGTGCAGGGTTGCAGATTAGGCAGTAGAGGCTTTGTCCACATGGTAAACCCACCATCATAAGGAACTGGCATCTAAAAATTCAAACCAGATTTTTGGCAAAGGATTCTTTCTGCCTACCAGTCCCCTGCTTTCTGATACCTGAAAAAATTTAATTTTTAAAATGGAAAATATAATGAAAAAAACAGTAATTTGTTGAAAGCACAATTTAAATTGCATCCATTATGTACAGACAAGAAATGTCCACAATCTGTTGGTTTAATGTAGAATTAAAGTTCCCTGTGATACGAATGGATGCCACCTCATCACAGGGTTTGCTCTGCAAGCTGTGCTTCAAAATTTGCAGAAGATATTTTAAGTGACTCAAACAGGATCAGACTTCAAAGGAGGAAGGGAGGCAGTATCCTTCATTGCAGTAAAAATGTCAAAAGTACATGTCAGAAGTATAAAAGCAGCCTTTAATCTGAATGCAAATTGAGAACAATTACTCTAATTGTAATTATGATGAAGGCACACAGGTGAGTCTCACCTACTGCTTTAATATCAGCATGAAGATCACCTTTGGTAAGTCTGTCTTTATCACAAACTCTCCATTTTCTAACCTTTCAGACTTATAAACAGCCTCTCTTTTATGGCAACAATAAAAAATCATGAGAATTTTACATATAAATTATAACTAAAGGTATCCTCCATTCTGCTGCTCAATTATCACCAAGTATTTGCTCAATTATCACCAAGAAGCAGGAGCACTAAACTGCCTGAAGAATCAGGCCTTACTTGATTGAATTTGGGCTACGTGGGGCTCGGCTATGGGGTAGTCAATGTGTGAATGCTTTCTGTTTCTTGTGGGTATGGCGACAGAATGTAGACTTTTTCTCATCCAAATTACGTGTTTTATGGTTTTCCATTGCTGAGGAGGTTTTGTAATTTGTTTGGGGTTTTTTTGGGGTTCTGTTTTTTTAAGTTGACAGAAACTCAGTTCCATCTTTTCTTTTTGTTTTCTTCTATTTTTTTTACTTTTTTTTTTTTTAAATTTGGAAATATGTTTGTAATTCTGAAGATGAAACCTGAAGATAAGGCAGCATAAAATAAGTAACAAGTCAAGTGGCATAAGCCTTCCCTGGTGGGAAGTAATCAAGTTAAATGCCACTCCATTTATTTATGAACAAACTTCAGTAAACTTTAGAAAGTCTGACAGCATCCTTTTACTTAGAACATCTTTTCCTTTAGTTTTTATGTATTACTTTCGAAGGGGAAAAGAGGGCTTCAGTGAAAAAGGTGAAGAAAGCTATGTAGCTAGAAGTATTATTTGTAATTCCAAAGCCCTGAGACTTTAAGCAGCTTCTATTAGTCTTTTGCCATTTAATTATTTTGTCTACTAAATGAAAGGTAAGCATTTTGTTTTTTGCTCTAATGACAGGATTTCTGTTCTCAATAAGAGAGCAGAAATAAGAAAGATGAAAAAGGTTTGAAAACCATAAGACAATCTTCAGCACTTTTACTATGGAGCCATCATAACCAAAACCAAAGAACTGAAATTAAAACTTTGCAGAAGGCAGGTAAGAAATGCCCCTGTCCTCATCAGCACAGAGGCACAGCTCTCAGTCTGTGTGCATTGGACATATCTAAGAGTAGAGAATCTGAATGAATGTGCATATTCACTCTCCTAAATTTTAAGAATACATATACATGATGGTAGAAAAACACCATCCAAGACAGCGCAAGCAAATGTACCCTGGAATTTCCACGTTACAGGAATATATCCATGCTTATTGTACCATACTCTTCCTGTTAAAGAGAAAATTCAGTTTTGAGGCTTACTAGAATGATAATTCAGCCAGTTTTTAGTTCACCCAAACTCAACATTTATGTAACAGATACAGAACTATTGAAACACTCACTGAAATGATGCATACTTAGAACTGAACAGTAGTATTCTGTACAGTTCAGAGCTGTAGCAGTACTGTACAGTACAGAACTTAGTACTTTTAATAAAAAGAAGTATGTTAGAGGTGGTCTTGGATAATTATCTTCATATGAGAAGGAAAGCACGATTTTAATACAGAACTGTCTGCAAACATTTCTAGTTCTTTGCATATGGGCTGCTTTCCAGTCTGCAAATATTTTCTTTGGATAAGTGGAAAAATGCCATGCAATAGAGTTCAGATGAAGGCAAGCCATATGAGCCTCAATATTAAGGAAATTACTTGCCTGCTGCTGTAAGAGTGATTATCAGGACTCAGGTTTTGCATGCCAAGAATCTGTGGAATACTTATTTTTCCCTTGTTTGTTTTTGCAGGCTGAATATACATCACAATCCTACTGTTCTTCTGGTGCCTAAAGTGATATGTACTCTGTACTTCTGCAGGGGATTAATTTTCATCAAGAGGTGTAAACCACTTGATTAGAAGCATCCAGTGGGATCAATGACAGGAGCTCCTCCACTATGAGTTGTCTCATGTATCTTTTTAGTCCTCTAATTACATCAATTTTATTTGACACTGGTAATAATAGAGTTAAAAATGGATTTTTCAGCTGAGATTATGTCACACCAGAGGAGTTCAAAGATGAACTTCTGAGTGTGACTTTTTAACAGCAGATTTGTTCTGCAAGGCATTTCCGCAAAAGATTCATCAGGGTTATATTACAACTTGGGTAATATTTCCAGAGGCGAAACACATACATACATTTAGAAGTGAAAGTAGCTTAAAATATATTGGTGTATAGAATGAGAATTTCAAAGTGAAAAAGAATAATCATAAGTAGTTTTTAATTTTAGTTATGATTCAGCAATTGTTAATATATTTCCAAATACTTCTGGTCTTTGTAAACTGTGGGAGGATTATACAAAGATAACATTCTCTTATACAAAGATAACTTACTCTATACAAAGATAACTTATTTTACCTTTCAATATAAAAATAAATTTTAAATTATTAATGTATAGAAGAATGTGCACAGCATATCAGTAGTGAAAAATCTACAGAGCTAAAATAAAATTTTTCCAACAATAACTGATACCAACTTATCCTGATAAGTTGATCTATGAATTTTATTTCCAGTTTTGTAAACCTCAGAAATGCCGGCAGAAAAAATGGCATATCTTCATTTTTCATTGTTCCAGCTTCCTCTGTACTGTGTTTTGCCTTCTTTTGGTTGTGAGAGTTACTGGAACCAATGCTTAACTGTACTGCAGCATCTCAACTTCTAATGTAAGAATTAATTTAATTATTGAATTTTGATTGATTAAGCTACAAATTAGAGTTAGTGCCACTAAGACAGTCCTTTATAAGAAAAAGAAATTATTTGATGTTTAAATAACTCATATAAGAAGAACAATAAATTGTATCTGACAGTGGTAGGGCTTTAGACAACATTCTGCTAAGGTTTGCTTAGTTACTTACTGGAAAATTATGTTTCAGATAAAAATGTTGAACATTCTAATTTGAGGATGTTGGATCATTCTGACTATTAAGTTTACTTGTATTCCTCACAGGGTTAAAACAAGTCTGTCAGACGGAAATGTGATCTCTCCACATGGAGCCTTTTCCCATGCTTGACAACATTTAATGTGTTTGTCTTACATCAGCCTCGTGGGTAGTGTGAAGTCCAGTGAAACACAAAGTGGCTCACCCGAGATAACCCAGGAAAAGGGTTACATTTAACTATTCTTTTTAGTTTTTTCTGCCCCGTGCCAGGTTATTTTTGATTCCAAGGATAAAGCTGAGTAGATAAAAAAGGCTACTTGGCGTGCACTGGAAAAGTCAGAGACATTCCCTGCTGACCTTTATTACTCTTCTTTCTTTCAGGAGAGAGCACACCATGCCCTTTGTACAGACAGCATGTTTGGACTTGGTTTGGGAAGGATGAGAGCTGCAGTCTGCAGCACACAGCGCAGATTGCAGGTGAGCATCTGTGGCAGCAGATAGCTCTGTGAGCACAGCCATTTTGATGAAAACAAATGTTTAAGCACTTTTATACATTGGTACTGTTGGAAATTAGATTCCAAGTATGAGTGACCCAAAAATTGCTGTTCAATTTTTTTTATCTGCTAGGACTTCTGCAAAGAATTTTATTGTTTGTAGATCTCTAGGGGCTTTGTGGTTACAGATCTCGATTTGTAGATAGTCTGTCAACTACAAAAACTGCTTTCCTTTTAAGGAAAAACTTCTTACAGAGTTGTCTTTTCTAGGTTTACGAAAAATACCGTCCAGCTTTACTGTAAAAGTGGTGTGCTCACTTCTACATTTTAACTGTCTTGGGATTTTCAGACCAGAAATAAAATTTCAGTTATAGTTTCATATTGATACACACTTCTTTTAAATATGCTTGAAAGTTTCATAAAATTATTTCAAGCTTTTCATAAAGTTGTAAAGACAAAGCTTATTAATTCTAAATTACATTGAGTCTTTTTCGTCTCTCAGTTACACACTCTTGAGGATGGTGGAGCTTCACTAGTATGATGCATCAAGCCAGGGGCAGTGCAGGTGTTAATTACATTTTAAAAAGCAATAATTAAATAGTTTTTACTTCACACAGAGACCATGAACTCCATGAAATAAATTAATTGAATTAGGAGTAGGAAAATAAGGTAACAGTTCTGGATTGCAGAAGGCACTACCAGAAATCTGTGACTAGAGTGGTTGGAAAATAAATGATACTCTTTTCACACACCTTTTTTAATCACTGTTTCATTTAATTTTGATAAGGGAGGTTGGATTAGATGTCCTTTTATAATTCTCTTCCAAACCAACCCATTCTGTGATGATTCTGTATAGGCATGGACAAGCCTGCGTCATCTAGTACATATCAGCTTTATCAGTGCAGTATAATTCATCACTATTTCTACAGCTCCTCTGCAGCCGTATCCTTGAGCAGTGAAAGAGAAAACAGTTCTCAGGAAGTTCTCATGACAGTGCACTAATTTTTCCAGCTGTTGTGTACTGCAGAAGTTGTTCTGCCCACTGAAACTCTGTGAATCATCTATTTCCCTCCTAGTAGGAAAAAAAAGTGACCCATCCATGGCCCATGAAAACCTTTGCACTATTTAACAGACCCTCAAAGCATGTTGTGTAACACCTGAGTTAGAAGCAGTACAGGTGTTAAGTTACTACTGGAGAAACAGAGAACCTTGCAAGGAAAGGACATCTCTCTATGGGATTGTAACAAGGAATATAATGTGGTCCATAAGGCACTTAGTTTTATCCTACTGGCCAAATGAGTGATGAATATGCTGGTTTTCACTGTGATTAAGTTTTTTCACAGTAGCTGGTATGGGACTGTGTTTCAGATTTGCTGAAAACAGTACTGATAATACACAGATGTTTTAGTTATCACTGAACAGTTCTTATGCAGTATCAAGCCCTTTTCTGCACCTTACCTCATCCCACAAGCCATCCTAGGGATGTCTGAATGTCTGCTTGCCAATGGAAAGCCGTGAATGAATCCTTGTTTTGCTGTGCCTGTGTGTGTGGCTTTTGCTTTCCTTATTAAACTGCTTTTATCTTGAGTCACGAGTTTTCGCACTTGTTTTCCTCTGATTCACTCCCCTGTTCTGCTGTTGGGGGAGGAATGAGCAAGCAGCTCTGGAGCTGAGTTGCCAGCTGGGGTTACACCGTGACATAACCTTTCAGGTACCTTATTTCACTTCTTTTTTTTTTTTTAATGAAAAAAGTACTTTTTTCATTAAAAAAAATACCAGAATAAAGGGAGAGGGTATTACTATCTACGTTTTCCTAAAACATATACTATGTAACATTGTGAACACTCAAAAAATCCACACTTGGAGATTTTCAGAAGAGAAACTTTTCAAAAAGAGACAGGATCTTGTAATGGCAACCTGAAGCCAGAAGCATCACACTTTCCAATTCTTTGTCTGCCAAGTATGCAGCTTATCTGATTCACAGTATGACTGTCCACATTTAGTCCTAAACAGAAATCCTCTGTAGTTCAAAAAAATTAAAATTCTGGGCTTTTAAAAAAGGAAGTAAAGTACAAAAGGGAGATCTCTCACAAAAGGGCTGAATTTCTCTGGGAACTGAGCAAGCATTTCTCCAGAAAATTTCTACTGAGAACAGCAGGGCTATCAAATAGCACTTTTATGTCTCTTATTCAGATAAGGCCTTTGTTCACTGTTTGCTGCATTTTCCCTCTTAAAACAGAAACTAGAGAAGGTTTCTAAACTGTACATTTGTTTATTTCTGTCTTGGTGTTATCTATCTGCAATAGCTTTTGCCATTTTTTATGTGTGTGCATGTGAATATTATCTGAATGAATAAGTACAGTCATCAGTTGTAGTTCTTATTGGAAAATATGAGATAGGGAATGTGAATATCATCCATAATGCTAAGTTTATACTCTGCGGTTTTTTTTTTTAATCACTCTTCTTCCTTTACAGACCTAGAGGGAAAATGCTATCAGTAGAATACATTTAGAATGTGAACTACAGGCACAAAAAACTGTCTTGTTGGAAATGTGCACATTTTTTCACAGAGTGAGGTAGCAGTTTTACTGTCAGTAGGCACTGATTAGAGACCAGGCAGGATGTGCTTGGGGTCATACTGAACAGTGCTGTGTGATTTTCTGTCCTATTAGCAATGGTTGAGTCTTGCCCTAAGTCCATGTACTTTTGGCATGGATGAACTTGGACTTGTGTGCAGGTTTGGGTCTGTATCTGGAAAACAGTGTACACATATCTACACTAGTCATATTTATATAAACCCCAGCTAGCAATGAATATGCAAAATCAGGCTTAAATTGAAACAAAAATCCTTTATCCAATGCAAGATTAACTTTTTGAATGATAATGACAAATCATTACTTTACTTTCACAGATACCATTGACTGCCCTGGGGCACAACTCTGCAGGATAGAAAACCTCCTTTTTTCAGGTTCTAGATAACTTCACTGCTGATCGGGATATACTGACATGTGAGCATACAGGATTCAGGGACAGAAGAGAGTAGATGGGTGTTTAATTTTGGAAGGAAGGTGGTCTCAATTCATCTGGAAGATAAATTGGTTTTTTTCACAGTGGTCCAGTAAACATATTTTTAAATCAGTCTTTGTTTTTCAATTCAGTAAACTCTGTCAAGCTAACAATAAGTTTGCATAGCTGCAGTGAATCAGTGGTGGGTTAAATTTGTGTATAACAGAAATCACTGACACTTACTAAGAAAAAACTTTCTCTTTCAAAGATAAACAAAAATAATATATATCTTAAAATCATACTGAATTTGCCCTTCTGTGAGTTCCCACCAAATCTTGTTACAAATGTTTTATATTAGGAAATAATAAATTGGAGAATAAAATTGGAATTCTTTTGACTTTTTTTCCACTTTGGGCTGCATGTAATGTAGGGCACAGTTATGCTTTCTGGCTAAGTAAATGCATTTCTGAACCTCAGTTCTGTCTAATGAGCTAGCTGAATACCCTACTCATAGATTTAGGTTGGAAAAGACCTCTGAGATCATCAAGTCCAGTCCTTGACTGATCACTGCATTGTCAACTAAGCTGTGGCATTAAGTGACACTTCCAATCATTTGTTGAATGCCTCCAGGGATGATCACTCCACCACCTCCCTGAGCAGTCCATTCCAATGTATAACAGACCTCTCTGAGAAGAAATTTTTCCTAATGTCTCAATTCCTTTTGATGTCCAAAACTGGCACACCATCTTGCTTTCAATTTATGACACAAACCCATATTGGAAAAGAGTCAGCCCACTTGAGATAACTTGATCTCCCCCTGATACTTGTTGTAAATTGTGTCTCTCCTGAATTCCAGCTCCAAGCAACAGCACAGTGCCTGATTGCAAACATCCCTGCAGCCAGGCTGTGTTTGGACGCCACATACCAGCAGGTTAGGATCCTGGCACTCATAGCTGGTTGGATCATGCTTAGCAGGCACTGGGAACACCCTTTTAAACTGTAGTTCCCTTGTTTGTGGTTGTCTTTGAAACTGAGGAGAAATTCCTGAGACTACAATGTGTGGTACTATTTTAAACAGATGAGAATCTGATGGTGTTACAATAAATAATGTACTTTTGGTGTGTAGTTTTCAGCCAGGTTTGGAATCCTATTGTTATTACATTGGACATTCACATATTTACTTACTGCATCCTTTCATTCTAGAAGCTGTCTTCCTCTAGTAATAGATTTTAAAGGCATCCTTCTTCAAAAACAGATCAGCAGCCCAGGATAGCTTTATTTTTTCTGAGCTGTGCCTTCTTTTATGTGGGACCTGACTAAAAGTAAGTATTTCACTTGTTTTTAAAAGTGCTAAAATTATCCCTGTAGACTGCAATGTGCTTGCACTCCATATACTGCAATAAAGCTTTGGCAAAAGAGCTCAGAATGCAACAACAATTTGTAGTGCACTGTATAAAGTACTGAATACTTTCATAAAGGTAACAGCATTCACTTATGCTTAGACAAGCTTATTTTGACTGCTGACCTGTAAAATGAAAGGAGAGGTCCTCATTCTCTGTTGACACCTAAAGAATTGTATAGTTTCAAATGTAAAAAAGTGTTCTTGATCGTTGTTGGCAGATACTATATGTTTGGGTTTTTTTGAATATTTGGGTTTTTTGAGTGGAAGATTTACCACTGGTTGAGGTAAATCATACATTTAGTAAAATGCCATAGTCATAACATCAGTGTTCGCAGTAACTGAATTTTACTGACAGTATTGAATCATAGAATGATTTTGGTTGGAAGGGACCTTATACCTAGTTCCAAACCTGCCATGGGCAGGGACACCTTGTTCTAGACCAAAGTTCCATCCAACGTGTCCTTGAACACTTCCAGAGGTAGGCAGTCCACAACTTCTCTACCCAATCTGTTCCAGTACCTTCTCACCCTCACGGTAAAAAACTTTCTGATATCCAGTCTGAACCTATTCTGTTTCAGTTTGAAGCCATTTGCCCTTGTTCTGTCACTGCACACCCATGTCAAAAGTCCCTCACCAGTTCTCTTGGATTTCTTCACCAGGAACTGAAAGACCACAGTAAGGTTTCTGCAAAACTTTCCCTTCTCCAGGCTGAACAACCTCATCTCTTGGATTCCTTTGCCAGGAACGGAAAGACCACAGTAAGGTTTCTGCAAAAATTTCCCTTCTCCAGGCTGAGCAGCCTCATCTCTTGGATTCCTTCACCAGGAACTGAAGGACCACAGTAAGGTTTCTGCAAAACTTTCCTTTCTCCAGGCTGAACAACCTCACCTCTTGGCCTGCCTTCATAGGAAAAGGACTCCAGCACACTGATAACCTTGGTGGCTCTTCTCTGCTCACTCCAGCATGTCTGCATCCTTTGTGGGCTTTGGATCCCAGAGCAGATGCAGTGCTCCAGGTGGGCGCTTACAAGGGTAGAGCAGAGGGGCAGAATCACCTCCCAGCCTACTGCTGCTTTTGATGCAGCCCAGGCTGGTTCTCTGGGCTGTGAATGGACATTTCCTCCTGACAGCAGGATGCAAGATGATGAACAACAGTTGCATGACTAGATTAAGAAGTGTGAATGTTGTAACATGATCTGTGTGATTTTTTGCTGTTATTTCTGATTATGGTTACATCAACTCAACATTATTCCTCTCTCATGCCTATTATAATAGTAGGTAGATGGTAACAGTATTAGGTGAATTTAAAGCACTTAGAAATCTGAGAGAATGCTGAATACTGAATGTGGCAAAGAGTTCTTTTTGTTGCAGTCAATACAAAATGAGATGGCCTTAAAAACAATGCCTTTATTCTTCCTTGTAAAGATTAAAGTGCATTATTTCAAACACTTGAGTGCTACAGTTAATCCTAGCATCCTATGTACTTAAATGCTACTGAGGATATTCCTGTAATCTAGTAATTAGTAAAGCAAAGCTTTAGTTATCTAATTGTAGTTGATAATTCCAGACTTCTAGTGATAGTGATAAATACATTGTGGAAAATGCAGTATGGGAGCTTTTGAGGGCTTTCATTTCTTTAAAGGAGGGAGAAAATGCAAATGTCTGGGTCAGATGTTTAAAGTTTGCTTGGGCACAGCATCTTGAAGTTCTGGATGCTTCATGTTGTATACAGCATCTAACAAAAAGGATATAATGGGAAAGGTAGGAAAACCATTTTTGGGGAAAAAAGTAGTTGTGTATCTCAGTATTTCTTGGTGTGCCTAATTATTTCTCTTTTATTTTTTTTCTCTTGCTGTGTCTGCCCAAACCACCCTGAATTAAATGTTTTCCACATATCTCTTCATGGTGAGAAAGGCTGAGACTTGATAAAATTGTTCCTTAAGATAAGAGTCATGTTTTCTCCTGTTTTTCTTTGACTATGTTCTCTCTCTGTTTACAATCCAATTGTTTTTCTAGATT
Source organism: Ammospiza nelsoni (assembly GCF_027579445.1). Lineage (NCBI taxonomy): Eukaryota > Metazoa > Chordata > Aves > Passeriformes > Passerellidae > Ammospiza > Ammospiza nelsoni. Next base: position 56,619,911 of record NC_080669.1, on the reverse strand, counting down.
TTGCCTCAGTTGTTTATTTTGTGGAAGCAAGGAATTTATGCACTCCCGCACATAAACATCTGCTCATCTATCATTATGCTGAATTCAGTACTACAGTCAGCACTTTGCATATGCTTTTATGCTTGTAGTCTCTCATAATTTTTATCTTCTCAGGTCTCACATTCCCTCTCTCAGGGATTGTCTTTATTCTTCCTTATTCCTCAGATTTGTCATGAGACTCTTCAGTTTTTTGTGTTTTTAATAGAGTTCTGGCTGTCCTAGGTTCAGAATGCTTTTATTTTTGTACTGTCTGGTTTTGTGTTTTTTTTTCATTGTTTTGGTAGCTATGCTTGTACAGACACTTTAGAATATTTTTCTTAAGGAAAAAGCTAAAACAAACCTGCCTTTGTCTCCCTTATATACTACTTAAAATACATAATCACATAATGCATGCTCAGGGTAGGAGTTATTGATACCAACATCACAACTAAATTGCACTTTCCATGTTTATAATTAGAGCAGATACAGAGATGTGTCCTAGGGATTGACCCTACCCTGAGTTGGTTGATGAGTAAGAAACTGGGAAATGATATCTTCTCAATGTCCAAAGTGGGATAAAATCCCAAAGTTGGATGGCACTGAAATAGTACTGGTTCTTGCACCATGTCAGGCTCCAACCCCACCCCTGTCTTTCAACCCCTTCTGAAGTAGTTTTCTTGTTTGTTACAGCATAATTGAAGATTAATTGCGTGGAAGAGGCAGACTGAAAAGGGGCATGAATCCGTGGCCACACAGTCACTGGAGAGTAACTGGAAATACTCTAAATCCTAATAATGTACTTTGTTCAGTAACAGTTCTTGAAACAGCACCAGGTATCAAATTTTTTATTTTATTTCATATTTCAAGTTTTATTTTTAGAATGAAACTGTTATCAGTGGCTGTCAACTCATGTGTTTCCTGTGGTGGAAACATTTTTCAGCCCTTTGATGGGAAGCAAAAGAAGCCCCATTAGCAGGGGAAGATGCTAAGCCCATGCACTGAGGTGTTCATGGCACTCTGGGTAATTCCAGCACCTTTGAGTGCTCCAGTCATTCCATAAGCATTTAATCTAATGACACTTTAATTAGTTACAGACCTTGAAACACAGACCAGAAGAAGGGCCTTGTGACATTAAATCCCTTTGATGTTCCTGCCAACCCCTGAATCTCAGGTGTTGAACAGGGACTTGGCAGTGGTGGGGAGCCCTCACCTGCGAGGTGAGACCCATGCTCGGGACCTTCACTGGGGGAGGAGAACCTGGAGCGGTGTCTGTGCCTCACAGGAAGGTCCTACCTGCTGATCCTTACCTCTGGCTCCTGGGACTCACTGCAGGGCTGTCCTGCATGGAGCTGGTGTTAGCAGACTGGCTGCCCTCGGCAAGGGAGCTGGTTCTTAGCAGTGCTAAAAGACCACCCTGGCACACAGAGGCACATGCAGGAGGATTACGGTGCAGTGTGAACTGGGGACACTGAGCACCTCAGTGCCAACAGAACGAACGTGTGATGCACAGAGCCCTTTTGAGTGATGCCTATCAAATGCACAGCCCGTGGCACTTTGTGCATTTGGCTGACTGCAAGGTAAGGTGCCTGCTAAATACTGTTTTCAGGCTGAGTAGATAATTCCTCTCTGAACACCTACACAAAGGACCTCTCTCTTCCCTGGATCGGGCCCAGGTTTGTATTAGCTGTTGTTTGATGGCTACGTACCTCCTAAGGGTTACATTTTCTCTAAAGGAGACACACACTAATTTATTCAGAAAAAGTAATCTTCCATTGCCTCAATACAGGCACACTCTTTTATTATTGTCCCTGTGAATCTCCTCAAAACTAAAGCGCTTTTAAGTAGCTCAGTCTTTAAATATCCTCTTTTAGTCTCATTCAAGAAATTCTGGTTTTGATAACAGTCAAGGATTTTAGTTTTTCATTTCAGCTAAAAAAAAAAAGGTCAAAGTAGAAATATGGTAGTTTTTATTCCTTTAATTATGGGGGTATTTCCTGACATGGAACAGTGAAATCTGGTTAACAACAAATAATCAAAGAAAAATAATTTTATCTTTGATTTTACCTTTTTAGTGATTCTTGAAGTAAAAATACACCTCTGTGTATGATTTTGCTCACCCACTACTTTTAAGCCTCATTAGGAGCCGCCCATGTTGTACAGTCATCAGCATTTTGCTTGTATTTTTATGCATGCAATTTGTCATCAGTTTATGCCTCTTTAAGGCTTGGCAGTGATTTCTTAAAAAGTCTCTTCTAATTGCAGTGTTCAAAGACTACTTTTTTCTTCCTGAGGCTCCTTGGTAAAAGACAGAAGAAAGCATAGTGGCAGAAGTATTATAAACTGAAGCAGATGGGATTTTGGTTTTGTAGAATATAATGAAGCTTGCACATAAAGTTAATTGTCCCATAACCAAGTACATTTCTTGAACTATGATGAAAATCAACCAGATATTTCCAGGAAGAAGGATTTTCACATAATTTAGCAAAGTGTCAGTAAATAACATGCAAATAAATAGAATCATTCCAAGCTGGGAAGAATTGGAGCGGTCAGCAAATAAGCTAATGCAAGGAGTTTGGCTGGCTGATGCTTTTAAAGACGTCTAGTCCTTTCTGATGACCATGTTTAAAATACTCATGTAAGTCAGAAACTTAAGTGAGTAATGCCAAGTACTGAAACATCAAGATTAAGAGAAGCATTGAATGGACTCATCCCCAATCACTTCTTTTGGGAGCTGTCAGTAGCTCAGATTTGACAAATATATCATGTAAATCAGATTTGAAAAATATATCATGGTCATTTGAGATTTCTCCATTGAAGGTGAAATAAGCTTTATCAGTGCAAAAATGTAAATGCCTTTTCAGATCAAAAAGTAGTTTGAGCAGGGTTTTTTAAATGATATCTAGTGTAGTGTTCTGTTCTATTTGAACAGAGAAAACTGTTTATAGTTCATTATGGAGAAGTAATAAAATATGTGCTACTGTGACAGACTAAACGGTGGTAAACTTAGTACTTACCATAATTGGCTGTAATTTTAGGGATTAAAAAGATGCTATTAGATCTGAGAACTTCTGAACAGGCATCAGAGAATATTAATATAAACTGCAGAGGCAAAATCAGTGTCTTTGGTGTAAAAAACAATAAGCATGCAAGACCTTTCTTGCTTGTTTTTATTTTTTTTTTTAATGTTCTTACTAGTCTCTGGACTGTCTTACCTCTTGCAGTCTTTCCCTTTTTTTTTTTCTGTCAACATGTTCTTGGATTATAACTCTTTGCCATGATATATATTTAAAACCTAATAATTTTTTATTCATACTTTAAGTGTGTGCTGTAAAATTGTATGCAAAATATACCATGAACCTTTTATAAAATATAGAAAGAGTTGCCAGCCATAAGTCTTGCATGTGCAAGAAGACAAAGTGTTCATATCTGATTACGCTGCCCTTCATCAATATTGGTGGAACTCTTATTATAACCCAGTAGTCTACAGTCTGTTTATACAGACGGCTCTCTTTATTAACCACAAAACAGTAGTTTACAACAAATTCACCTGCTTGTTTTTGCTTAAAATACAAGTGGTCATGTTTATGTTTTTTTTCAAATACTCAGGAGTGGTTTTTCCCCAATACAGAAAATAACACTGAGTAGTTATGATCTAATTCTGTGGAAAGAATTTTTTGAAAGAGGAAATCTCTTGTGCATATGGGATAGTAAAGTAATATCTGGAAGATATGTACATGATCTGGAACCTATATGGGGGGAAGAGGGCAGTTCCCACAGGTGCTTCCCTAAATTGAGATATGCAGTCATACTGTTTTTGAAAGGTAATATCCTTTTATCAAGGAAATACTATCAAACTAGAGGAGATTCAGATTCCATATGGTCCTCCATTGTCTATAGGAGGCTTTGCTTCCTTAATCTCAAAGCACAGATTTAGGCTGTAGCCATACAGAGTATTTGTAGGTTCTTTCTGCAACAATTCATCCAATATATTTTCTACCAGCCTGGACATTGTGTAACTGAATTTTCTAGGCCCTTGTTTCACTGTCTACTTCAGCTGTATGAACTTCATGCCTTTCAAAGGAAATCTGTCATTGCTTTTTGTTCCCTGCTCCCCATCCCTACTCCCACTGTTGAGGAAAATCTCTGCACAATGGAGTCCAAGTCTTCTGTGTGACTGGTGCAGAGCTCACAGCCTGGCTGACAGCAGCAACAGAAGAATGCATGGAACTGAAGGAGTGGCAGCCAGAAACAAACACCTCCAGCCCACAGCAGTGAAGGAAGCCCTGGGTACCTCATGACTTTTGCAACTAGTCAGAAAGGGGGGATTGGGTTTCAGAACATAGGCATGCACTTTAGCACGACAGGCAGCTTGCCTCCAGCTATAGAGAGAGTAGCCATGGGAGTCTACAGGAGCCTTATCTCTACAGTTGCTTACCCCCAGTTTTTGTCATATGGTATTACCTATAGGAGTGAGCAGAAAACTGTTGAAGAGACTAGGGGAGTGCTTCTTGTCAGAAATTATCTAGAACTCAGGCTTCTGCTATAAAAATATAGTTGCTTAGGGAAAAAAAAAAAGTGAGGCAACTTATAAATTAAATCACCAGCTTCTGCTGTCTACTTGGCTTATGTACCTGCCCCATTTCCTTTCTTGTTCACCTGTTGTGTTGAACCCCAAACACATACTTGCCAAAGCCCTCAAGTCCTCCCATGTCTTAGAAGACTCCAAGAAAAACAAAATTGTACCAATCAACCTGATGCACAGTCCTAGAACTGAAAGAAGATGTACAGCCCAAAAGCAATTTTTAGCTTTCAAAAATAATGAATGTAAAAGGCCTCAGATATCTAACTGAAAAGTTCTGAATACATACAATTGAAGGGCTTACTCAGATGTATGTTATTTGCTATGATCTCAGAGACAGATAGGTGGGATTTAGCAAATCTTTTAGTAATGGGATAAAGTTATGAAGCACAAACTTTTCTACCAGCTATGTCTGGATGTAAATGAGAAAGTAAACACAGGGAATAATTAGAGAAAGCTGCAAACAGCTACATAAAGAGCTTTATTCTTTGTACTCACAGTGTGAAGCTTGATGCCAGTACACTGTCTTTACTATTAAAAAATATTTCGGGATAATGTAGATAAATTAACTAAATTCTATAGCTGAATACTGCAGCAGCCAAAGAATGAATACAAGTGCACAGGTCTCCACACTCATTTATTCCTGAAGAATTAGGAATGCTACATTACTTTCTTAAAACGTAATAAGGCCATAGGGCAATACATAATTTTTAAAATGTGAAGAATTTAATGGGGCATTTGCTGCTAAAGAAATTTAGTTTCTGAACTTGCGATAAAATGCTTGTAGAGCAAGTAACTATGCCTCTTTTCCCCTGCAATATTTCTTCTGAAATATATTCTTAACAAATGGTGTTTAGAACAATTTAATTGAGTAGTGTTGCCACTCCTCTGTAGATAGGAAGACAAGTGAGTGAGGGTCTTAACAATGTTTGCTTCTATGGATCATCCAGTGGGAAGCTCACATAATCAAAACTGCTGGTACCTCTTTAGATGAGACAGTGATATTTGTTATTCCAGACTGAAAGGAGGCTTGACTCAAGGATCTGTGCCCTCATAAACTGGAACATACGGATCTGTTCCCAGACTATCTGAAAAACAGAGACTGATGTTTGCATTATGAGGACCATTCCTTCCTGGGTAGTTTGTGTCCTTTCCCACTCGGCTGCCTACCCATCTCCAGAGTCCAGGTGTTCTAATCACCTGTATGTTAAGGAGGTAACTGAGACAAGTGCACCATGTTACATGGGCCGCTGTTTTCTAAAACCTCACTTTGTGATGAGTTACTTTGTCATCACATCAAATGTTTCAGCAGTACAGCTCAGCTGGCGTTTTTTAGGACTGAGGTGAAGTGACATATTCTGTACTTCTGTAGAAGGTTTATATTTTAGACCATAATGTTTATGTTCTTGTGCAAGGGGTAAGTAGACTGCTTGGCTCTTATCAGTGTTTGCACGATGACATTTGGACTTGGGAAGTGTTGTGGTTTGACACTGGCCCAGCGCCAGGCACCCACAAGAGCTGCTCATTCACCTTCCCCTCCTACAGCTGGGCAAAGGAGGGAGAAGGGAAAAAAAATTATTGAAGGCTTCATGAGTGAGACAAGGACTGGAAGAAATATTTCAAGGGCAAAACAGGCTCAACTTTAGTTGCAAAGTGAAATTTATTACTAACAGATTCAGGGGAGGATAATGAGAAGTAAAATAAGCCCATAAAACACCATTTCCCCCCAGCTCCTTCCTCCTTCTCACTGCCAGGGATATAGGGCAGGGGAATTTTGGTCAGTTCATCACCAAGACTTTCTTCCACTGCTGCGGGAGAGGAATCCTTCCCCTGTGAGGCCATGGAGTCCCTCCCATGGGAACAGTTCTCTATGAACTTCCCCAGCGTGGGTTTACTCCCACGAGCAGCAGCCAAACCACACCTGCTGCACTGTGAATCCCTCCCACGGGCAGAAACTCCTCCCAAAACTGCTGTGGTGTGGTCACTCTTCTACAGGGTGCAGGCCTGCAAGGACAGGCTGCTCCAGCCTGGAAGCTGGGCCCTTTCTCTCTGTTGGCTCTCCCACTGGATCACAGCCTCCTCCAGGCATCCACCTGCTCCTGCATGGGCACCTCCCCCATGGGCTGCAGGTGGATCTCTGCATCCCCCTTGGATCCCCACGGGCTGTGCATGGATCTCTGCATCCCTTATGGATCCCCATGGGCTGAGGGTGGATCTCTGCATCCTTAGTGGATCCCCACAGGCTGCAGAGGCACAGCTGCTTTGCCATGGTCTCATCACGGCCTGCAGAGGAATCTTGGCACCTCCTCCTCCTCCTCCTTCTTCAAAGACCTTGGTGTTTTCCAAGTTGTTTCCCTCACATGTTCTCACCTCCTCCTTTTCGCTGACTAGAAGCTGTAACCTTATGACTTTGTTTTGATTTTCTTGACATCAAGGTTTGGCTCTGCTGGACACAGTGAAAGCTTCCAACAGCTTCTCACAGGAACCACCTTTGTGGTCCCCCCACTACAAAAAACCAGGCTGTGCCAAACCAATACAGGAAACTTCTCAGGGTAGCTACAACTGGTCCGTGTGGTTTGCTCCATCCAGTCCTGTCCCCTCTCTTGAATCAGCATGTCACTTTGTGTACAGCTTTGCAAAACCCCGTTTCAAGAGTTGATCTAGTTGAAAATCACTTTTTATGTATATTTGATTTTTAGTTTCATTCTCTGCTTCAGCTCACTCTTTGCACAAGGTCAAATGGTGCACATAGGCAAAGGTAGAAGATAAGTGGACAGTGGAAGCTTGAACTGAACCGGTGAAATTTCATCATCATTTCAGGGGAGGAAGTGGGGAGGGGAAGGAAGAAACTGCTTTCTATACTATGCTGTAGTGGCTCTTGTTGACATTCACATTGAAAGTTTATTCTGGATTGTGTTTTTTTTTTTCCTTTTATCTCTTTATTATGTTTTTGCAATTGCTTAAAAATAATGCTTAAAAATTTTGCATTTTACAGTGATTTTGATTGATCATATTTTGCCCTGCTGGTTGTTCTACTTCAAGGAACATGGCCTTGAGAATACTAATGACTATGTCAATCAACAAGTTTCTGAAAATTAAGGACTTCCAAATTCCAAAGGTGCTCAAATTATGCCTAATTTTCCTGGACATTCTTCTTACTTATTCCTTCTTAGTAGAAGGAATAAGAATACCACTTATTCTTGAGAGTGGGATATGAACAATTGCTCTTTTTATCAAGTAACAGAAATGCCTTCTAAGGGAGACTTAAATTTTTTTATTCTGGTTAAATGCATGAATAGGTTATTTTTTTCCCAGTAGAACATAATCTTCTCCTTCATTGAATAATGTGGCTTGTGCATTCACTCCACATATGGGAAAGTAGAACTGAGTTCCTTCCTCTTCAGGAGACAGATTTAGGGTCCTGAAAAGAGTGCCATAAATACACAGCTCTCAGATGAGTGCATTTGCTCTGAGCTTGTAAAGTTGTCTCTGTCTAAACCAAAACACTGAGCAAGGGCCTGGGGTCCTCCTGGGGGATTTCAAAACAGTGGAGCTGAAGGTTCACTGCTCCTCTGTTCCAATCAAGGCAGAAAGAAAACCAAACCTGGATTCTGCCAAGTATTCCAGCTAGGAGCTGATAGAGTTTTCTAGAGCTAGGGTCCTTTGTTGAAGCTATTTCATTTTCTGTAAAATATTTACACACATGCCAATAGGCATTCCATAAATGTGAGGCATTGACATGAGGTCTCCTCAGGCCTTGTAACCCTGTATAAAATGATGTTTCTTCATAGGGCAATTTTATGAAATTTAGTTTTTCCTCAAATGAGTGTCCCAAAACAAAACTTTTTGTTTCAGGCTTAAAAGATCAATATTTTGTTAAATGGACCAGAACTTCTCTATATCCTTTTTCAATCTCCAGAAGGGTTGACAAAAATAAGTTTAGCTTTATAAAAACCAAATATGATTTACTGTTTTTGTTGATTCAACAGCCAAGGTGTCAGATGAAATGACTTCAGAATACCAAAAACCATTGCCCTGCCATTTTCATGAATATATGTATCACTTCTTAATTTAATCACCTTTCTGTGGACATCTGTTGAGTACTATATTGCTTCAAAATAGTTCACTTTAATATTCTTAATAATTTATTTATGGTATTTTTTGTGATTATGTTACATAATACTGTGTCTTTCTAGACTATATAAACAGAAAGGAATAATTTGCTGTCTCAATGTAAATCCTAATACTGGTACCAGAATTATCATGTCTGCCTAGTCAAGGGAGGAATTTGTAAATGTCTCCATGAAGATTTTTTCCCACTATTTACTCAGTGCTGCTCTTGTGACCATGCTTAATGAAATACAGAAATCAGACCTGAATATTTTAGAAGTCTATCCATCTGTATTTCTCTTTTAGCATTCTCTTTTCAGTATGAAATACTGTGGCAAGAGCTACATCTGTGTAGCTTACAGAATTCAGATTATGTAGGAAGATGAAAATCTAATCTAATAAGGGAAAAAAAAACCCCAAAAAGCTGAGAGTATGGAAGTGTCTATAGTGGCATAAAATAAATTCACAAAGATAAGAAAACCAAGGTAAATCTCCTTTTGTAACATTTTATCAATATTTTGCCCACCCTACCTCATACAGCATATGTAAAAAACTAAAATAAAGACAACGATGAGCATATTAGTAATTAATGCAGGCAGATGCAAATGCAAAAAGAAAATTTGCTGACACATTATCAACTGATTGTTTTACCCTTGAAATATTTCACAAATGTATATGTTTTCAAGATTTGGAAGAAAAAGAAAACAAATAAGAAAAAAATGTATTTTTATATAAAAATATAAAACCCCTGAAGTTTACACCTGGAAATCATTAATAATGACCTAGTACCAATTTTGCTGCTTTTCTGTACTACTCCCACATAGCAAGAATAGTATAATTCAGTTAGACTGTTTAGACAACTAGATACTTTATGTTGTGAATGTTAAAATAAATCGGTCTTATTCTATGCAAGCTTTAGAAAAACACACTGTAAGCTTTGTAAAAGAACCTTATCAGTCACAAGACACCTCATCTGCATTTTATAATATATTTAATTAGTACTTATGGGTTTTAGATGGGACAAAGTAAAGACAAAGTTCAACCAAAACAGATGGAGCTACAGCAGGATTTGTAAAATGGGTTACTTCACTGCTGGCAGCCTAGATCTCATTTAAGAGAAAGAATCAAAGCAGAGCTGAGAAAGAAAAGGAAAGCTGAAAAGGTCATATAGAAAATCTGAAAACACACTTAATCAGAAACTTTTTTTGCATGTTTTTCCTCAATATTTTTGTGGTTTTGAATTAATATGACACCCCTCTCTATGAGCTAAGGTAGAGAAACTGCCTACAAGAGTGTATCTTTAATTTCAGGATATAACCATGGTCTTACTGCATGTTTTGTGTATCAGGGAAGAAATGGAGAAGGTAGGTAATACATACACTGCTGTAGGCTTTGCTTCATTAGTTGTTGTGCCATAGAATCAGAATCATAGAATGGTTTGGGTTGGTAGAGACCTTAAAGTTAATCCAGTTTCAGCCTGCCTGCTATGGGACATCTTCCACCAGAGCAGGTAGCTCAGAGCCCATTCCAGCCTGGCCTTAAACACTTTCAGGGATGGGGCATCCACAGCTTCTCTTGGTAAACTGGGCCACTGCCTCACCACCCTTACAGTAAAGAATTTCTTTATGAAATCTAATATAAACAAACTCTCTTTTTCCTGTCACTACATGCTGTTGTAAGTTGTCTCTCTCCATCTTTCTTGTAGGCTCTCTTCAGGTAGGTACTGGAAGGACACAAGTCACCTTCTTATCTTCAGGCTGAATATTCCCAGTTCTCTCAGCTCTTCCTCACAGGAAAGGAGCTCAATCTCTTCAACCATCTTTGTGTTCCTCCTCTGGACTGTCTCCAGAGGTCCCTGTGCCTCCTGTGCTGGGAGCCCAGCTCTGTGTGCAGTGCTCCAGGCGGGTCTCAGCAGAGCAGAGCAGAGCAGAGCAGAGCAGAGCAGAGCAGAGCAGAGCAGAGGGGCAGAATCCCCTCCCTGCCCTGCTGCCCACGGGGCTCTGGGTGCAGCCCAGGACACGTTTGGCTCTCTGGACTGGCAGTGCCATGGCTGGGCCATGTGCAGCCTCTCACCCACAGCACCCCCAAGCCCTTCATATCCCAACTTCTTTTCTAAAGATATTAATGAATCTTTACAATAAGCACACTAAATTATCTTGGAATCCTTTTCAAGACTATATTGTATTTATGAGGGCTTGCTTTTAATATTAATTTAAATTAGATAGATAGATAGATAGATAGATAGATAGATAGATAGATAGATAGATAGATACTATTACTGGAACAGATTTACAGAAAATGCCACCTTTTTTAATACACTCTTTCTTAAAAAAAAATCCAACAAAGTATGGATGTGGCACAACTATGACTTGTTAAAAACCTAATTAATAATTTCATTTTAATTCATAACTTATCTTGCTTGCATCAGTGGGACTACTCATACTGGAAGCTTAGATATGCTTTGCAAAAGCATGGTCTTCATTAATAGTTAATACCCATGGACATTAATTTATTTAATCAGAAGCTAAAGTACTGACTTTACGATCTTTAAAAAACCTGAATTACCTAAATATTTCTTTTCTTCCAAGTAAAAGCCATCTCATTTTCTTCCAGTTATTTCATGAATTTTTATTAATTTCAGTTTTTACCTCCCCTTCTTCTCTTTCCCCTGCAACATTGTACATTTCCCTGGGACAGATATTTTTGTTTTACATATTCCACATTTTCTTTTTATATTTGCTATACTTGTGGCAATCATGAGCATGGCTTGCAAACAAATTGTTTGCATAACTACCAAAAGACATGGCCAATGTGATGAATACTTTACATGTTTGCCTGTGTTTCCTAACAGCTACAGAAATAAGCAAAACCCCACACAATACACTCTCTTCCATGATTTTAATGTTAAATACAATGGCTAAGCTATTCTTTATAAAGGAGGAAAAGCTACCTTAGCTCCTGCCACATGACACAACTGTTCTTCCAGATGAGAAACAGCCATAAAAGATGGCCTGTAAACGGTTAAAAAGATAAAACCCTTAGCTGTTGAGGCACTGGATGGAGGACTGTGGGAAAGTGACCAAGGAAGACACCCTTACGGAGTCTGAAAGTTTGGCTGTTGTATACAAGCTTGGGATGCCTTTGGTAAGAGTTAGAGGAGACAGTTGCATACGCTCATTAATTATTGTAAATGTCACTTTCTTTTATGTTTAGTTCCTTAAGATTAAAGAGAGCCTTGGTTTAAGAAGACTGACTGAACATTGCATTAACTCCCGGTTCCAGTCTTCTGAAGGGAACAAATGCAGGCACCCAAATCTAATTATCTCTGTGAAGTTAAGCAAGGTTGTGCAGCAGTGGTCGAGCAAACACTATATGACTTTGCTTGGCTACAGGAAAGAGTATAGCTGCAGCAGCACAGAGGCTCATCTTCCCCCTTCTTCAGCCTCTCATTTAGGGTTTGGTCAGAGATCAGTACCCCACAGCCTGCAGTGTAAATGTGACATGGTCTACTGATGGAATTAGTCCTCGGTTTTTAAGGGTTAATCTTACAAGGTGCTGAATGCTTCCCACCCTATCAATTCCATCTAAATAGGAAATACTTGACAATCCCTTTCAATTTGGGGTTACAGATTCCTAGTTAAGGTGAGGCACAGGCTGGCTGCAATGGAGGTTGAAGGAAAGCATCAGCACCTGATAATAGATGGTGACTTGGTGAATGATATTTACTATAGCAGAAAATGGACTTAACTGGTTATTTTTAGCAAGGTAAGTATTATTTATGGTTTCAGTACTTTCTGGCATGACTATTTGCTATTAAGAAATTGCAATCTGGATAAGAGAACAGAGTAGATTGTTTTAAGGTTTTTAACCATGTATTTGCTCAGAAACTGAGAAATTTAACATGTAGTAAATGCTTAATGCTGCACTTAATGACCCCAGAAATAGTACAAATTTCAGGAATTGTGTACTCTTGAGCCATTCACTAAACTTTTGGGACCAGTGTGTCCCTGGGAGCAGTGTGTGAACTGGGAGCAGTGTTTACAGGTCTCAGGGTCATAAATTCAGCTATCCTGTGTGCATAGCAAAGCCATCCAGGTTCCCTGTGAAGTGACTGGAAAAAGTAAAGCCCTTGGGAAGTTTATTTGGAAGAGTTGTAAAGAGGCACAGCCTGTGGCCAGGTAAGGGAGGGACCTGAAATTCTGCCTCTCCCCTGGGCTTATCTGCACCCCTGGAGACAGGTGCCTCAGATTGATGGGGAGGCTTTGTTATGCTCAGGCAGGAGGGTGGACCTTCGGCACTGATCACTGCTTGGCCTTAGGCTGTAACTGATAAGAGGCACAGTAAGCTCAACTTAATGACAGCCTATTACACACTCAGGACTCTCAAATTCTAGAGAAATATGCTACCTATCCTGCCGCAGAGTAATCGTGAATTGACGCCCCATCACTTCCATTACAGATCATTGCCTTTGTGCAGCCAGGAATGCCCACGACTTGTAGAAATAGCAAGGTTACTGGAAAGAGGCAAATCTGTTTAGGAACTGGCAGGTACTTAAGGGCTTCCCTCTGGGCTTGATGGTGACTGACATCACAAAGTTGTGTATATAAGGTTTCGAAATATTCCTGCTTGCCTGTCTTTTAAAACTCCAGTTTCTGTAAAAAAAAGTTCAATTTCAGCCCTTTTAATGCAAGCTGCTTATGCAGTGAGATACCACGAGTGGGCTGCAAAAAGGGTACTGACTGTATGCACAGGAGTTCAGAGTTGAAAAGAGGGAATAATGAGATGCACCAGGAAAAGAAATGTCCTAATTGTGTAAGAGTTAGTGAAGAAAGAAAACAAAATAGGGGAAGTGAGGCGAACAAGCAAAGACTGAAAGCTGAGCTGATACTAGTGAAGGAGGAAAAAGAAGAACAAGTTAAAACCATCATTACAAAGTATAAAACTAAGATTTACAATGAAATGTGGTGTCATTTGGGACTCTAATTGCATGCTTTACTAAACATTGCTAGGAGCATTTATCATGCCAGCAGCCATAGGTTTAGCTACTGTGGGCCTCGGTGCCGTCTGGAAAGATGAGCATTCACTTGAATGGAATGTTAGAGATCATTGTCATAGCAATTCAGAGCAATCCACACTACATCTGTGTATAGCACCTGTACATGTTTATGGGGGTTTTTTTGAGGTGACTATTTCGGCTGTTTAATACATACACTTTTTAAAATTATAAATAAATACAGTTATTTTGGACTGAATTGAAAAAAATAAGGCTTAGTCTTCTATCACTTCAATGCTCCCCCCCGCCCCATTACTATTAAAATTTAAAAAAAAGTAATGTGAGTTTTACTCCACAAGCTATGAGATAGCTTAAAATAATTCCTCAAAACTTACTGTGTGGATGTCAAGGGACAGAGAGAGAGAAACGGCAAGTGCTTCTCACAGCGGCTTGTGAGAATTTTTAGGGAGTTGTAAGGACGTGATAACTTGTTAAGTATAAACAATCTGCAGGTGGTGTTTTTCTACTTTGTCTCTCTGTTCTTTTCAAGAATGGTGTATGAGGAAGATGTTTTTGTTAGTTAGCTAATCAAATAGAATGTATCGTATCACTAAAGAAACCGTGTGGTTCTCTTGAATAAAGCCTTCTTTGCTCTTTCTACAACACTGCCTCATGCCTGTTTCTGTGCCGTTCTCGGCGCAAGAGTCAGATTACTGAGGGCTGGACAGCTGATATATATATAAACTATTGTTTCATATTGTAATTGAAAATATTACTTTTTAAAATCAAAAATATTTGAAGTTTTTATTAAGAATTAAACCAATACTTTAGGTCATGTTATTAATTACATTTTAACTTTTTTCTTTAAAGGAAATTACTTTTATCAATGGATCAGTGCTAGCTCACTCCAAAACTCAGTAAAGATGCTTTACTTACAGTGAAATTCAGTCTGAAATCCTGTTAAGTTCACTGTGTTAGTGTGTTTTAAGCCAAGTAATCACAGACTTGCAGTGATGACCCAAAGAAGTCAATATATTTGTAGCTTCACCAGGAAAACATCACTAAGAATTGCATATACATAGAGTGTCATTGACTACTTGGATGGACAGCAGTAATGATATTAAGCACAGCTGACTTCATATCTCCCTTAAAACTCATACAGGCTTAAAGAAAATTACATAAACTCTGAGTATTATTACATCATCACATCTATTACATCAGAATAGTAGAATGTAGTTGGTAATAATGGGTGGCTAGTGAAAATTATACCAAAGATGTTTTTATGCCATGTGTCACTTCTCTGTTAACGTGAACGGGTAAGTGTTGCTCCTACATCTCTCACACCTCAGTGTTGTGTTTTCAGGCTAATCACAAAACCAGAGCATGGGTCAGGCTGGAAGGGCTCATAGCAAGTCATCTGGTCCTCCCTGCCCAAGCAGGGCCATCCTAGACCGCATGGTACAGGATTGCACCCAGATGGATTTTTAACATCTCCAGTGAGGGAGACTCCACAACCTCTCTGGGAAATCAGAAAGCATTTCTTCCTCATGTTCAGGTGGAACTTCCTGGGCATCAGTTTCTGCCCATTCCCTCTTGTCCTATTGCTTGGAACTGCCGAGCAGAGCCTGGTCCCTGCTCTGACCCCTCCCTGCAGTCACTGACATTGATGAGGTCCCCTCTCACTTGTCTCCTCTCGAGGCTGAACAGGCCCAGCTCCTTCAGCCTGTCCTCAAAAGTTATCCCTTGGGAACTTACTAGCCTTGAGCTGGATGTGCTGCCTGGGCTCCATGTCCTTCTTGTCCTGAGGAGCCCTGAACTGGGCACATCTCTGCAGATGTGCCTCACCAGGGCTGAGCAGAGCGGGCAGGATGGCCTCCCGGACCTGCTGGCACTGCTCTTCCTAACACAGCCCAGGACACCACCAATCTTCTTGGCCACAAGGGCATATTGCTGGCTCATGGATGGCTTGCTTTAGAAATTACCATCATTTTACTGTGTTTTATGCCTTAAGAGTGCAATGGTTTTGGTCCTTTAAATGTTCTACCTCTGGAAGTCACTGTCTTAGGACACCTGAGTTTCACTCTACTGGTGACTGACAGATATTCCTGGACCTTGGAGAAAAATTAGAGGTTTGGTTTGGTTTGTACTACAGCTTTATTTGGAGCCTACAAAAGCAGAGAAAGATTTTTGTTGCTCTTTTGGAGTGTCAATAGCCATTTTGTGGTTTTGGATTATTTTTCTAGCCTCTGCCCTTTTGAATGCTCTCCCGCACTAGAGATATTAGATGCCAAATACCTCTGCCCTAAGTTGTAAGTATTCCCTACAATGGCAAGCTTTCAAGTTTGGTTTATTTTTTTAGTTTTCCCTAAGGCTTCTAGTGTGTGTTTATATGTCACATGAACATGTTTAGAAAAATATGTAAAGAGAGCTGGGGGGAGAACAGGGTGTCCTGATGCTTACTGAAATACTTCTAACAGCTTTACTAATAGGGGAGTTCATTTTCTGGCATAAAATGGAAGATATCTGCTTAGTCTAAAAAAGGCAAAACACTTTTATGAGCAGAATTTGTCTGACCTATGCATTTCCTCTCAGTCACTCTGGACACATTACTGAAACACATTCACTCTGTTGCTTCTCTTTTATTTTCCTGTGTTACATTTAGGGCCTGTCTTATCATATAAATTTTCTAATCATGTGCTTCCATTAATTTAATTTCTTTTCACTTCATTTACACCTCTGTAAATATTTTCAGGTTTCCAAATAACATAGAAGTTATTTGTGTTTCTTTTTTACTTAGCTCAGTACAATATAACTGAGCTAAGCTGAACTTGGGACAAAACTAGAAATTACATGAAACAGTTTTTAAGACTGAAAGCAACTGGAAAGCCATATTCTGAATTCACTTGAGCCATGACCATTACTTTCAAGGCCAACTGTTCTATTGCTCATGAAATTACTTGTAAAGCTCTCCAGGAAGTTTCTTCATGGCTGTGTGTCTCTGCTCCAGCCAAAACCAGCACAGAGGGTACATCCCCTGTAGAGGGATCAAAGCATGCATACAGACACCTTTGCCATAACACTTAATGCAGCGGTGCGTATGTGGCCACTAAGGCGAAGTCCGGCTAGCTGATGGTCTGTGGCCGACACCCCAGCTGCATAGAACGCCAGCCCCCCTTGGCGTCTTGGCCTCGGGCTGGGCTGGATCGCGGACTGGACTCACGGCGCTGACGGGATGAGAGGAAGGAGCCGCACACCTTGCTGGGGGTGAAGGTCGGTTTATTTGATGTCACAGGAGCACCAACCAAGGGATGGCACCAACCAGCAAAATGGCCCTGAGGGGCGCGAGAAGCAGGGTTTTAAAGATGGGGGGGTGGACAAGGGAGGGATCTGCAGCAGACCAATAGGGAAGGGTATCGGGAGGAGCTTAACATAATAGGCATACAGAAGTATCCAATAAATACAAAGTAAAGGAGGGGCCCCGGGACCACAGCCAACCACAACCCCCAGAGAGAAGAAGGTTCTCGAAAACTAGGAGGAGCGGGGGGTGATTGACTGGGCCCAGGGAGGAGAAAAAGTTTACTTATAAGGAGGAATAAAGGAGGAGAAATTACATAACTTAATCGACTGACAAGACCAGGGGCAGGGGTAACCATAGCAACAAAACTGTCAGGAGGGCTATGGCGGGAAAACTGGGGAGGGCAGAACTATTTTACATTGGAAAGGGGGGAAACAATACATAAAATGGGGGAGCAATACAAAAAACTTAACAACACACAACAACATCTCCCCGTTTTTTACCAAATAAAATTAAAATGAACGGAAAAGTCCATATGAACTTAAAGCATAGGGACCCGCGGTTGGTCCGGCCAGTCCTCGCCTTCCTCAAGCTGGAGTCCGCCCGCCCATAGATGGTCGAGGGGCGGTGCGGTCGCCCCCTCCTCATCCACAGCTTCTCCAGCCTCCGAGGAGAGGTCCTCCAGCTCGATGGGCTCATTTAGTGGAACGGTGGCGTGGTTCACATTTGGCAAGGCTGTCTTGGCCATCAGTCTTTTCACCAAACCATGGATCAAGGCAACAAAAACTAAGAGTATAATTAAACTCAAAACAACCTTACATACAGATTCTATAACAGAACTGGCCCACCCGCTGAGGCCCCAACCCTTAAAGATGTCCCCCAGCCAGTCAGATGTTTCAAGCTTCACTTGATGGAGAAGGTCTTGTAGACGTTTGATGGAGTGCCTGGCGTCCTCAGCTCTCGAGGACAGGTTCAAGCAGCAGAGGCCCTCAAACTCCTCACAATGATGGTGGTGAAGCAGCAATAGAAAGTCTATTGCTGCCCTGTTTTGGAGCGTCGCCTTCCTTGTTATTTCCTCGTCTGTGAGGAGGTCGTATAGTGCAGCTGAAGTAAGATTGGCTTGTTTAGCCACCCAACACTCCAGGCGGCCCAATTCACCTAGAGATTTCGCCACTGATACCCACGGCAATAAAATGGTAAAAGCGACGGATTTTGAATGAGACCAATGCATAATTTCGTCATCACAGTCCTCAGTGAGATCTTTAAGATCTCTTTAGATCGGGCCAATTCGGATGTGATGTTAGTCCTCTTCCAATTAACAATTTGGGTAATGTTGGGGGTAAACAGCATCAGCCTGCCAAAAGTGCACGGCCCTCCGACCAGACCAGAGGGGATGCCTGCCCACGCTTGGTCGCCGCAAATCAAAAACACTCCCCTGGGAAGGGCGTAAGGGGTCCATCCAGTAGTGGTGGGGCCACTGATCTTCAGCATTGCTCGACACCACTGATTCGCTTGATATTCTTTTCTGGTCTGCTGGACCACCTCACTGCCCTTCTCTATGGGGGTAATGGTGTAATCAAATTGAAAACAAATAGAAGAATTGGCAGAACCGAGAAGGTGTAACTCTGTGGGCTCGGAGGGTGCAGGATCCAGCCTGACCACTCCGTCTCTCCAGGCATTGGTGGAGTCAAAACTGGGGAGTATGGTGACGCTCCTGGCCAAAATAGGGGAAAGGGCAGACTGGAAAGCGGAAGGGAACTCGCCTGGAGAGAATGGGATCCCCACAAGGCAAGACGACATCGGGTCCTCTGCTGCACCGGTGTCAAGGCAGCTATGGTCTTGTCCCAGTGATTGAGCCAAGGCACGCCAGACATTAACCTTTGGCTGGGGGATGACCCACGGCTCCGAAGATGGTAGAAGGAGTTCGCAGGTCGTCAATATCATCAGTAGCAAGCCAGGGTTGGGAGCCAGTGATGACAGTGCGGGGGCCATTCGGGGAGATGTAACTGAAACAAAAGAAAGCAGTAAAAGTATAAAGAATTCACACAGATGGTTCTGCCTCAAACAACCAACTTAAATTTGACATTAGTGGAGAGAGAGCTGGAGCGGAGGAATAGGATGGAGCCTGCCACAAAAAGTCGAGAGGTGGGGGGGAAGAAGGAGGAGAGGGCTCCTCAGACATGGTAGAGAGTTCTGGAGAGAAAGATGGAGTTCGGTAAAAGGGTTTCCTCCGCCGCCGCCAACACGCTTGCCGGACCTGTGGTATCGCCTCCTTTTGTGTCCTCTGTTTCGGGACGAAGGGCCTGACCCATTTTGATGGTATCCACCGGGGACCTGAGGGAGTAGACATGCAAGCATATCCCCTCCCCCAGGTCACCAGGTCGAAGGGCCCCTCCATCCGCCAGGTCTCCGGATCCTTGACAAGAACCAGAGGCCTGTCTTTAGGCTGCAGCTGCTGGTGGCTGCCGAAATGCCGGACCACTGGAGGATTTTGGTTGTTGAATGAGCAGTTTAAGAAATTAAGAGTGTAGAGTGCTCTCGACAACCGGACGTGGGGGGTCTCCACCTTCACTGCCGCTTGCTGACAGGATAAGATCTTCTTAAGGCTCTGGTGGGCCCTCTCCACCATGGCTTGGCCTGTCGGGGAATAGGGGATGCCGGTCTTATGCACTATTCCCCATTGCTGCAGGAAGCTCCGCAGCTCCTTGGATGTGTATGCTGGGCCATTATCAGTTTTTATGGCCCTAGGGATGCCCAAGACAGCGAATGCCTGAAGCAGATGCTTCTGGACATCCGCGGCCTTTTCCCCTGTGTGGGCAGAAGCATAGATAGCCCCGGAGAAAGTGTCCACTGAGACGTGGACGTAACACAATCGACCAAAAGACGGGATATGTGTTACGTCCATCTGCCACACCTCACACCTCGCCAAACCTCGGGGATTAGCCCCTGCGGCAATGGCGGGCATCTGATCTTTTTGGCATTGGGGACATGTGGCCACTATTGCCTTGGCCTGCTCCTGCGTCAAATTAAATTGCCGAACCAGGCCAGGCGCGTTCTGGTGGAAGAGTTGGTGGCTGATCTTAGCCTGGCCGAACACATCTGGGAGTGGGCCCTGCGTGACAGCAGCCACGGCCAAGGAATCGGCACGTCGGTTGCCTTCAGCTATAAACCCAGGCAGGTCAGTGTGCGATCTTACATGCATTACATAAAAGGGATGCTCGCGAGGGGAGACTAGATCAACGAGCCTATTAAGTAACTCAAATAATTTTTTGTTAGTGACCTCTTGTAGAACTGCGGATTGAGCTCTGGACACTACACCAGCAACATAAGCGGAATCTGTGACCAAATTGAAAGGTCCTTGGAATCTCTGGAATGCCCTGACGACTGCGTCCAACTCAGCGATTTGTGGAGAACCCTCCACAACAGCAACATCGGTCTCCCACTGCTGAGTCTGAGGATCCTTCCAAGTCATCACTGACTTGTGGGATGCTCCAGACGCGTCTGTAAAAATTGTCACAGCATCCAGTGGCTCCCTGCTCTGGACCTTTTTTAGAAATAATTTAAACTCCGAATTAAATAATTTGTGGGCCGGCCGATCTACCGCAATGCGCCCAGTGTAACTGTCCAATGCAAACTGAAGATCTTCATTAGTTTGCAGCAGTTCCTCAAAGGTCTTCAATTTTAACTGGCCCGATTCCAATTTAATTGGGATATGAATACATGCAAAATCGCATCCTGCCAGCTCCCTGATCCTTGATCTTGCTTTGAGGATCAGTTTGGCTACCAACTCCTGTGGCCTTGTCATCCTTTTGGACCGGTGGTGGCTCAGAAAGACCCACTCTATGATTAAGAGTTTATCTCCTGAGCCTTGGTCCTTTAAACTTTCGTCCCACTGATGGATGATGCCATGGAGGTGTGGCAACTTTCCCAGTACAATGAATTTGAAAGGCAGACCCGGATGGTAACGGTGGGCCTGCCTGGCCGAAATAGCCTTTTGGATTTTCTCCAAAGCTACCTGTGCCTCTGGGGTAAGAGCCCTAGGGGAACTAAGCCCCTCTCCCCCTTTCAACAAATTGAAAAGGGGGGCCAGGTCTTCGGTAGAAATGCCCAGCCAGGGTCTCACCCAATTTAAAGACCCACACAGTTGGTGGACATCCGCTAGGGTTTGGACTTTAGTCCGAATGGCCAATTTTTACGGAACAGTGGTCCGCTTTGTAATTTCCAGGCCCAGGTACTTCCAAGGCGGCATCTGTTGAATCTTTTCCTGCTGGAGCTCGAACCCTGCAGCAACCAATGCATTGGTTGTCAGGTCAAGCGCATGAGCAAGTAGACTGTGGTCGGGCGCACACACGAGAATGTCATCCATGTAATGGTGAATCACGACGGCATCCCCGAGGGCTGTATGTATAGGGGACAACAGTGAAGCAACGTACCACTGGCAGATCACCGGGCTGTTCTTCATTCCTTGCGGAAGAACCCGCCAGTGGTAGTGCTTGGCTGGGGACTCACAGTTGATGCCTGGAACCGTGAACACAAAACGTGGGGCATCGTCAGGGTGAAGAGGAATTTGGAAAAAGCAATCTTTTATGTCTATTATGGCCAGATTCCAATTTTGGAGGAGCATTGCTGGGGAGGGCATCCCTGGCTGGAGAGACCCCATGTCAACAA
Source organism: Ammospiza nelsoni (assembly GCF_027579445.1). Taxonomy (NCBI): domain Eukaryota; kingdom Metazoa; phylum Chordata; class Aves; order Passeriformes; family Passerellidae; genus Ammospiza; species Ammospiza nelsoni. The sequence goes on along the minus strand of NC_080669.1, from coordinate 56,598,248 downwards.
TTTGATCGTTAATTTGTCTGAGGTCGGTCAGGAGCCGCCACTTATCTTTGTTGGGCTTTTTGATCACAAATACAGGAGAATTCCATGGAGACATCGTCTCCATGATGTTGCCCTTTAGCAGCTGCTCCTGAACGAGCTCACTGAGCGCCTTTAATTTTTGTTTATTAAGTGGCCACTGCAAGACCTGTACTGGTTTATCAGTCAGCCAATTCAGTTTCCAGGTTTGGCGCTCCTCAGTGGCCACTGCCCGAAAAACCTGGGGAGCCTTAGGTAAGTCAATTCTGGCTCCCCACTGGGCTAGTAGGTCTCTCTCGCAGAGAGGCTCGGTGTAATCTAATACGCACGGGCGTACAGAAGCCAATTGCCCGTCTGGCCCTGTAATTTGAACAACGCTCCTTGATTGTTTGGCCAATTGAAGCCCTCCAACACCCTGAATCGTGCCGGCGGCGTTTTGCAAGCCCCAATGTGACGGCCACTCCCGAGAGGGAATGATCGTCACATCTGCCCCCGTGTCCAATAGACCCCTCACGATCTTTTGGTCCCTGCCCAACGAAAGCTGACAAGTCAGGCGGGGCTTCTCCCTCCCCACTACCTGCGCCCAGGCCACTGTCCCACTGTTGGAGGCGATGACTGCTCCGGGGACCTCTTCCAATGATCTTCTTCTGGAACTGGAATGGCCTGGGCAATAACTTGTCCTTTGGGGAGGAAGAGTGGGGGTCGGACACAGTACAGCCCTACCGCGAAATGGTCCCAGTCAGTAGTGACCAAACCCGGGACGATGTAAATGTCTCGCGGCGTGTGCTTCGTGTCCCCGACGACGGTCCACCTGCAACGTCCTAATTTCCTTAGCGACCAGGATGTTGCAGGTCGACAGACACCAGCTGTAAATTACAATTAGGGAGATGGAGGTCCCTAGTGAGCTGCAGCCTGTAAGGAGAAACAGAGGACATGGTGTTAATGGCAGGTTTGGGCTGAATACCACAGGTATAGTGTGTCATATCCGATAGGAAGGTCAAATCCGGCAATGCGTGCGGCGGTTCTCCCATCCCTCCTCCCTCCCCGCTGTATGTTCCATTGCCCGCCACACTTCTATCGTCGCACAGGGAGGGGCTGCGCTCAGGGCCTAGTTTTTCTGGGCCTCTTTCTCGTCTCTCTCCCGCTTCCTCCTATATTCGAGATAGTCCAAACGCATGGGGCATTGGGGCATCCAATGCCCTATTTTGCCACATAAGTGGCAGGGGTGGGTGGCCGCTGATCTTCTGTTGATGGTCCAGCGACGGGGGCAGCTTCCGCTTCATAGAAATCAGGCTCCGAGCATTCGGCAAGGGCTAGTGATGTTCTTTTGGGGCGCGATGTTAAAGGAACCATACTAACCACGGCCTCTATCATCGCCTCCACTGTGGGCCGGGGACTCCGAGGGAGAGTTTTGATGGCCTTCCTGCATTCAGTGTTGGCGTCGTTGTACGCCATCCTTCGCAGCATGCTCTCCCTCTCACTGTCCCCGGTCACCTGCGCCTCCACGTATCGGTAGAGGCATTCGATAAAGGCCATGTATGGCTCCTGCGCCCCTTGCCGAATTTCATCATCCTCCCACTGGGATGTCACAAGAACTAGTTTGTAGAAAGCTCTCTCAGCTGCCCTGGCGGCCTCTACCAGCTGCTGGGGGAATAGAGCCTTGGCCTGAGCTGCCCCATCTGCCCACTGCCCCTCGCCCACCAGATGGTCTTGAGAAATCACCAGACCATCCGCATCATGAGATGTTGAAGGACTCCCCCAAAGAATTGGGAGAACCTCCAAAATCTCCCTCCTCCATTCCGCCACCCAGACCCTAAACTCCATGGGTCTCGTGAGGCTGGAGAAGAGGGCCCTCAGGTCCGCTGGCACCAGATCTCCCTGCGCAAGGGCATTAGGGAGTATCCCCCGGAAGTACTCGGACTCCTGGGAGTAATCCTTCTGCGCCTTGCACAGTTCCTTGATCCGGGCCTGTGCAAACGGCACCCATTGGGCCTGGGAGCTCCCCTCTCCGCCTAGGTGGTACGTGACCGGAGCAGCTTCCAATAAAGGCGCCTGCCCCGGCTTCCGGTCATCCACCCCCACCCCCCCCCACCCCCCGCCACACAAAGCGTGGGAACCGGAAGGGGGAGCGTGGGAACCGGAATAGGAGGAGGTTGAGGCGGGGTCTGACAGAGAGGTGGGACGAGGGCATGGGCGCGGCACACCACCCCACTCCGCCCCCTGGGTGTTGTTCGGAGGCGGAGCAACATGCGAAGGAGGAGCAAGGGAGGAATCGATGGGGGGCGGAACTATGGGTGGGGTAAAAGGAGGAGTCTTGGGAGGAGCCGAGGGCGGAGGAAAGGGTGGGAAAGAGGGAGGAGCCAAGGGAGGGGCAACAGGAGAAGGGGTTGAGTCAGGGGGAAGGAAGGGGTTGGCTTTGGGAAGGAAGGGATTGGGAGGAGAAGAAGGAGCCGTGGCGGGAACGACCACGTGGTCCCCGCCATTTTGGACTCCATGGGAGCCATTTTGTGTGTCATCGACAAACCGGACAACCTTTGGAGAAACAACCGGGGACTTAGGGACAGGGAGAGAGGGAGCGGGAAGAGAACTCCAAGGGGCCTGGCCAGGGTCCCTTGAAGGGGGAGGCCGAGCAGGTCGAGGGGGAGCAGGGGCAGGATGGACCCCCTGCCTCTTGTCGGCCTTCAGGATTCCCCTCGAGGGCTCCTGCCTATGGGTAGAGGGTAAGGACCGAGGGGTAAAGGCAACCGAACTGGGAAAACCAGGGACTAAACTGGAACTTGAGGGACTTTTCTTCAATCCCCCTGAGGGTCGAAGTGCAGCGTGCACTCTGCGCGCCCAGTATGCCATGGTTGCCAGGTTGGTTTCCCCAGAGTCAGCGGCATTATCTAATTTGGCCACAACAGCTGCCCAAAACCGTGGCTCCTTAACAATCTCTGGGGAAACCTCAGGGAATTGAGAAAAGACCCATTTAGTCAACAACTTCAACTCTTTCTTGGGGGCCTGGTAACCACCCCCAAGCAACAAACCTTTAACAATATTATAGACTCCTTTTTGGATTTTTTCTAAGCCAGCACCCATGGCTCTCTTCTAAGTCAGGAACAGCCGCCTTAGAAGGGGAAAAAACCACGGATGTTCTGCCACCCGCCTGGAAAGTAAGAAAAACTAAAACACTGAAACGTCCGCCGCCAGCCCCTGCTCCCCCCACTGTCCCCAAGTCTGGGGGTTCAATGAGAGGAAAGGAAGGAATTTGGGGGGTGGGTCCGGGCCCCAAGTCTGGGGAAGCCGGCCCCACAGGAGAGGAAAAATAAAAAACGCGAGGGGTGAGGACTGTCCCCAAGTCTGGGGTTTCAGCCCTCAAGGGTAGAAGGCAGGGAGTCGGTCGCCAGAGCAGGGCATGAACTCCTAGGGGGAGTTAAAAAGACAGGGGGGAAACCCTGAGAGTCCCCAGGTCAGGGCCAGGGCTTACCTGTCCAGCGGCGGCGGAAATAAAATCCAGGCGGGGTCCTCATCCCCGAGGTCCTCCTCGATGGGTGCGGGGAGTTGCGACCTCGATCCCCAGGGAGCACTGCCCCTAAAACGGAGCCTGCTACAACCTGGGGTAGCTGGACGGCCAAAGGAAAATTGTATTTCCAATCCGCGGGGTCCGGTGGTCAACTGTCCAGAAGTCCACTTTGGGCCCCACGTTGGGTGCCAGCAGCAGCGGTGCATATGTGGCCACTAAGGCGAAGTCCGGCTAGCTGATGGTCTGTGGCCGACACCCCAGCTGCATAGAACGCCAGCCCCCCTTGGCGTCTTGGCCTCGGGCTGGGCTGGATCGCGGACTGGACTCACGGCGCTGACGGGATGAGAGGAAGGAGCCGCACACCTTGCTGGGGGTGAAGGTCGGTTTATTTGATGTCACAGGAGCACCAACCAAGGGATGGCACCAACCAGCAAAATGGCCCTGAGGGGCGCGAGAAGCAGGGTTTTAAAGATGGGGGGGTGGACAAGGGAGGGATCTGCAGCAGACCAATAGGGAAGGGTATCGGGAGGAGCTTAACATAATAGGCATACAGAAGTATCCAATAAATACAAAGTAAAGGAGGGGCCCCGGGACCACAGCCAACCACAACCCCCAGAGAGAAGAAGGTTCTCGAAAACTAGGAGGAGCGGGGGGTGATTGACTGGGCCCAGGGAGGAGAAAAAGTTTACTTATAAGGAGGAATAAAGGAGGAGAAATTACATAACTTAATCGACTGACAAGACCAGGGGCAGGGGTAACCATAGCAACAAAACTGTCAGGAGGGCTATGGCGGGAAAACTGGGGAGGGCAGAACTATTTTACATTGGAAAGGGGGGAAACAATACATAAAATGGGGGAGCAATACAAAAAACTTAACAATACACAACAACAACTTAAGGCACCTGCATGCCAACATCTTGTCAATCTTTACAAATTTAGGGATCAATTCTATGGATTCACCTTGACTTTCCAACACCTGCTTTTCAGTATTTTAATAAATGGAATGGCCTCAGGCTATGATCAAGCTTTTCCTCACTGAAGTCAGCAATTGCTGCCATAACTGTACTGAAGTCATCAGGTAAATCAATGGCCAAATCGACTTAAGAAAATAGGAATTGAAGAGCCACTAACAACAACAACAACAACAACAGAATAAATAACTGTACTTGCAGACTTCTTGTTCAATTTAGTTGATGCTGTCAAGCCAAACATACTAACTTTCTTGAACATTGTGTTTTTAGTTCGTGGATGACTTTTCAATTCACTGTTACCAAGCCTATGAAAAGAGTCTGAGGCTTAAAAAGGCAGTCAAGAATTGTGCTAATTGACATGACACTGAGAAGAACCCTGTGGTAAGAATAAACTGTAAGCAGAATTGTCAGCATATATATTCTGCAACTGGCTAATAACCTCACCTTTCCTGATCCACCTGGGAGGGATAACAGGCACCTTTCACTACAAGGTTCAGGACCAAAACCCCATCAGAATAAATCAAATTCTGATTAAGTCTTTAAACTGTGATGAAGAGGAAGGCAGCAAACATGGCTGCTGATATTCTAGATGGAAGAGGTAGAAAGACACCTCAAGAAGCAGCACTTCTTAACCAATGTTGGATCACTTGACAGAATGACAGTGTCTTACCATATTATAGTGTATTTTGGACTATAGTGACAATTTCTGTATGCCTTGGAAAAGTCTTGCTGCATAAAATCATAGACCCATAGAATGGTGTGTCTTAAAAGGGACCTTGAAGATCATCTAGCTCCAAACCTCCTGCCATAGGTTCCAGAAAAACTTCCTCATATAAATCTCCTGCTGAAAAGCATTAGCCTGGTGCCCCATCTGCTTTACCAAAGCAGAAGTAAAAAAGTATAAGCTTTTATGGTAAAAAAATTGATTCCTAACTGTATGTAAGTTTTATTCAAGGATAAACTCACATGAAAAGCAATCTTGTGCAGTTTCCACACTCATCTGGGAGTCTCCCTTCAAGATAAATTATTTTTATTAAGAGGCAGGAAGTCATATCATGTGATGGATTTAAAGCTCCCTTCTACTCCCTCCTATAGATAGAAAAAAATATGGAGTTAATTTTTCATAAAATACTGCTTGTGTTCTGTGTTTGAAATCAATAATACAAGATTAATAGAGACTTCCTAAATGAGAAAAAATACCCCACCCACTATGAATGAATAATCCATAGGAGCTGTTTAGAGCAGGGTGAATACATAAAACCGGAATTTTTGAATATTCTTTCAATTTTATATCAAACTCGTTTCTACTACTTTCAGACCTGATTTTATTAATTATATGTATTGCACTGGGGTGGAAGAATACACGGTTTTGCGGACTTGATGATTCCTTCCAAGTTATATTATGGTCATTACTTGTTCTGGACTAGAGCCCCAAGCCTGTACCTGGGATGAGCGCTCACTGCTAAGGACTGTACTACCCGAGCCCTCTCCCGAAGCCCTTAGGTCTGCGAGACAGTTTTGCTGAAGAATGAAGGGAGAGGAGCGCAATTAACACCGCGGTGGTCACAGAGATCCTCCTTTTACTGTTTCCATGGGCACGCACACCCGTGGGCAGGTCGGAGGGGGAGGCTGGCAGGGGACGGCACCGGGCCGAGGTGGGGCTGCCGGGCTGTCCTGCCGGCAACGGGCACGGCGGGGCACAGCCCTGCCCTGCTCCCGGCGGGCCAGGAGCGCGGCCGCCGCGGCACGGCAGAAGCGCGGAGGCGGGCGGCGGGAGAGCCGCAGCCCCGGCAGCGCAGCCCCGCCGCTCCCGGGAAGGGCGGCACGGGTCGGCATTCCCGCCGGGGGGCACGGAGAGCAGCGGGCCCCGCCGGCCGCACCCGCCCTTCTCCTCCGCCCCGCCGCCGCCGCCGGCCTTGCGCAACACGGCGCTGCCCGCTTCCTCCCGGCGCGGCCGGGGAGCCGCCCCGCCGCCCGCGGGACTCTTCCTGGCATTTCCCCGTTGCTCGGGAGGCGGCGGCAGCCTGTGCCCGGGGCCCGGGCGGGCGGAGGCGAGCGCCGGCAGCAGGGCCGGGAGCATCGCGCCCGCCGCCGCCTCCCGGGGCGCCCGCACGGCTCTGTGCATCCGCCTCTTCCTCCCCCCGCGCCGCCTCCGCCGGGGGAGCCGGCGGGGGCCGTACGTGCCGGGCCGGGAGCGAGGGGAGGGTCTGCGGCTCGGCGTCGCTGCAGCAAGCGCCGGCCCCGCCGCGCCGCCAGGGACCGAGTGCGGGTGCCGCCGCCGGCTCTCCGCGCTGTGCTGCTGCCGCTGCTGCTGCTGCGCGGCGATCGCCGCTGCTGGCGGGAGGGGCAGGGATGTGAGCGGCAGCGGCCGGGTCGGCTTGGCCCCCCCGCCCTCTTTTTTTTTTTTCCTCCTTTTTTTTTTTTTTTTTTTTTTTTTTCTTTTTCTCTCGCCTCCAAAAAAAGACCAAACCAGCCAACCAACCCCAAAAAACCCAGAGGGCGTGGGGGGGGCAGGGGGGGGATCCCGTGTCGCCGCCGCCACCCTCCGCTGGATCCATTGTGAGGAAATTGCCATTCGCCGGCAGCGGCGGCACATCTGGGCGGGCGCATCTGGGCAAACAACATCGGCTCCCGCCGACTGCCTCCAACGTCCTCCAACCGGCCGAACGGATCTCACCGGGCCGCCGGAGAGGCTCCTGCTCGTCAGCCCCGGGCTCCTTCTTTCGGGCTGAATCTTAAAAAAACCCTGGCAGCGCGGGGGGTGGGGTGGGGTGGAAATAAAGGCTGCTATTTTTTTCCCCTGGGATTTATTTCATGGGGATGTGTTCAAGACAAGAGAGGATTCAGAAGGATATTGACGTTGTGATCCAAAAGTGCAAGGCGGAAAAGGACTGCCTGTTTGCAGGTGAGTTTGTCCCCGGGCGCCAGGTTGGCGGCGCGGAGGCTCCCGTCGCCGCCGCCGCGCCCGCCCCGGACCGCGCTCCCGCCGTGCCCGTGCCCTTCGCCGCCGTTCCCGGCCGCGGGGCCGCTCTCAGATCCCGTCTTCCTCCTCTCCTTCCGAGGGCATATGAGGGCAGAGGAGACCGGGCGCCGGCCGGGCAGGGGCGGGCGGGCTGGGGGGCGGCATCCCGAGGCGGGGAGCGGAGCGGCGGCCGCACGCAGCAGCCCCGGAGCGCTGGGGCGAGCCCGAGCCCGAGCCCGGCGCAGCCCGCGCGGGTTCGCATCGCGGCTGCTCCCGGGCGGCCGCCCCCGGTGCCCGGCCCCGGGCCGGGGGCACACCCAGCCGCACACGGGGCCCGGTCGGTGCCAGCGGCCCCCGGGCATCGGCGGGGCCGGCGCGGTGCCGGCGGCCGTGAGCCGTCGCGGGAGCCCGGCCGTCGGCTGCCTGTTGCCGAGTGTGACAATGGAATTCCCTGCCGTTGCCATAGCACCGGGCACTTGTTGCGAGGGGCTGGGGGGAGATGCTGCATTTCCTCTGGCTCGCCCCGACTCCCTCTCTCCACCTCCCCCGTGTCGGGAGCTGAATGCTGCTCCGTAAAGCCTCGGCTACTTCAGCCGAAGTAAAGATAAGTTGTAATAAAGCAGCTCTTTGTCTTTCAGATTTCAGGTACTCAGACTCCACCTTTACCTTCACCTATATTGGAGGCTCCAAAAGGTACTTTTTTTACAGTAATGACTCCATTTCCTGGTGGCAGTAAAATGCAGTGGTTCGATAACGTGGCAGGTTTTTTTGTTTCCTTGTCTTTTGCAAAGGATGATTAAATCATCAGCCTTCGTGCAAACGTAAACTGAGGAAGAGGTGTGGAGGGAGGTGATGAGAAAGGTGATCCTAGTGGTGAAAGGCTCCTTCCTTAGAGTCCTGCTCTGTGAAGCTTTTTGTCTTTGTTTTTTTCCTCAATTTATGTAGAGACATAGAATTCCTGCCATATGTAGAACTATCAGAAACATTACAAAGGCATCAATGTATGGCGTAAAGTTAATTCATGTTAAAAAACTGGGAAAAGTTAAGATTGTAATGACAAGTAGGCCAAATTTCACATCAGCAGCTTACTTCAGTGCATGAGAGCCATATTTGGTCCCATGGCAGAGGCAAGGCTGTCTGCAGTTGACCAAATTAAATTCCCGAGACATTAAATGAAATGTCAGTATAACCTAGAAGGCTAAAAAAATGTCGTGTTGAATGTTTAAATAGTATTTTTAAGTGGATCCCAGCTTGTGGTCATAAATTGGATTGTACCTGTACACATTTTCAAAATATACTTCAGCATTCATTTGTTGTACTTGTCAGTTTTCAAAAGGAAATGTATGTAGAAACTTGAACACATTTTTCTGCTTTCCCTGATTGTTAGTTATAAGGTGCTAAAATAAAAGTGAATGGTAAGTTGGTCTCTTTTAACTAGATTTTTAAAATTTGATGTAGCAAGAGGTTTTGCTTTTATTTTTTGGTTCTTTTTTTTTTTTTAGATAATTCAGTTTCTCTCTACCTTTGTCAGTTATTTTTCTTTTGCAGGGTTCGTCACATTAAAGTGCTGCATTCTTTTGTATTCTTTGCAAGTGAACCTGTTAGTGGAGGCAGCACTCCCACAGCCATCCATTGATGCATCAATGCTCCCTCTGTGCATACTTTGGGATCTGGCTGTAGGACCAGACTTCCAGATGGTCCCCAGGCTCCCAAGGCTGCTCAGAAAAATATTTTCCCACCTCACTATCCTACCACTTCCTACTAAAGGAAAGGACAACTTCTTTCATTTTCAGTGAAGTAGAATATTTCACCCAGTATCTGAGAACCAATATTTTTTTAGGTTGGTCATAGTATGCTTTTTCCTTCAGTATTTTAATATATACTTTGTTTTGTTGTGGTTTTAAGACAGTTTTGAAAGGATTGATACTGAAACACAGGTCTCACGTGACATAAGCACCTTAGCATAAGTATGAATTCACAAAACCTGAAAGGTGTGGCTGCTCACTTTTGCAAGCAGGGCCTAGCTCTGGTGGGCTAAGGTGATAAAGAAGGAGAGGCATGTTAATTCTCATGAAAGGCAAGAAAAATGCAAAATCGTAAGTTCATAAGTTTTGTTTTAATAGATAGAAATGAGAAGAACGTAATCCATAAAGCACTGTCATGGCAAAGCATTGTATCAGTGGATAAATGTGATGAATGTGATAGGAACTATCTGCCATGTTTGTAACCCTATGATAATGAAACCACAAGTTATGTAAGATCTCAGCCCTTAAAACTGTACCTTTCAGATAAGAAAAAAAAAAGGGGGTATGGCAGAATTGTAAAAGTATAAAAGCCTGTGTAAAATAGACCACAGTCACACATGCATATAGAGGTGCTAACCCATGCATGTTCTCTTGACATCAATAAAGATGTGTGCTTTTCTTTACAGTATCTGCTGTGGAGTAGATTCCTCAAATCAATACAGTAAAAACTATTTAACAGAGACACCATTTATCATTTAACTAAAATGACTGAATTTGAAAGTTGCTTTGGACTGTTCTCTAAACCAAAGATCATAGAAAAAAACAGGAAGTCAAACCTGTCTATTGTTTCCATTTTCTGAGCTGAATAAAGTGAAAAGCCTAAGGGCATAACTGAGGGCAAACAAACTGGTTTATCAATGTTGAAATGAAATGTTGGCACTTGCTCAGTGAGAAACAGAACAGGGCCTTACATTCCTCAGCCTTGAATTTAAACAGGGGTCAGCATTTGCTTAGGAAATTGATGACTGTAAAACAGTCTCAGACCTCGATGATTCAAACAGAATTGAAAAGCAATCGTAATGCTTACAGAAATTGGTGGAAGTGGGTTGTTAGTTACAGCACACTCAAATTCCACTTTCCCTTTCACATTTTAAGCACATTAAGAAAGTGTCCTTTTAGGGGAGGGTTTTGTGTTCTCTGTGTTCCCTGTGTTTGTGTTGTGATTTAGGAAGTTGTTCTGTGTTATTCCTGGTGTACAGTGGTGTGCTGAGTGGCAAGCGTGCTGAGTGGCAAGCTTACACCAGTAAGCTCTCATACATATAAAGGGTGTAAAATGAAAGCTGTTCAGAAAATAATTTCAGCTTTGTACATCAAAGGTGTGTGAGTGGTTTCTTCTTGAGGAGGCTCTCGTGGAGCAGCAGCAGCTCTACTGCAATGTGTGCAGCATTTGGGCAAGTCTCCAGTAAGGGTCAACAGCAGTGACTTATACATGGTGACAGTTTAGGAGAGTGCAAGGTCATCCTAGGACCTTCTTTTTGGCCTTTGGGTACGAGCTTTTTCTTGCTGACACTGCTGCAGCTGTGCTCTTCCTGAGTCGTAACACCATTTTCTGGTTCTTGCTCTCAGGAGTTGTCCCAAAATGATAGAGCCTCTTTCAGATCATGGTCATCAGCCATTGGGCCCTGTTTCAGATACTCAGCCCAATGACTTTTGTTTTTCCAGTCCACAGGAGCCACAGGCATTAGAGTAATGCCCAGAGCAGTGGATGTTCACTGAAAGGATGTTCACACTAAGAAAAGGTCTGAATGAATAAGAGTAGAGGTGGTGTGTAAGAAAGATTAAAGTATTTTAGTACTTATTATTAGCCATGCCTGTAACTAAATTTTTCATGCTTTGTTTCCTTTAAATATTTTTTTTTTTTAGGTCAGTGTGTAATACGGACTTGGTTTAGCCATGGTGGTTACATGGAAGAGCAGAAGTCCTTGAAAAAAGGCAATTTGTTTGAGAAGCAGGATTCTTTGGCAAATGATGGCACTAGCAAGTTAAATATCTCTCTGGGTTTTCCTCAGCATACTGTAGTTGCCTCTAGTGTCCATTATGTTTGTTTATCAGTGGTCTTAAATTTATAAACCCGGAGCTAGACTAACAGTACATCAGGGTAAGTCCATGGAAGTCAGCCTACAGTTGTTTGAGGACCTAAGATTTCAGTTATTATGAGGACCTAAGATTTATTTGTGCTTTTTTCCTTCAAACTGCTAAGTTTACCTGTGTGAGATTTTTTCTTGGGACCAGCTTCTCAGGTTTTATCTGATTTTTCCCTTGTTGCTTGGATTGATTGAATAGCCTCTTCCTGCACTTTTGAAATATTAAGGTAGTACATAAGCAAGCTGCAGATCCATCCAAATAGATAAGTCTGATACAGAGGACATTTATTATTGCTTATGTGGACTTAACTTGTAATCCCATAGTAAATTAGTAGTAGTTCAGACAATCCTTTTAGAGGGTATTCCTTAATGCACTGTGTTCACGCTTCCAAATTATTAGATCTGTTTGTCACTGCAGAGATGTGACCTGTTTTGGGAAGGTTGTAATTAGCAATTTATTAGTGAAAGCATGTCACCATGCATAATGTGGGCACTAAGTAGAGGGCAGATTGTTTATCAATTTAATATGTTTTTATTTCCTTGTCAGAAAGCAATAAGTAGGATGATTTCTTATAAAAAGAGGTGTTCAGCCAGGTGCTGTGACTGTGCAAGATTTATTCTCCTTTAACTATATCTAGAAGAAAATTTAAAAATTAGGGTTTTTTTCCTGCAGGATCTAAAACAGATATTAAATTGTGAACATGTGCAGTTCTCCATTTTAAAAGAATCTCTAGTGTTCTTTTTCTGTCCCTGTATGAAACACTGTTCCTCCAGAAACCAAGCAGACTGAACAGATCTGCTGATCTGTCATCTTTCAGATAAAAATGCATGCTGCCCTGAAGTTGTTTTCAGTTTATATGTCATTTGACATGCTTTACATAGAAACAGTGCTTGGTTGTCCTGAAAAAAGATATTTTCTCTTTAGTATTTTTTCCACCCTGCTCTTTTTTTTTTCCCTGAGGCTAAACAAGGACATCATATCAGTCCTGAAATACTTCTTCATTCAAATACGTTCTTAACTCTCATTGGCAGTGAAGGACAATGACGATAAGGTTGTGCATGAGAACTGATAATGAGATCTAATACTGCAGCATATTGCAACTAGGTAACACCTGAACATGCAGATTCATTTTGCCAGCAAAGTACTCATCTCCTGTTCCTGCAGTGGACTTACATTCTGCCTTCTGTACTTCAGCACAGTGATTGTAACAGCGGCAGTTCTGAAAAAGCAAGGAAGTTTTGGTCTTTTATTTTTTAAATTATTTTTGCTTAAAATAATGACAGCTTGTTATCTTATGTGGTTTTCATTTTGAATATTTGGCTTTTTGTGTTTTACTCAGGAAGTTACTGTAGAATCAGACACTCTCATGTAAAATGATGAGTTACTTTCCATTTCACTGTAGTAGTGAAGCATTTCACAGACAGGGAGCTGTGCCACTGAAAGAGTGACTAAATTACTTGTAACTTTATAGCTAGAGATGAAACCACTATCTGAAGTTCTAGCACATTATGTCCACAAGGTGTTTAAACCACTTGAAAATAAATAGGTGCAGATAACCTTTTTCTCCCCTTTTATGGTATGCTCTATTGATTCTTCTGTGGATTTATAAAACCACCTACATGAGAGATTCCATTTGGTGAATAATTTTGAAATTCTGGTGTAATAATGATAGCACTGAAGTCTTTGGTACACAAAGTTGTAAAGAAAAACATGTTTGGGTAAATGATACATATCTTAATGTTGATGCTCATTTTATGTAAAATACAGGAAAAAAGAGAAAACTGAAAAACAGTTTTTAAACTAGAACATGAAATTGTGTCCATCAGAAAATCCCAAAATGAAGCACATTTGTTTGGTTGGTTTTCTTTATTTTCAAAATCATGTAGTTTTTCCAAAATCAGTGTCTTTTGGATTGGGCTCAGCTCCTCTGTCAGGTTTGTTACATGGCAGTGTGCTTACTGGCTGTGCTAGGATTGGAAGGGCAAGGTTGGACTGTTCCTTTTGGAAACAGTGGTAGCTTACATAAGATGAAAGTATGGCTTACCAAAGTGAGAACTTGATTTTAATGGAATTCATTGCCCTGACTGATTTTAGTTTAGATGTAATGAGTTTATTGCAGAGCCTAGGAAGGGCTGGTGCAAGCACAGTTCATCTCCTGGTGCTGATGGCTGTGTATGACTTTTGTGTTCAGGTTATTAAGTAGGTAATTACATTCTCTTGCAGTAAGAGAAGGGTGAAAACTAGATACACAGCTTTTACCTAGCCATCTGTTAATTGCTGATTCAGAATACCTGGAAATTTCTACATCTTTCAGTTTTAAATTTCCTATCAAATATGGCTTAACATTTTTTGCTATTACTACACCATTTCCTACACTGTTTCCATGAGAGAGAAGTCTGTGGTATGAGATAGGAATCTAGTTCAGCTATAAGATGGCAAGAATTGTGATTTTCATTTTTTCACTAAAGATTCTTTAGATAAGGTAATGTTGAATACAGCCTTGGGCACTCAAAAATAGCAGTTTTGGATCAGGCATTACTAAAACTTCGTGTTTAAAAACTCTTTCTAAGACAAGTGGTTTTTATTCTACAGCTTCTGTTAATATACCTTCATTCTAACTGTATGCTACTTCTAGTATTGTCTGTGTGCAGTACGTACATGAAACCTATCCATACATTTTTGTAGACAGTTTTTTGTTAAATGCTGCAAGTTCAGTTGGTGTGATTTAACAAATTACTCATCCTAGAAACAGATCTGGTAGAACACAATAGTAAGAGGGCATCATTAAGTCCAATGCTAAAAGGTTGTGAAAAGCAAAATTGCCACTACCATTCTACTCATGGTGATACTGAGCTCGACTTATTTTGCTGGGTTTGTGTCTGACAGCTCCTTCTTACCTTGCTATTAAAAAGTCTGAAATTAACTCTGTCCCCGTCACTGCATCATGTAATAAACATATACTTCAGGGGAGAGCATGATCTTGTGGAGATCCTGTTCAGGTTGGGTGAAGCAAGCTGCCCTCTTTCAGCTGCCTACTGTACTGATACTAAGAACAACTGCTTTACATTGTGAACCCCTTCCTTTCTGTGGGAAAAATGTGGTTTTAGGCATTTAAATTAATGGTCTAGTTTTCAGAAGTGTCAAGCTGCCTCACCACATAGCAGTCTTGGTATTACCATGGGTTGTTCAGCACATTTTAAAAGCATCACCATTTTTATTGCAAGTGTTTTTGCCATACAGATGTATGCACTGTTTTTTGAATGGTTTTCCAGCATGGAGTTGGGGAAAGTGCTTGAATGTCTTTACAGAAAACAATTTTAGTGACTTCTTTCTCTACTTTCATCACATATTTTAACATATTAGTACCTAAAAATAAACCTGTAGGGTGTCACTGTTAAAATGTTAATGTGGTACGACAAATAAATTTGAAAGCGGAGTTCACTCTGCCAAAATTAATTTAGATCATTTTCCTCTATATTGGGACTAATGCCATTTCTGCCTTTTCCTGTTAGTCTCTACTAATTTCCCATATATTTCATTGCTCATAAATAAAGATCTGAAGATACCTGTTGGCGTATTTTTTTCCGTGGATTACTTACTGTGTAGAACCTGAATTCTCATTTGAGTCAAACCACTCCCAAGTCAAAATAGTTTCAGCACCTAGAGTGAAAGTAAATTTAAACTTGCTGGAAGAGTTCACTTAAAACTAAGAAAGGGATGAAATGTGAGTAAATCTAAAAAATGTCCAATGTATAATTCTGTTTCAGCATTAAATAAATCCTATGGAAGAGGACAATTTATGTCCTCCTTGCTACGGGAGGGTGAAGATTTTTACAGGTATTTCATGGAATATGCCTCATCTGAGGAAAAGCTCCTTTTTAATGACAAAATTGACTCATAAGAGTAAACCTATTGTCCCATGTAGCAGTAGCTAGAAAGTCTTACTGAAAGAAGAGAGCCCTAGCAAGGTACAGAATTAACATCTCCTTCCCCTGACAGTCCTCTGCACGCTCACACAAGATAGCATCCATCCCACTTCTCTGGGCAGAAGAGCAAGAAAGTGCCTTGAGTAAGGAACGGGGGCAGTTGTTTCTTTGTCAAGTTAGAGTTCTCTGGGGTTTTTGCATCAGAAATTGTATTCCCCTACTGCTAGGGCATCCAAGTAAGCCATGGTCTTGCACATGCTCATGCAAGGCAGCAGCAGAAAACTGCCTTGGTCCAGTGCTTTGAGCTCCTTTCTTCTGTAGCTTGCTTGAAGGCAGAGGATTTGTGTGAGCCTGCCTTGTCTTCTCCTGTCTGTCACAGAAGATGGTGGCATATCCTGGCAATTAGGATGGAACTGAATTGTTCTGAGGGAAAGGTCTGTAATGCTCAGTGGGAGCCTGTCTGGAGCCAGGAATTAAGGGCAAAGGGAAAGCTCAAAGAAACTAGCTAACCCTTCAGATGTTTCCTTCCAGCCTCAAGGCATTGATCAGAAATAAAAAGGGCAACAGCATGTCACCTGGATAATGAAATATACTGTTTGCCAAAACAGAGTGCAAAAAATGGTCACATACCATTTGTAGAAAGGAGTATGTAATTAAAGGATAAATTCCTTTTGGATTGTGTAGCATTCTGCATTTCATCTTGTGCAGGCTCCTATCTTCAAATCATGTTGCTTTAAATAAGTGTTCCATTTTAAGCTTTTAGAGAAGAATTTTTCACATTAAGAGCCAGGCTAGAAGACAGCATTGCTTTGCACCATTAAGATGTCATCTTTCTGCCCAAAAAGGTGTTTGTGACAGACACTGGTTGTTCTCAAGTAGAAAAAATAGTCTATGGATTAGACACAGTATTTCAGATCATTAGCTTTTCAGCAAATTATTTTTTCTGTCTCTGTGTGTGTGTGTCTGTGTCTGTGTGTGTGTGTAATCACTCCTTCTTGCTTATTCTTCTTCCTTAATGCTGAAAAAGTCATCCTGGAATTCTCACCTCAGAATATTCACACACACAGTAAAATATTAAAATAATTAGGATGCTCTTCTGTCGGTCTGGAGTTGATAAAGGTGTTGAAACCAGGAAGAATTCCATTGTAATAAAAGTACCTGTTGATAGTCAGCTTCTTGGTCTGATTTACAGCTCTGAGTCTAGAGTGGTTCTGCTGATGTGATGAGGCTCACTTCTGTCCACAGTGATACTGCTGAATATTTGGCTTTGTGCTGACTACTCATAGTGAACAGTGATTTTTTTTTTTTTTTTAGTATAAGTGGGGGAAATTCTGAAGACCAGAATTCTGTTTTCTGTCACCTTTGCAGATGTTTTCTCATTTTTGTGTACTTTTGTGGATTGGAGAGCTGCAATCTATCCATGGAAAAAACTCTGTTTCATGCATGCTCACCAGGTTGCTGATGTTGCTGAGGGCATGGACAGATGGCCAGTTGTCAAACTCGTGCTCCTCTGTCTTTCTAGCCCTAGCATGTGAAAACCTGGTTGTCACAGAGTCATCTTTTAAGAATGTAATCTTCTGGGACACATAAAAAGCCTCTTTACCTGTCATTCAGTCAGAATCAGTATCAATTCTTAAGCTGAGTCTGGAAATGGTTCAAGATCTTCTTGTAGGTATAACCCATTAGTTAAAAGAGAATTGATGAGTTCTTCTCAAGGACAATTCAGTGAAAAAAACTAAAAGGATCACACTGATTTTGTCTATATTGAAACTGTGTGAAATCTGGTCATTTCAATATATATTTTTGCTGCAATGGAAACATAGGAAAAGAAAATTGTACAGTATTTCAGACCAAAAAGAAAGACATTCAAGTATTAAAATCTTCTGGAAAACCTACTTGGTTTATACTGTAGAGCAGAAGTTATGGGCACTATCAGTAGTCTTCTGTTACAGACAGGGACTTATATGGAGTAGTTTACTGTTTTAATGCAGTTCTATGAATTTTTCATGAACTCTTTCATGCATGGTTGTAGCTATAGTAGAGTTACAGCTGAAAACTGGACATGCTAATTCTGCTCTTTTAAGAAAGAATAATGTTAAAGAATTATTTTGCTGTGAAGACTTTTAACCATTCTGTAGGAGAAAGCTTTTTAGACTTGGCATAAAAATTTCAGTGCTAGGATTTTGTAGGCTCATGCTGAAGTAGGACTACTATTTTATCAGTGGGTGACAAGAATAGTGAAGTTGGATATGAAGTGGCAACATGGGGAACATAACCTTTGCCTTTGGTATGCAGTCCTGCTTTCTACATGTTCTCTGTGCCAGATTTAGCTGTTGATGGAATTTTTGCAGAAAACTTCAGTGTTGATTAAAGCATTAAGTAAAATAAAGTGGGGGTTAGCACCTACCGGTTCAGTTTTTGTTAAACTATTTTGCTGTGTAATCTGAGGACATTTACAGTTCCATGTTTTAGCTGTTCCATTTTATTTGTTCATTTTGGTGTTCTATTTTTAAATTATGTGTTGTGAGTGATTCTAATACTTGCTTGGTTTTAGCTAGATACAGTGAATTAGAAGAATTGCATTCTCCCTGTGAATCATAGATGGGGAGGAGGCAAGTACAGGGAGACTCCAGGCTCTTTTTGTATCTGAATTTGCATCTCATTCATAATCATTTACTTGCTGTGGTTTGTCCCTCTTGTGATGAATAATTGCTTATTATGCTGTTTCTGTGTTAAAATATCAATGATTAGGTATTAAAAAATATTACTTCACTAAAATGTATGCCTTTATTTAAGACATGAAGAAACACATTGATTCCACAGTTCAGCAGAAAACTGACCTTTGCCAAGGGCAGCAATCATAAAGAGATATGTTGGGTAAATATATATCTTCTATATCTAGCTCTGTCTGGCTTCAAGACAGATGTGGATGTGTGGAAGATGCTGGCCTCCCAGGGGGCTCCTAAGGATTAGGCACTGCTGTCTGTGAAGAGAACAGGAGTTGTAGTTAAATGAGTCAGGATAAAAATTACAAAAGCTATTGGTTTTATGGAGCACATAAATTGATCACCATTTGGGATCAAGAAAAGCTGGATACAGTCTTTACTTATTTACCCTATTAAAAAGTCATGATCAGCCAGCAGCACAGTGAGTCGAGTCTTTGACTGGAAGACCACTGTGAAAGGTGGCCTGTCTTGTGTGGCATGGCAATTTCTAAAGCAAATTTCCAGCATATCTCAGCGTGTGTAAGTTGCAGAGCTTTTGACATAAGTACTGAGCAGATCATCATATATTGCTGGCATTAATAAGTGTTTTGTCCTTCTTGTTGCTGCTTAGAAGATATTCCTGTCTTTATTTTGTTACAAGTTAACTTCTCTGTTGTACTTTTTGTGACATAACATTATTACCATATTCTCAGCTAATTGAAATTGACAAATTGCCATGGAATTTGGTGAAGTCATGCCAATTTGCAGCATTGCGGACCTGTCTATAATTGTATTTGTCTTGTTAAGGAAGTGTAAGTAGAGCAAAGCTAAATATAAATGTTATCTTCTTTGACTTCTAATAGAAAAGTTTAGTATATTCATGATTAGTTACATACCAAAGTGAAATTGCACATTATTTGTGTTTGCATTTAGGTGACAAGTAAGGACAAGTTGCATCGAGGCTGATGAAGTGAGATACAAAGTATGGTTTTTAGGAATGGCTTGAAGTGGGAAGGACCAAAATGATGCAGAGATGCCTGAAGTGACAGGGACTTCAGATGTTCTCCCACACAGGAAACAAGTGTTCCCAGCAGTGTGGTATTTGAGTCTCAGGTTTGCATGTGCTCCAACTTGTAGGCAAAGGCCAAGATACCACAGTAGTCTCTTTGTCTCTTTTTTGGTTTTTAGTGCTAAGCTGAACTTGGCAAAGCACTGACCAGTTTGTTTATAATGTTGGTGGTCCCATGGGATACCCCTGGCACAAGGAAGAGTTTATCCCACAGAAAATACCACCTCTGCATTCCCCCTTGGGCAGTAATGATGACTTCAGTCTGCAGAGATTAGAGAAAGTTTGACACCAACTCTGGCTATTTTCATTTTGGCTGTGCCACTGGGGAGCATAATCTCCTTGCAATTGTCTTCCTAATTCTTCCCAACTTGTAATTTTCCACCTTCTTTCTTACAGCCTTTTGTTTTCCAGAAAGAAGTGATTTATTCTAACATACTGATTAATTAATTATATATATACATACATATATATATAGAGAGAGAGAGCATTCTGATTACTGATTTATTCTAACAAAAACTTCTGGTTGTTGCCATTCATATTGTTGAAGCAGACAGACAAAACAGACATGAAACAGTTACACAAGTGTGTAAGCCACAAAGGTTAACAGCACAGAGCAGCTCTAGACCATGCATCTCCCAGTTCTTTTCAGTTTAGATTTAAATTCTGAAATGCTTGTTTCCTTTCTTTGGAAGTTTCACCAGAACAGTGGATGCACATGTTAGTTCCTGTATGGCTAGGAAAAAAATCCCCCAGAAATCACTGCTGAAATAATTGCAGCTGCTGCCTGAGTTGTTTGCTGGTTTAGGTTTAAAAGTCCTTTTAAGCTGGGGTGTTTTTCTGCACCTAAGTAAGTCTAAACTTACTTAGATGTTCAGAAGTAGTATTTATTTCAGATCTTTAACTGTAGATGCTGCACAAGTGTAAGAGGGAATTTTAGCTTGAACCAGTAGAAGCTGCATGCTCTTAGCATGATAGAAATTGTAAAATAGAATGGCAAAGGAAATGAACCCAATGTTGCCTACATGGTTTCCCATTTTTCACATTACAGGCTCCTTATGCTTTAACAAGCAACCTCTGTAGACCTTTGTGAATCTCTCTCCAGTAACTATTTTTTAATTCAGTTTCCCTAAATAAAGACAATCTGATATTTTGATCAGTAACAATGCATGGTTCATTAGGTACATGGTGCTCTTAATTGTCACTTTGGATGTAGAAATGTTCACTCATAGTACTCACTTTGGCAATCATGACAAATGTTCTTTTCATGTATTTGGTCAGTAATAGAACTGCTTGATAGTGACTTTTTATTCACTGTAATGTCTGAGCTTTTCCTTGGTTGGATTCTGCTTTGATTTATAATAGTGTAAGTCACAGATGAATTACTTGTCCTGTTAGTGGAGTCCTGATAGTGGAGTTTGACTAGTGTGAACAGCACACCTTGGGTATGTCTGTGATTTCTTTAAGGGTCAGGCTTGAAAACCAGGTTTGCCTGTTGTGCAGATCACCAGCCCCAAAGGCAGAGGGTGGATGAGGGGTGCCCTGCACACACAGGACCTGTAGTGCCCAGGAAAACTGCTGGGGGTGTACCAGTGTGTACAGCTGGAGGGGTGAGCCACGGAAATGGTGAGAGTGTAAAACTCCTTCCTGTGCGTACGCCCTCCGCAAAGGCTGCTCTGTCACACCTGCCTTAGTGCACTGCCATCCACCTGCAGGGACTGTCTCTTTCAGAGCTTTCAGAGCAGGACAGGGAGCTGCCCCAGGGGAGCCCTGCGGTCTGTGGGACAGAGCCTAGCAGTTTGCCAGGGGAGCCTGCACTTCCAAAAGGCTGCTCTCCTCCATTCCCTGGGCAAGTGGGACTTGAGGACTAGCGGCAGGCTGGCAGACAGCAAAACCCTGCAGGGCAGCTTGGTGGAAGTTGCGTCAAGTAAAGTAAAAATTAACTTCTGAAAAATAGTATTGAGGCTGGGGGAAACCTTTTGTTGTCAGCAAAAAGCTTGCCAGGCAAATAGAAGGAATTCTGTAAGTTCAGTATCAGTGAAATCTGGGAAGAAAGGAGCTGAAGAAGGATCACAGACTCTTTTTATTGCCTCTGCTTCCCAGAGGTCTTGGAGTCCTTCAAGTTAAGCATAAAATATTTGCTACTGAAGAGGAACTCTGCAGAAAGTATCTCTTTGGCATTGCTAATCTTATGCCATAATCCAGCATGAACCAACCTGCAGCACATGCAGCTACTCCAGACCATATCCAGTGTGTGCACACACATTGATTTTTGGCAAGTGGTGTCAGCTTTCTTGTTAGTATTCTGTCCTTTCTCAGAGGATTTATAGATCTGAATACATCTGAACTCTTCATAATAAGTATTTTTTCCCTTTAATCTTTTTTTCTGGTTCAAATCTGTGGTTTTTTTTAAATACTCATGCAAATGAGTTTTGCCCTTAATTTCCCTCCTAAGTTGTCACAGTGGCCCTGAGGCTGGCAGAGGTTCTGCAACATTGCTCAGGGTGTTGCTAATGTGTGGCTGAAGGTGGAAGATCCTTGTCACAGGAAGAGGTTCACTGTTTCCTCTTTGTTGCTGCTGCTGTTGCATGAAGGACTACAGAAGTGAAATCAGGAGGAAGTAGAGCAAAGAAAGACCACAGGTTGATATTTAGCTCTGTTACACCAGTTTAAGGTGCAAGCCTGCCTGTGTGGGGAAGGCATCTTTATTAAAGAGATTGTGTTACACAGCAAAGACAGAGTAAGATGCACTTTCCTCTACAATTAATATATGTTAAAGGACAATAAGGACAATGAAAATATCTGTTTTCTCATTATCTGTTTACCTCTTATCTTCTTTGAGTTATTTTAAATTTATTTTTAATGGCAGTAAATAATTCTGGCCAGAGTTTGAAGCCGGATGTATTACGAGCTATAGCAGTGTTATTTCCTTAAGAGATACAATGCCAGGCTTTGTATTATTTTAATGTGAAGGGCTGGGCATGACTAATACCACTCTTCGTTCAAACTTTCTACCTAAAATTCAAAAAGTAATATTTTTGCATCTGACTGATGTGTATTCAAGGCTCGGATAGGTAAAACAGTTGAGCTGTATTATCTACCCCTAATATCCTTAAGCTCCTTGTTGGGTGCAGCCTGTAGCTCTGCAGTAGCACATTATGCCGGTGATGGGGACATTAACTGCTACTGACTGAGAATCCTTTACAGCTCTCAAACTTCAGTGATTTCAATGTCTAATGATTGCAATATGCTTATGATGAACTAACTACATAATTGAAAAAATACTTGGTTGGTGAGGTGAAGGCTGAGTGGGCTGGGGTGGTGTTGGAACTTTCCTACCTAGATTGTTTCAATTTGAAGTCAATTGGTCAGAACTGCTGAGGTTTTTATTATTGTACTTGATAAGTTTCAGGAGATTATCACAGAAACATTTTCATTTTGCTGCTGATCAGTGTGTTGATTGAAATAGAATATATAGAAGGTATCTTCATTTAGCCTGATCCTCTCCACCTCTGGACTATGAAAGGAAACTGATGAGATGACATAAGATTAACTAAAGAGAAAGCACAGTTTAATTTCTTTTATATGGTCATTTTTTACCTTTAATGTTCCATTTTTTTCAGTTAAAATTTATTGGAGTAATTCAGGAAAATATTTAACTTCTGCCCAAATTTAATTTAGAAATAATCTCATTTACAGTTTAAATTTCTTTGATTATTTCTGTTGCTGCAATCATCTGCATAAAGTTGAAGCAATGATACTGTCTTTATTTACACTCCAAGAACCTAACCCAGTGTATCTATGTGTGTATCTTGGCCATCTGTCTAGCTAACCACCACCCACCCTGCCTTATGTTTAAGCGTAACATATATGTATTTACAGAGCTCAAAGTACTCTCTGATTCCTTAATATAATTTTCATTAAGATTGACCGTATCACATGGTCAATGTCATCAATAGCATTTTGAGTAATTCAGTTTGCATTATTTCATAACCAGCTGTTTCACAGTTACGTTTAGTAAGGTGGCAAATGAGCCTGCCGAGATGTCTTACAAAACAACGTGGTAGAAACATCCACCTTTTGAAATAAAATCTAGAACTTTATTTTCCACTGACAGCGAAGATGGATGAACATGCCATCAAGTGCCCGTGTGCTAGTAAGAGGGCAGTGGACATTTGGTCAGAAAAGCTTACACTTGTTGGTCTTTTGAATGATTTGAAAAGTAACTTACTCAGGTCTTGGAGCACCTGTCTCGTGAGGTGTACTGGAAACCTTTCTGTGGTTCCCTGTGCCCTGGATCTGACAGTATGGGCACCCAGCTCTGGGTGGCACTGTCAGGGTGCTGAGGAGAGGCTTTGCAAAGTTGTCCAGTAGGAAAAGCCGACAGACAGCCTTGTGTCAGGACTTGCACTCCCAGGGAGTTTAGGTGGGTACTTGGCTCCTGTCTAGAGTCATGTAGTGTGGATGTCAAGGGACAGAGAGAGAGAGACGGCAAGCGCTTCTCACAGCGGCTTGTGAGAATTTTTAGGGAGTTGTAAGGACGTGATAACTTGTTAAGTATAAACAATCTGCAGGTGGTGTTTTTCTACTTTGTCTCTCTGTTCTTTTCAAGGATGGTGTATGAGGAAGATGTTTTTGTTAGTTAGCTAATCAAATAGAATGTATCGTATCACTAAACAAACCGTGTGGTTCTCTTGAATAAAGCCTTCTTTGCTCTTTCTACAACACTGCCTCATGCCTGTTCCTGTGCCGTTCTCGGCGCAAGAGTGACAATGTAGCATTAGGTATCTGTGCAGGCCCTTTTTGTTTCAAAATATGACTACATGTTTTGTCCTAGTGGTTGCCCTCCATTCACTGGTGTATAATCTTATCTGTTCCCAGGGGTAGAGGTGTCAGGGTGCTCAACTGTGAGACAACACAATCCAGCCCCACAATTAGGCTGTACCACAATGAAAATAGAGCCTAAATATTTCTTAAAACCTCTTCATTGTCAGGTCCTTTCTCATTTTTTACCTTTTACTTTTTCTAAGCGTAGGTCTCAGGATCCTAAATCCTTTTGTAAGGATTTTTGGGTGTGAGTAATTGTGCAGGGCTGGTTGGATGCTGGCAGCTTGGATGAATGCTTTGGAGCAACAGCATAGGTGCTTGGTGGAGACAGCTGGTTAGGAATGGAGATGTCAAAGACATCTTTTTAATGAGCATTCAGTCTTTTGTCTCCTGGGTCATCTAAAGAGTTCTGTTGGTGAGGTGAAACTCAGCTGAGTCAGTCGACATGGGTTCCTGCATTTTTCAATGGGATTTTGCTCTAAGTCCATCTTTTAATACAAAGCAGTTGTGAGTTTCATGCCTTACTGTGGTGTTTTGAGTAAAATGACGGTGCATGTCCAGCATACTCTCTGTGTGAGATTCAGGTGCCCCTGAATTGTGACATCAGGCCTTTGACATCCTAAGATATATTTCACAGGTGACAGAATTTTCTGGGTTGAAAGGGTTTTCTACCACAAACATGGTAGAAACATGCTTGATCCACAAGGATCCTCAAGTCCAGCTCATAAATGAATGGCCCATATGGCGACTGTATTTAATCATTACAGAAAAATAAGAGTTGATTTTTTTCCCCTCCCCACAGCAGTAAAGTCTGTGCATTGTGATCGCCAAATCTATATATTTCATTCTGCAGCTTCACCTCAGGCTGCCTTGGTACAGTGTGGTTTATAACCTGTTTCTGCTCTTGCATGTTCTCGTCTTCTGATGGTATGTTTTAAAAAGGTTAGAGATAATGGAGGAGAAGGTCTGGATGACTTTGTCTTTCACAGCTGGGTATTGCACTGAGGATATAATGTAGCTTATGAACTCAAGCATCTGTATGAATGCATATAGTTGCGTTCAGGTACTTGAAATTAATGTTTCAAGTGGTGTCTAATAGCATGGGGAAAAGTGACATTGCATCAGCACGAATGTCTGTGGCTCTCGATGAGAAGTGCTGTTGTACCAGTTTTAAAGCAATATGATTATGCAGGTCTTGTCCTAATGTAGCTTTGGTGAATGTCTCATGGCTCAGTGAATGCTGTTGTCTTGTTACAAAATCTACAGATGAAAAGGTTTAGTGACATTAGGGGGGTGTCCTTGGCTTTACTGGAATGCTTTGGGATATTTCAGGAATTATGATCTTTCATTGCCTTTCATGTCCTCACACCTTTTGGCAGCTAGGCAGATTGGAAATGTGAAGTGGCAGCATAGCTCAGACTAGACACACAAAACCAGTGCTCAGGTGGGTGTGGTGGAGCTGCCCTACTGACTGGGAGCCAGGTATGGGTGCACAGAAAGGGTTAATTAGGAGACAGCACTGGAGAAACTGAGGGAAGGAAGATGGCTGGCTATTAGTAGAAAGGGCAGGGGGAGCCAGAGGAGATAAGCATGTGATTTGGAAGGGGAAATGGAAAGATAGGTGTGAGAGCTTGAGTCAGAGAGAAAATGACGCCAGTGTGAGAGCATGTGAAGAAAGACGGTGTCTCTGGGGAAAAGAAAAGTAACACTCTTGAGAAAAAAGGAGAGGAATGTATTATATTCTAAGAACACGTAGCATTCCATATTGATACGCTAGAAATAAAGGGAAGAATAAAGTTGATGCTTTAGGGAGAAAATGGACTAAACAACAAAATGGAGTAAAAATCAGAATCTGTAAGTGCATATGTACTCAGTGCTGCTCTGTAGGATAAGACAGGTTTTTTTACCATGTATTATGGAGAGAAGCCTGTATGGATAGATACCTGGAACATCATCTTGCTCTTAATATCATGTTCTTGATCTAAAGCTTGAGGCCTCCACATCTGGCAAATAAGTATATATTTTTTTCATTTGAGTAAAAGGAAAGTCTTAATTAGTCTCGTTCTTAGAAATAATTGGCCCATTTTAGATTTTACTTTTTTAAAAAAGAAAACTAAAGATAATCTGTTGGAGGAAGTGCCCCCTAAACATCACAGTTTGATAAAATCATAGGATATTTTTAATGGTGGCCATGATCAGATTCAAAATTGGATTTAATTTAATTTGTGTCCCTATAACTTGTAAGTGTGATTGCAAACTGTAATATAATCACTAGATGTAACTCCTGGCTGAACAAACATTTTCATTTCAGGCAAACAAAGTTGAGTTAATTATACAAAACCATTTGGATGTATATAGTGTAGGTTTCTTATTAAAATACTTTACTTTCTTGTCTTCAGTCTGAAAACAAAATACTTGCATATTTGCATGCATAAAGTTGAAGCATTTGTAGTGTTTGTAACATCTGTCAGTGGGATTGTAAATAAGGACTGTAATCCAGATTCACATAAATTTACTCATATAACAGGTTACTGCAGGGAATGATCAGGTAAGGGTTTGCAATGAGGCCTGTGGTGATTGGTGATGCCTTAGGATTTTAGCTTTTATATTTTTCATGTATTTGTTATGCTTCAGTTCTTTAGTGTATAACTAAAATCCATATCAAGTGTTAGCTACTGCTTTCCCATTTTGGTCAGACAAAACAACTCCTCTCTAGGCCTGGGAATCAAGGACACCTCACTCTCTCAGGCCCTGAGAAATGCAAACAAAAGTGATTTGGGGGGGAGCAAACTTGGAAGTAAATGACTGCATTACCTGAAGCTGTAATTGGAAAATTAACTCCCAATATGCAAATGGACTGAACTTATGAAAGTGTGAAAACCTGTGACCCACCATCCATTTTAGGGTGTAGCCCCTGGGTGGGCTCTGTCTGCCCTAAATGTACCTCAAGGCCCTTCAATAAGTATTACTGCTTTTTATGCTCTTATTTTTGTCTGGCCTCTGGTTTTAGGTAGTCCCAAAAAGGCACCAGCAGTAGTACATGGGAAATATGGTGAGCCACCTGGGGTGTGGGTCTGTTGCTGGTGTGTTATGTGTATTTTAAAAGAAGCTATCACAGTATTCCAAAAGTAACACCTGATACAAGCCTGGTTATTGTTGAAAAGATGTTATCCTTAATGGTTTTCAAAGTTCCTTCAAAGCTGAAGGTGCACGGTCGTTCTTGGACCTGCATGAGTTAAAATGGAGAAGGGAGATAAGAAAAGCACGTCGGGATGTCTTTGAAATTTTACATAAGTACTTACACAAGTGCTGTATGAAGTGCTGCTGTATGAAATCCAAGCTCACAGCATATACTCTTAGGAGCATCCTCCTTTTGCTGTCCCAGTGAATGCCACGGGGCAGCTCAGCCCCACAGGGCACTGCCAGTCACTTGGTGGCCCCAGCCAGAGTGACCCGGGGTTGGCTGTGCTGGCTGGGCCCTCTCCCAGACCCTTGCCCACCCCCAGCACTTGGTGCTGTATGAGCTCTGCACAGCAGTGCCTAGAAGAGCCCTGTGTTACCAGCGCTGGTTATATCAGAATCATGGAATGGTTTGGGCTGGAATGGACCTTAAATATCATCTTGTTCCAAGATGGGTAGGGACACTATCCTCTACAGCAGTTTGCTCAAAGCCACACCCAACCTGGTGTTGAAAACTAGGAGGGATGGGGCATCCACCTCCTCTCTAGGCAACCTGTGCCAGTGCCTCACCACTCTCATAGTGAAGAATTTCTTCCCAGTAACTAATCTAAACCCACTGTCTTTTAGTTTGAAGGCATTCTCCTTGTCCTGTTCCTATCTGCCAATGTAAAAAATCATTTTTTGTCTTTTTCATAGGCCCCCTTCAGGTACTGGAAGGCTACAGTGGGGTCTCCCCAGAGCCTTCTCTTCTCCAGGCTGACCTCTCAAATCGCTCAGCCCACACTCATATGAGAGGCTGAGAGGTGCTCCTAGCCCTGTGATGAGTTTTGTGACCTTCTCTGGACCAGTCCAACAGGTCCACATCTTTGTTGTGCAGATGGTTCTTCAACATCTTTCCAAGGAACATGAATTCCCTGTTGATGTTTTGCCATCTCCTTGCTGCACTCTCCTTCAACCCTACATGAAGGAGTTGGACTGGTCTCTTCTGGTCACATACCCAAAACAGCATTGTACAAGGTGTTGTGAAGAAAATTGACTCGAGCCCAGCCAAAAAATGTACAAGGCCATGCTTTCACATGTGCAATTCAAGTAATAGGTAACACATAAGCTAATAGGATATGTGTCAGTCTGCACTGACACTGGCATTTGTGGGAGTTTCTCTTCCTCCCAGAAGGAAATAATTTGGAAATTATTCCCAGCTCAGCAAGTCCCTTTCTGCCCTCACTTACAACATGTGAATTATGAACTGTTTCCTTGGAAATCAATAAAGTTTGGAGGAATTATAACAAAGCAAAAAGAATAAACTTCTTTCACCTTCTGTGCTTTCTTTCCCACATCTTAGACTGCAGATCAGTGATCCTTAATTGAAACCATTGCTACATATCTATTTTTGCATAAAATCCTTAAAATGTTTTAAAGTGAATTGAGGCATATTGAACATTTACTTATATCTGTTCCTAAGATTGCTTTAATTTCTATCCCTCATGTTTCATATAGGTCTAGCCACTAAATCTGCATGAAATTAAACTCTGGTGAAATGAGACACCAAATGCACTTTTCTGGGTTCAGGGAAATGAAGTCAGGTTGGGACATCATTGCGCATTTTATTCTTCAGAGGATTTGTTCATGTGACCAAGAGCTATTTTCCTTACTGATTCACTTTAAATTAAATGTTAGATCACTTCTGTTCAATAGACGTAGCAAAGAATATGTCTGAGAATATTGTTTAATTCAGATCTTCTTTCTTACTTCAAGACTTCTGGTGGCAATGGCAACCGAGAGTTGCATAGCACACCTGAAGGAAAGATGATTGACATTTTTATGTCGTGCATTTAATCCATCAAAGCTGAGACACTTCAGAATTAAAATATATGGTCCCATTATCTGTTTATGTTTCCTAAAGAAAAGAAGTGTCTGCTGCGCATCTTTAGAGCATCGACAGGCTGTGGGTTAGAAACGGCATCTGTCTCTGGAGGTAGCGTTGGGAATATCAACCCCCTAGCTCCTATCCTTTGAAGAGTTTCCTGTTTTCTGCAAGAGGAATAAGGTGTATGTAACTGGCAGCTGCCAGTGCTTTTTTTAACAGCATCCCTTCCAAACTGTTAAAAATCTGCGGCTGAAACTGCGTGATCAGTGAGGTCAGTAGGTAGTGACATTTGCAGGCAGAGCAGCAGCTCTGTTCCAGCTGTGCAGAATGCTGCATCTGAAGGGGAGGGAGGGTGTAATGGTCATGCTCTTAGTGTGCTCTCTGCTTGCATAGGAGTCCCAGATGTATATTTCCTGTACCAAATGTTAAACTCCTAACCTTTCTCCCATTTAACCGTAAGTGCTCAAATTCTGCTGGGAATGTGGCCTCTGTCTATCTGTAGATAGATATATGTTACTAAGTCTTTGGGTTTTTTAAATACTGCACATATTTGGCTACTCTTCCTGTGGAAGCTGAGGCCCTTCTTCACAAAGTAGTTCTCAATATTGAATACTTCTCCTTTCATGAAAACTGTTTCTACTGCCACCTTTTCTGCACAGAAGGCATTTTGTGTTGTAAATGTTGTTTTGGATAGAAATAGAAAATAGTGTTAGAAATACTTTGTCAGGAACAGATTATTGTATATCCTGGACATGCTCAGAATGGGGATTTAGCTGATCTTCCTTAGAGAAGTGAAATGTTCCCAAGTTATTATTTTGTCCTTGTCTTTCATAAAGAAGTCTACCTGGTCATCCGTGGTGGTTTTGAAATGCACTCTTGGCTCACCTTTGACCCAGCAGTGTCTCCCTAGCTGGATCAGGATCTTTCAGACAAGCAGTGTCTTGGCCATGTGCTTTAATTCAGAAGAGGTCTTTTGGAAACAGGTCAGGTGTGGTACTAGCTTCAACTCTTGGCTGGTGTGAGTGCTCTTCCAAAAGCAAGGTAGTGGGGGTGGCAGTGAGAAAATGGTAAACCAGGACAGTGAGTTGGATTCCAGGATGAAACAAGGAAAGCTGCAGGGCTGCTGTTAGCTCTGCTTGGTACTGTACAGACAGTAGGAGATAGTGTTTGGGTCATATAATAATAGCTTCTGCCTTTCTTTGGGTTTTGTAGAGGCTGCCACTCTTTTTTTAATTTACTGTGTTCCCTGGGAATGGCCACTCTGTAGTGACCGTTCCACATTTGGAACCAGCTAGCCTACAGGTCATGGAGCACCTGCTGATGCCTCAGACCCTGCACTGCTGATTAACATCTGTTTCCAGACCTTCATTACCAGGGAATTTTTATGCTTTAATAGGTAGCTGTCGAGTGAGAGGTGAAGAAGCAAGTAGAAGGTAGGTTTAACATGGGTTTCTTGTCTCATTTTGTCTAAATTTAGCCCATATTATACACAGGGGCTCATTGTCTTGTTTTCTTTGCTGCTGTGAACATCCTGTGGCCTTGAATCAGGGTCAGGTTCTTTGCTGATGTATAAACTACCTTCCCAGATTCCAGACTGATCTTGAAACTTGGAGCTTACTGGCTTGCTGGAAAACCCTACTTCAGCCTGACTTTGGCTTGGCACTTCTGTCCATGTGTCCGTCTCCTCAGTCTCCAGAGACCGCAGAGTACAACATTGGAGCCTGGACTCTTTATGCTGTTTGCAAATGATTTATTTCCAGACTTAACACTTTTTCCAGAGAAATCAGAAAAGCCATTGTGTGTTGAAGTAACCATGCTCATTACTTATTAGCTCTTAATTACTGTATTGGCTATTTTTTTCTCCCTGACAAATTAGTAGTTGTCATTTCTCTTCTTTTAGTGGAAGGAGCACAGGTCAGTGTATTTTGAGAGTGAAAAGCAGCTTAGACATAAAAATCTAGGCAGTTCATAAAGGCAGAACAGAGTTCTTATATTTTATGCACACAGATTCACCCACAGCACTGCAGACAGCATTTTCAATTTTCACTTGTGCCCTCTCCTTCCTTCTTTCTTTGCCATTTTTGCCATGCTTTCAGTTTTTGTGCATTTTTTTTATCTGTAAAAAACTACAGGCTTAAGATGCCCAGTGCAGATACTCTTTTTTCCTCACGCTCTCTCTCTTGCGTGTTGCCTCTGCCATCTTGTCCTCCTTTGGATTTTATGTGCCTGCATGGAGACTGTAAATTTGGAGGGGGGTATTCCTAATACTGTGCAGTGCTCACTTCCTCTAGCTGCAATAATTGTCACCCACACAGCCAACCCCACTCGGAATCACAGAGGTCCTGGGTCTGTGGGCTAAAAAGAGGGCTGAAACACTTGTTGGGGAAGGTGATAGCTCTGTGTAGCAGTTTTGAGGAAGGAAACTATCAGTTTCAAAGGCATGTATGGGCAGGACCTGTGTTGCCAGAATTAATGTGATGAACTCAGAAGATGTGTAGTTGTTTACATGACTTCACAACTGAGATTTGGCTGAAAGATTAGTATGTTCTAAGCAGCAGAGTTCCTGTTTTGTAGCACATGATATACAACTGTGTTGGTAAAATATTGTATCTCTTTTTTTTTTGTGCCTCTCTGCTGTCATATCCTTAACCTTTGTTTGGTCACACACCAAATGATAAGTCTGGTGAATTCAGTTTGTTGCAGAAAATATTTGTTCTCCCAAAAGCAAGACTAGACTATATGCCTGGTGGCCAGGCATGTTTTAAGTATCAGTTAGTACTTCAGTTTCACCAGTATTGCATGGGAATAATTTGATTTTACTTCATAGTAGTATTCTGAGATTAATTAGGTTATTTTGTTAATACAAAACCCTGACTGTTATAACTTGTCATTGTTGTGATATCTGAGGTTCAGGCAGCAAGAGCAGTTGCAGTTTCAGCACCAGATGATCTCAGTTTCTCCAGCTGAACACTGGACTCTCCTGCTGTGGCTATTGTGAGAATTGTAAGGTAGTCCATTTATTTGTCTAGCAAACTTTTCTTTTTCTTTTTTTTTTTTTCCTGTCTTTCCTTGAGCAACATTTGCATTCCTTTTTTTTTTTCTTTGGGAATATCTACGAACTACATATGCAGTTGGTACTTTAAATCTCTGTGGATATATTCCTTAGGACCTGACATTTCAGGGCTTAGCTTTTCGATGACTTATAAGGAGAAAATTTCACAGTTCATGCTTGTGGCCATGCAAGTTATTCTCTCAGGGGTTCTGACATTCCTTGATACATCTGAAAGCTTTTTGTTGCAGTTTTGATACCAGATGGGGAAAACATCTTCATAACCAAGATGGTCTCTCATGTGTACAGCTCCCCAGATTGGAAAATTTAAGGCAGATAATGCAAATACAAGGTTGAAATTAATGTAGTATTTAGGGAAATGTGGGTGCCGAGGCTGTGCAGTTTCAGAGTGTGGTTTCTCATTGTACGCAATCGAGCCTAACCCCAGACTGCTGCCCAAAGGGAGCCTTTTCATTACCTCCTGGTAAAGAGGAGTATACAGCTATATTAATTCTCCTTCACTTCCTCCAGTGCCTTGATTTGCTAGAGAACTGGTGATTATGGCTGCACAGTTGTTATATGCAGTACAAGGGAGAGATTAAATAGGTTGCTGGTTCTTGGGAACAGTGAGAGTGATGAGGGGAGAGAAGGGAGACTCTCTTGTTGGTGGCAGCCCAGTGTTTAGGTCAGATTAACCACAGTACAAAACTGCTCTCTTGGGTGTCTAATATTTAATAATATGTGAGATGTTTTAGTAGTACTGTAACTCACTGCCCTTGCTTACTTATCTCCCCTGTCAGTCAGACCATTTCATTCTCCCTTGGTTTCAGCTCGCTTTGCCTCGTCTGTTATATTTATATATTTGTCATTGCAGACATAGCTGTATGCCGCACACATTCTGATAGAGAAAGCCATGAGCCTCTTGCCTTGCTCCCCTGTGGTCTGGTTTGGATTTCATTAGGCATACACCTTCTGGTCCCTCCGATGCCCGGGATGTGATGCCTGCTGTAACATCTGCTCCCTCAGACTCGTGCGTTTGTGCAGAGAGCACATTCAGACAATCTCTCACTGTCATGCTGCAGCAGCAGGACCAGGCACGTCCTTGCTGCACACAGACCAGTTAAGGATTCAGGATCAGTTCTCCCACTAGGCTCTGGTTATAGCTGTTGGGGTGAGAATTAGCTATCAAAAATTTTCATACTCTTCATATTAATCACTGTAGGGCAGCAGTGCTGGCAATATGACTTCCAGCTATTTGTTTGTGTTTGTAAGGCAGGTAATTATGTGAAAACTAGGCAGGCATGTGAAGAGAGAACTGGGAAAGGAGAGGGCACGTTTTATTGATGTGCTTTGGATTTTCCTAATTATAATACTGCTGAGAATGGGATGGACTTTCTGAAGATAATGTGTACTGGTGAGAGATCTGGCTGGAGCTTTGAATGTAAGATTGAAAAGATTCTGTAACACTGAATCCAGCCTATTTCTGAGCAACTCTTTTGTGGTAATCCACTTGGTAAATGTATAAATCTCCAGAGAGAAATTGGTGACATGGGGAGATAGTTTTAGACACTTTCCTTTTAACATTAGATTATTTTCTAATTTCTGACCACACTGTAGTTAGTGAACCAGTATCTCTCTTGTTATTGCAAAAACATATTCCTTACATTAAATAGTTGCCCTTCCTTTTGCAATTTTGCCAGACCCAAGCTACACTCATCACTGCTTTGTTTTTGCTTGGCCTTCCTGGTTAGATCCCTCTACATCATTGTTCAGTTTGGAAACGGCTGTGAAGAGCCTTGACATCTTATTTCAGGCTGCAAAATAAACTCTGATCTTTGTCTTTGTACTTTGGGTTAGTATGTTTTTTGCTTTGGGTTATTGTGTTAGGGCCTGTTAAATCAGTAGTAAATGTTTGTTAACTGCACCTTTGACGAGTGTATATGATTAAATGAAAGCGACTCCTAAATGAGAGGGTTGTAACTGAAAGACGTAACTTCTTGTTCATGGTTGCTTTTAATTTATTCTGCTCAGTCTGAAAGAATTCAGCAGTTTAAAAAGTGGCAGCCATTAATGCTGTGGCATCTTAGTGTTTGCATTTTCTGTTGAACCATCCATTCTTAGTATTAGCAAATAGTGTAAATGCAGGAACTCAGTGTTCCCTAACATTGTGTAACATTATTGTTTCTTGGACCTGGCTGTTCCATTCTGAGAGCTAATTTATAGTACAGTTTAATGTATTGTACATCCACATACAGTAGGAGTGGGAGCGAGAACCTGTGGAGAGAAGTTTCTCAGTACTTTAAAGAAAGTATGTCTTGCACAGGGTTCTGCTAATAAAAATTGGATGAAAAATTTACTGTGGTGATTAAGGGCATGGCTGTCTTTTTATATAAAAATTGGAAATGTTAGGATAAAATTAAAACAAGTGTAAGTATGTAAGAATACGTGATAATCTATGTAGTTTGTTTTCAGACCTTACTGGAAAGTATCAATACATGGAATGTAGACACAGCTCCAAAATGGCAGTAGAAGTGCTTCCTTTTATCACAAGGCAAAAAAAAAAAAAAAAAAAAAAAAGCCACACTGGCATATTTTTATATTTTTTTTTTCATTGGTGTCTGTTTTGTACTTGCCTCTGATACACTATGCCTGATAGACCTATACTTGAATTTATATTTGAATTTATATTTACAGGTTACCAGCTTCTACTTTGCATATTAAAGAGTGCAGTGTACCCAGCTGCAGGCTGGGCCCTTAGCCAAGACTCTTTTCACATGTGTGTGCCTTTCTGCAAGGGCGTGCCTTCACTTCTCAATGCACATCTTCAGATTTGGGTTTCTGTATAACACAGATGTATTCTTTCTAAAGTCAGCTACTTGCTTATAGCAGATGCTCCAATGAGTGGAAATTATTGAAAGGTGTATTATTTAATATAATTCTCTTAATATAGTATTTTTTTCTTTCCTGTATTTTCTGTCTCATATTTGAGATGTTTGATTATGTAAACAGTGAATGTTCAGAATAAGCAGTTTTCCTCCATGCATTCTCTTCTCAACTGTTCTGTTTTACTCATGGAAAAATAACCTGTTTCCCATCTCTGTGCATTTTAGAGAAAGCAAGGATTACAAATCTCCTTTGTGTCTTTCAATACCTGTATTAAATCAATAGGTGCTCTTGCGTTTGAAATCCATTATTTCTGGACTGTTTATTGAAGTGGGACCATTTAGACTGTCATACTCTATCATATGGTGCACTGCTGTAGTTTTTCTTTCAGTTATGAATTGCTGTGAAGATAATTTAGCATTTTTGACATAGTCTATACTTCTGTTTGATTTGTCAGTAAAATATTACCATGTGTAGAAAGATTCATTAAGAAAGGAATTTTAATAATGCATGGAGAAGGTAGGGGTTCTGCTAATGAACAGACTCCAAAGCAACAAAACCAATTATTTAGCTAGGATCCATTTTAATGTATCTGTAAGTAGGCAAAATGTTAAAGTTGTTTGGAACTCTGGGATGTTAGTATTTATTCGCCTTAATAGCTTTGCTCTAATATAATTCAGTTATTATGGAGACAGTGGGATTTGAGTTGTGTGCTTAATTTCCTCACTTGACCAGTATAGCCTGTGTTCAAAGTCTTAGGGGATATACCTCCTGTATCCTTGGTTGTGATGAGATTCCTTTGCTTGCACTAGCATCATCATCATCATCATCATCATCATCATCATTATTATTATTGTTGTTATTATTATTATCAACAACAATAACCACTGGCACTTCAATTGGAATTGTTAATTTGGTGTCCTGATTTGAATTAAGAAAAGAGGGAGAATATTAATTTCATACAGAAGTCTGTGTGTTCTCTAATGAGGCTCATGCATCTCGTCCCTGTTAGTGCTTGTGTGTAAAAACTCTCGAGTACTTGGAAGTATAACCCAGAGAGGATTTTAATTGTCAAGTGCAGTTTTCAGCCAAATTTTGTTTTTGTTCTCCCGTGAAGAGGCAAAGAAGTCCCCTGTTATAGTGGTGCTGACGCCAATCTTAGAGGGACTGACTAAACTGAGGGGATGGAGCACTACTAGGCCTCCCTCACAACTCAGATCAGCCCTGCTTTGCCAAATACTTTGTTTTGTTTTTCAGTCATTGGCATTGACTGAAAAGTTGTGCAGGACTGATCTTACTTGCCTGGAAGTTTTTGTTTTACAGAAATAGTCATGCAAAGCCATTATGTTTCTTTTCACTGTTCAGTCTCCAATGGTATTAGGTATTGTAGTGAGGCTTTATCAGCGATTATCTGCAGGAGATTGAAATGATCGTCTTAGTGCCTCCTACCAGAACATAGAATAGGACTGCTGAATTTTACGTCTGTCACCTCTAGGTCATGTATCCTAGCAGGATGGAAAATAATTGAAAGGTCTAGATCAGTTATCTGTCCAGTGTATGTAGGTGAACCTACATTAAAGTCAGAAAAGGCACATCATTATATGCCTCGTGTATTTGCCAAATCCTGGTATGGCCATTCCCTTCCTGTTTGCCTTCAGTAATTCACACCTAAATCCACAAATTTTAGTCCAGTTTTGCTGTGTATTTGTGTGTTCAAATAAGAGACCTTGACTGAATGAGGTTGTAGCTTGGCTTGGATAGATAGTCTTGAAATATATATATCTATGAAAGACACAGGGAGCCCCATTTTTCACTGAGTTAATTATTGCTGAAGTGTTTAATTTAGACTCTTCATAATAAAACTCACTTAAAGTGATTTTTAATAATAAATTGTCTAATTATAAAAGTTTGTAAACGTTTCAGTTCAAATACTGGCCCAATATTATGTCTTTTCTTCCTTACTTGTTGTTGTTGACAAGGAAATGACAAAGCAAACAAATGTCACTGTTCTGGTGACCCCTGGACTTTTACTGCTGCACCCTTTGCGCTTGGTCTACCTGGCAGCTGAAGGCAGAAAAGTTTAAAATTCTTATTTCAGCCCAAGACATTTTGCACTTTGTCTCCTGTGAGGCTTCTGTGCCTTTTGTCCCTCTAGTGTTCCTTTTATTATCTCTTTGCAGTGAAATGTGGGGTTGGTTGGTTGGTTGGTTGGTTGGTTGTTTGCCTGGGGTGATGGACCATGTGCAAGGGGGACTGACACGGTGTTAAATGTGGGATGCTTACTCTGTTCAGGCCACAAAGGACATGAGGTTTCTCAGCTCCAGTTTCCAGGATTCACTAAGGCTATATAAATGCATTTCAGCTGTAAGATATTTGCCATTTTGATCAAAAACTCATCTGCATGGAGGGTGTGTTTCTCATGAAATTTTTTGTTCTTCTGCAGACATAATTTTCTGTGGTTAAATAAATGATGGGGAGTTTTAAAATCCATTCCATTTTGCATGATAAACTACAGCCCTTTTACAGCTCTGTGCAGATAATGAGAAAAGAAATGGATATAAAGAAAAGGTGACAAAATAAAATGCAGAAGAAAATTGGAAAGAAGGAGAGAATCTGATATGCAAATCAGGAAGAAAGATTTCATAGAGGAGTGAGGGAAAGCAGAACTTGACAGTCATTATAGTAGACTGAAATGAAGTTTGTATGTTATTAAGTGATTAACATAACATAACAAAGAGAAAAATGCCTAAGTAGTATTAAAGCAATGCAATTTTAAATGCACAAATCCTTAGCAAAATTAGTTTTGGTAATTTAATAAGTGAATGTGTATACTTTAAAATTATAAATGTGAACTATTAAAAAATGCATTGGAAATCTTCATTTTCTACAAAACTGGTAAACTCCTATTTGCATGGCCAGCAATGGTTTCCTAATGTTATTTTGTATTTGAAATTCAGTCTTTAGAAACTGTCAAATTAATGCTACCAGATTTTATTTTTATGCTAAAAATATAGTAACTTACACATTTTTAAGTTAAAATTAGTTAGCCTTGAATTTATTGCCACTTTATGGGGATTTTTTACAAGATAGAGAAACAAATTGGCATGAGATATGAACAGTATGTTTTTGGGCTGCTCAGTCCTGAGAATTAAATTGGTAGGGGAAGTGATAAACAAGTAATCTTTTGTTTGCTGGCTGTGGGTGGCAGAAGCCCCAAGTTGCCCAGGCAGAGCCCAACTGGAATTCTTCTCATCAAACTAAATGTTGCACTTCATCTAAACATTCTGCTTGTGCGGGAGAGGGACAAGGACTTTTTTCTTTATTCTTAAAAATAATCTCCTACACCCTGACAGGATCGTGTGCCATGTTTGCTATTGGCTTCTTCTGGTTTTCTTTCCAATGACTTTCCCCCTCTGCCACCTTTTCCTCCTATTAATCATTGTGAAATACACGTCAGCAAAGATGTCTCTGCCAGACTTCTGACCTCACCATATCTAAATGGGGTGTCAAGGGTGAAAAGTTTATCTCTCTGCAAAGGAGATAACAAGCTATCACTGAAAGTACAGGATTGTCATCCTGATCAGTTTGAAATTGAGGGGATGAGAAATAAGCTATTCTCCATTCTTGTTTGTGTTGGGGTGTAGGGGCATGAACGATTAAAAACCCTCTGAGACATGGATGTGGGGATCTTTCATATTCAGCAGAAGGGTTCTGTTCTGACCTGCTATTAAGAGAAATAAAGTATAATACAATACCTTGAAAGAATGATAAATCTTTAAACCCTATGCAGACAAATAGTTCTTCAGTGATAAATTGTTTTGGAAGTTCTCAGCTAAGGAGAGATTTGTTATGCCTGCAAGTATTTCAGATGAGTTATGACTACTCATGACTAATACAAAATCTGGACCCCGAATGAAGACATAGTTGGACAGTGGTCCAGTGACACCCAAGTTCTACTGATCTTCAGAAAATAGTTGTTTCTTATCTCTTGTTTAGCAGAGGATAAGTGCTTCATTATTATTTCTGTACTACAAACTCAAACAGATATGGTCTGTGTTTTTAATTACAGATTTACATGGTGGACGTGTTCCATTTATTGTGGCTTTATTCCTAATCCTGGGAGATACACGAAGAGTAATTTCTTCTGTAAGGTCAATATAGAACAGTAACTCAAACTACATTTTCTTGGTTTCGCACCTGCATTTGTCAAGATTTCAGAAATTAAAAGGTTCACCAGGAGTGATAAAGCCTCCATATATAACAGCTGTCAGTTATTTTACTGTGTCAGGAGTTTCAAGAACATCATGGATGTTTTGGAAATGCAGTGAACTTAGAAAGCCTTAGTACTTCTGATTTGTATTTACTTACAAAGCATAGGATCCCTTGAGGTAATCTGAATTTGGATAGCCTGCTCTATGAAGAGAGTAACTTTGCCTGTTGCCACACCCAGAAGTATTTCTTTTCAATGCTTGCTCCTTCCATGGTGACAGAGAACAAAGTGTACTGGCCTGCCCCTTGTCCAGCCTTATCCTCTCTTTTCTGTGACAGCTTCGTACTTCTGATGCACTAGTTTGCAGTTTGGAACTTCTCATGTGCCTCTGTTGTTTCTTTCTTGCTGTTGCTTGTTTGTTTGTTTAGTTTTGTTTAGTTCCTTCATCGTATCATGCACAGACATTAGTCTGTTTGGTGTTACCCACTTTTAGGACTGCATATAGTAAGAAATCCCTAGTTTATTCTCATGTTCTCTCTGGGAAGTAATCTATGGATGTGTATTTGGTAGTGACATGAGAGATGAAGAGTATGAAAAGGCATTTTGAGATCTGTGCTCAGATCAGCAGTCGCTGGGCTGAGGAGTTTATGCACACAAGAGACTGATTATTCTGTCAACATTTTTAGGGCTGCTCACCCAAGTGCTCCCTGAGAGCACTGCTCTTTTGGGTGTACCTGTGCTTGCTTCTGAACATTTTTGTCTCTGCCTGAAAGCACCTGTCCTCTCTCTTTGTATGATCAGACTTTGATCTTTCCCCCTTATAACTGTAAAATCACAGGCTGAAAGACTGTACTATCTCAGAGAGACATCTATGAACCATGTCAAATATTTGTTATCAAACAGGTTTAGCTGGACACCTGTGTTTTCAGTTGTTTTAACAGAGAATGGACTTGGTGCTGTGTAATGTTTAAACTTGATTAAATAAATACGTTTATCTAGTAAGTAAAGAGAGAACATGGAAAGGAATTCCTGCATTGTCACAGACACCCTTAGAAAGCAGTGACTTTGCAACACAGCAAAGCACTAGAGAAAATTGTCTCAAAGTAACAAACAAGAGGTACTTCAGTAAAATTAATGTATATTCTTATTGCATTGAAAATGAGCATATGTGGCTTCCCTCTTAAGCTAAGAATAAGGCAGATCTTGATTTATCAAGAAGTGTAGGACCCAGGATAGCCTGCTCAATGAAGAGCATAACTTTGCGTCTTGCCACACCCAGAAGTATTTCTATTTGATGCTTGCTCCTTCCACAGTGGCAGGCAGCATAGTGTACTGGCCTGCCCCTTGTCTGGCCTTGTCCTCTCCTGCCTGTGGCAGCAGGGAGGCACCCAGGGTGATGGCAGAAGGGATGCTAGGTGTGCAGGATGCAGCGTGGCTCTCCAGGTTCTGCTGCAGGGATACTGCATTCTGGAGGTGTTTAATAAAGGGGTACTGGAGAGGAAGCTGTGCCCAGTCCCTCTTATAACCATCTGACGAGCTTTCTGATCCCCCCTGAGACAAGCTTCCTCTGCACCCCCGCCTTTCAAAAAAACTCTGTTTTTCTGTCACCCTTTACAACTCACTAGAATTTCATTACTGCCCCTGCAGAATGCTTTGCTATTGCTGGGAAAGACTGAGCCTGTGCTGCTGAGAAACCATGAGTCAGCTTGCTCAAGGGAAGGAGGAGGAGGCAAGGAAATCTCCTTTTATGATGAATCTTCCCACACTTCCTGCTGTTTCTGTTTTGGGCACACTGGTTCAGAAGCTGTGGGCTGTTTTCTGCCTGGCTCTCAGTGTGTGAAAATTGTTCCTTTCCTAAGAGGGATCACCTACTTGTCCTGATATGAGGTGACAGTATCCCACGCCTTTCCCCATCTAGAACAAAAGGGATAATCTTTCATCTCCACTCGAAGCGAAGCACGGTGTCATGGGGGAACTAGGGCAGGAGAAAGCCCTTGCTGAGCTCTGTAGAGTTTCAGAGTCCAGCAATGTTAGAGAGGTTTTCTGAGTCACTCTTTACTCTGAGAGGCTGTTGTTTAGTCTAATCCTGTGGGATAAATATATTCTCATTAAATTCACAGGGGCTCACATCCTAACTTAACTAAGGCGTGACTGGACTCACAACACTTAACAGCAAAGAGTTATTTTGCAAATAGTATACCATACATTTGTGTAGGTTATTCAGTAAAAAACCGAACTTCTGCCTCTTTGCTTGGAAGGTCATATTCTGAGGGTGAGTACAACAGTGCTGAAATGGTTTTAATATAATATGATTCTGGATAAAAATGATGACAAAGAGGTAGCAAAACAGTGCAGTTCACTTGCTGGAAACATCTTGCAAGTGCTTCAATTATATTTCATGCTCGAGTTGAGAGCTGCTACAATAGTGACAGGAGGAGAAAAATAGAGTTGCTTCATTTCTTTTCTCCCACCCACGGACATTTCTCAGTGTGGAAAATGAGTCATCAAGAAGAGGTATTTTTACTTTGCAACAGACATTAGAGAAATGTTGATCTTCAGACAAGCTGTGTGTCAATCGATCTACTAGGCAAGAGGTCTGATCCTGCTTGCACAGACTTTATTTCTTTTGGAACCAAGGAGCAGCCAGCAGAGACTCCCCAGGATTCACAGTCAGCTCAGGTGTGGCTCCCACTGTGGCAGCTGTGTGGCACGGCTGATC
Organism: Ammospiza nelsoni; assembly: GCF_027579445.1. Classification (NCBI taxonomy): domain Eukaryota; kingdom Metazoa; phylum Chordata; class Aves; order Passeriformes; family Passerellidae; genus Ammospiza; species Ammospiza nelsoni. The sequence goes on along the minus strand of NC_080669.1, from coordinate 56,556,476 downwards.
TGCGGACTGGGCCAAGTGGCTGGGGTCTGAGTCTGCTTTGACAAAGCTGGGGTAGATCCTCAGCAGAAGCTGATGGTCGCAGGTGCCTCTGCAAGCCCTGCCCCAGCCCATTGGCAGTGCCATGGTGGGTGTGCCAGCACAGGGCCTGCTTGCCAGCTCTGCCTCAGCTCTGTCAGATATGGCCAGGGACATCTGTTACTTTTGGAGATGTAGACTGACGTATCACAGCTTTCAAAAAGGTTTTTAGAAGTCTCCTGTCACAAGTGAAAAGTTAGCATCAACTAAATCATGAGGTGGCCTCTTGGTTTGAGAATATAATCATATGGGATGTCTGGGCATGCTGCTTTTTGCCATCTGAGAATTTGAGCACTTAATCTACTTTTAATTTGTATCTTATTTTGGTGTGGAAGGCTTCAATATAATGTGTAACAAACACAGGGATTTTATCTGTCATTGCTAAAGCATTTTGCAGAAGGGGAATAGGAAACTTGAGGCTCAAAGCCATGTAAGGGAGTTAATCAAATCGATCTGCAAAGCGCAGATCTCATCCTCATTGCTTCTCACTAGACCACACTTTGATTCCTCTAAGCTCTTCAGAGGTGCTGGTGGCTCAGAGGATTGTAAAACAACAAACCTGCAACCACAAACTAGTATTTCTCACACCCAAGCTAGTATTTATCACCCAAAATAAGTTTTTCTGGCAAGCCAGTGTTACTGTTGAACTAATGTTTTTCCCTTTTGCTACCTTGAACTTTTGTTAATATTTACTCTCAGTCACCAAGTTTGCACACATCTGGAGGGCTTTCTGTGTTGTTCTGTCGGGTTTGCACAGTCACGTTTTGGTAGCAGGCAGATCACTACGGGGGGGCTTCTGTGAGCAGCTGGCAGCAGTCCAAGATGAATGTGCTGCTGGTCTATGATGGGCTTATCAGAAAAGGTATTAATACCTCTGTGATATTTAAGAAGGGAAAAAAAAGTTATTGCATAGATGTAATTGCAGCCAGAGAAGAGAGGAGTAAGAAGATGAGAGAGGAACAGCTCTGCAGGCCAAGGTCAGTGCAGAAGGAGGGGCAGGAGGTGCTCCAGGTGCCAGAGCTGAGAGTCCCCTGCAGCCTGTGGTACAGACTGTGGTGAGGCTGCTGTGCCCCTGCAGCCCATGAAGGAATCCAGGTATTCAGAGATCCATCTGCAGCCTGTGAAAAAGACCTGCAGTGAAGGAAATGGGTACCTGGGAGACGAGGAGGCTGTGACCCCATGGGAAAGCTCAAAGGAGCAGAGTCTAGGCAGACCCGTGGAGAGAGGAGCCCACGCTGGAGCAGGTTTCCTGGTAGGATTTATGACCTTTGGGGGACCCACCCTGGAGCAGCCTGTCCTTGAAGGACTGCACCCCATGGTAGAGAACTTGCCCATGGGATGGACTCATGTTAAAGAAGTTCATGGACAATTATCTCCCACGGGAGGGACCCATGCTGGACCAGGGGAAGGACTCCTCTCCCTGAGCAGTGGCAGGAGCAATGTGTGATGAACTGACTTAATCCCCACTTCCCTCTGCACCATTATGAGGGAGGAGGTAGACCCTTCCTCGTAGGAGGAGGGAGAGGTGGAGGAAAGGTGTTCTTAATTTTATTTTAAATACTGTGGTCTGATTTTGATTAATAATGGAATTAATTTAATTTCCCCAGTGCGAGTCTGTTTTGCCCATGATAGCATTTGGTGCGTGATCTCTCTCCCTGTACTTATCTCATGAACCTTTCCTTACATTTTCTCTCCCCTCTTCTCTTGTGGAGGGGAGCGATGGAGAGGTGTTGGTGGGCACCTGGCATCCAGCCGGGGCTAACTCACCATGATAACTGATTTTTGGAAGTTTGTGAGCTGTGAGGATTATAGTAAGGATATCCTTAACCATTCTTTGGTGGCTATATAGTTCTTTTTTGGGTATCACATAAAGAGTTGACACTTACTTGTGTAGATCCAGTGCAAAGACTGTGTCTGCCAGTAGCCAGTAGTTAATTGTGGTAGCCTGCCAAAGGTGAGGCTGACACAGCTTGGTGTCACTAAGTCCAGCAGGTAGTGGGGTTGGGCATGTACAGGTCTACATCTCTCTATGACTGCCCCCCATCCTGCTCACCAGCTAGGCCAGCTTGCTGCTCATGAGAGGCTTGCTGCTCATGCTTACCCAGTGCAGGGCAAGAAAACAGCAGTTCTGATGGCACAGGGCCACCCTCTTTTATTCCCTCGTCCCTCTGTTTCCCCATGCTTGTTGCTGTTACCCTGTTGCTCTGTTTTGCTGCCTTCCTTTGGTCGTTACCATTGCAGGACTTCAGGAGTTCCCAAGTGCACTTCCCAGGAGCCTGGTGAAGTGTCCCCTGCCCTGGCAGTAACCTTGCACTTTGGAAGATAGTGCAGGAAACACGTCCCAGTGACCCATGGTGTTGGGTGCCAGCCCCCAGCCGTGGAGCCAGCAATCCCTGGCTCACCTGTGGCTGCCCTGGGACTGCCCTGGTCAGAGCAGCTGCTGGCCTGCCTTCCCTGGCTGGTGTCACTGTGAATGGCCATGGTCACCCAACTGGCCAGCAGCCCGAGCCCATTGCCAGTACATCTGCTCAGAGCTCCCCCAGGGAGCTGCATGTTGCCACCAGTGGCTTCAGCTCTAGATCTTGTCATAGGTGTCCGTGGTGTGTGAAAGCTGTGGGGATTTCCCTCAGCTGCCGAGTTGTACTGACTCATTAGGCTGTTTCCATATGTTTTTATTTTTCTATTAATAACTTTTATTAATAACTTCTAATAATAGCTTTAATTTTTTCCTAGGCAGAACTGAACTCCTTGAACCCTTGCGTCAGTGTATTTAAATTGTGATTTGAGTGCAAACTGAATTTTTTTCCTCCTTTTTTTTTTTTTTTTTTTTTTTACTTCTTCTTTGGCTAGATCTCAATAGATTGTAGAGAAGACAGCTCGCTTGCATTTCTTGTCCTGTACTTTCACTTACTGAGACATCCCCTTGCCTGATCCTCTGTGAAGCTTTGTAACCACATGGAAGCAGTTTTTCCCTGTGGAAATGGATGTCAGGGCTCACACTGGATTTAGGAAGAGCTCTATTTAGAAATGTAATTGCTAGGCTTTCCCATTTCCTATTACTCTCCATGTCTTTCAGTCTCACATGTTCTCTGGGTTAAAGCATATCCTTTCCTTGCCCCCCCTGTTACAGAAGAGGGGCCAGCAGGGTGTACTCAGCTCTTTCTTTATGAAAGGACGTTAATTTCTCTCTGTGGATTTGAAAGAAGAGGTGCAAATAGAGAGACAAAACAACTTTTGCCTTAGAATTCTGTTTTTCTGAGGTCACTGAAGGGATTGCATGACCCTGAAGAGAAGAATGGAGTCCTGTTAAGTACTTTATATGCCTATAGACCTCCAGTTTCCTGAATCAGCTGTTCCCTTTTTTTCATATTCACATTTAGGTTTAGACTGTAGTTTTTGCTTGCACAAATACTTTGATGAGAACAAATACAGCTCAGTGGAAATACATTGTGAGAGTAGTTGTTGCCTATGTTTTCCTACTTTATTAGGCACATTTACAGTATGCTGCATTCTTGTTTCTCTTCTGATCTAATAAAGTAAAAATAGTACATCAAATTAAATTAGCTTCATTCTATACTTACTCAGTAGTAGATGAAGTGTCTTGCAGGATCTGCTTTTTATTTTTAAAACAAATAAAACAAATGAAATGCAGTTATTTCTCAGTAATTTCATTTCTTTCTAATTATAATTTTCAGAGGCAAGTGGTTTTGATATTAGAAAGATTATGCTGATGTTCACTAGGTTAGAATGACATGGTGAATTCACAGAAGGGGAGGAACAACAAATTGTTTGAGAGGTTGAATTTGAATTACCGTAATTTCTCATTAAAGCCTGGATTCATTAGTGAAGTATATCAAACAAGGGCAGTTTTCTTTCTCACATTTCAGTGTGATCTGTGTTGCAAAGAATGTTTTCAAAAGAAATAGAACTAATTGTGTAAAGCGAAGGATTTGTTTTTCTTTAGATTAAAGTCACACAGTCACTCTGTATGATCTTTTTCTTTCAATTTTGCTTACCAGTTTTCTATAGCATTGCTACATCTGTGAGCTCTGTGTTGGCTTTGCTGCTGCTGCAGAGCATTTGGCAATGTTGGGATGGTGGCTGGGGAAGTGTGCTCAAATTCAGTAAAGTCTTGTGTGATTGCGCTGTCCCAGTTGCAAGAGAGGTATAGCTATACCTCTTCTTCCAGTGGAATCACTTCTTGCTCCCATTGCCTCTTACGCTCTTTACAGACATAACATTACTAAAATGTCAATCTTTTAAAAATACAAACTAGTTACCACACATCTGGCTCTCTTTGCAGTTTAGTAAATGTGAGGACAGCAAAATCCCCTTGCTGTGAGACGCAGTGGCAGTTGCATGATCAGCTGTCGTGACCTGATGTTTAGTGGAAGTTTGGTAAAAATGCAGGAGTGTTCTGAAGGTAAAGCTCAAAGTCTTTATTTTATTGAAAGTGGAGTCGCTTCCATGTGAGCCTTTTCACTCTTCTGAAAAATGGAAGTGGCAGGATTTTGCAGTGTGTGAAGGAGCAAAGCTGTGTTGTCTGCATTACGTGGATTTTATTTTCATTGCATAATGTACTCATGGGTGGATACACCTAGCTAAAGTAGGCAAGTGGTCAATGTAACATTCTGGTTGGGTGTCTGATGACTTCAAAAACTGTAGCAAAAGTCAGCCAACCTACCTATTGGGAAATGGGTAGTAAATCACCTACTGGGATTGAAAGTATCTGTATTTGGCAGGAGACTATCAATGTGAAAGACTGGTACCCTGTGGATAACAATAGTTTTGGTGTCATTGAGGAACGTACTGTGGGGAAGGATGGTTTCTATCTTGTACCTGTGATGGAAGAGATCTTTTGTAATCTATCACAGACTGTCTGTGGGGCTTACGCAATTGGGTGTCATTGCTGAGTATTTGTTTCCCACTTGGAAAACAGAACCATCAAGGAAAATACCTCCAGGTAGAGGCCCAACCAACAGCACAGCACTCAGAAGGTTACAACCAGACCACATCCCATGTGCCACATCCGTGTGCACCCTACATCTCTCCAGAGATGGCAGCCCTACCATCCCACAGGGCAGCTGCGGCTGTCCCATCGAGGTGTTGTCCCAACACCTTTGATAGTGTTTCCCCAAGGGCAGAGGCCCAGAGAGAATGCAGCTGCAAGAACAAGAGCTGTGTCCTCTGGTGGTCCACCAGCTACAGAAGTTGGGAGGAGGAGGGGAGGAAAAGTTTATTTCTGTTCCCTTTGACTCAGAGTTTTGGATCTGAGTAACTTGGGGTGAAATAGTCAGGGGTTTGTGTGGTGGTGGTTGTAGTTTGGGGTTTTGGGGTTTTTTTTGTAAAACTTGAAATTTATTTGCATATACTACTAACTCCATTGTTATTGAATGTTGTTAAATAAAGCTTTTTATCTGATTGAGTAATTTAGGTTAAATTTTGTTTGACTTTTCCTTTGAGCACTGGGGATCTTGCCCTGGAAGGTGCTGAATAACCTTATGCTCCCACAGCCTTCTCAGTAGGAGCTGAGAGCACTGCACTGCCCCAGGAGGTGGCTGGATCTTCATGAGGCCAGGTCACACATAGTCTAGCATAATTTAAAAATAGGATGAAGGTTTTCAAACGTTTTTTAGTTAATGCGTCATGGCCCTCCTACAGTAATAGTTCCTATGGCTTAATATATCACCGTAAGTATTTTGTTTATTAGTAAAATCTTGCTAAATTTTTCAGGCTCTTTGTTACTCATGTCCTTTTGTGAAAGAAGGCTGCTATTTTTCCTTTTAATTTTGCTGGTGCAAATAAGTGGTACTGCTTTACTGTTCCATTTCACCACAGGCAATAATTTCAAATGGTTACACCACTTCTTTTGGGCTTAATGACACTGTCAGATGATGGAAAGTGAGTGACCTTTCAAAATGGAGTGAACTATAATCACTCTGCCACTGAGTTCCTGGTTTTCTGTTCTGGAAGAAACAGCCCCCACAGTGACCTTCTAGCACCCGAGGGGGCTGTGGGAGAGAGGGGGGAGTTTATTGATCAGGTGCTGGCATGACTCACATCACCAGTGCCTCTGTAATAAACAGTCCTGTAAGCAGGTGAGCAGTTTGACCCCTGCATGTCTGCTTGTCACTTCTCCAGGGGAATTCATTTGAGGTGAAAATGTGGTGTACCCACCACAGGTGCCAGTATACTTGACACTATGTTAACAATACTTGTGCCAGCATTACCTGAAGGTTTTTTCATGTGAATTCTCTTTCCTCAGGACCCCAAGCCTCAGATTTGAAAAACAGCCTTCACATGTGCTGATACTTAGGTTATTTGGGCTCTTCCTACTCGTAACTCTTTGTGGTTGGGTGTTTGTATGTTTTGTGTGTCCTGATGTGCCTGAGGTGACAGTCTGTATCTTGGCAAAACTGACCCAGATTTTAAGATGTAGATGGCTGAATCAGATTTTTTTAATCTCTATATTTAGGTTCCTCTGTACAATGGCCTCAGTAAAAACAGGATGACAAGCACTTGCAACTGCATTACTGTTTCCACTGATGCTTTCTGTGGAGTCTGGGCCACTGCTAGCTGAGCAGTCCTTCAAGTCACTGCAAATGTGTGTGGTGTCAGTGAGACATCCATCTTAGTGTCTGATCCTTCCTTCTTTCATTCTGTTGGTTAATTGGTTTTGTTCTCTTCAAGCCATCTAATTTTTCTTTACATTAATTCTTCATAGCTCTGTCTTTATTAAAGGCTCTGAGGAGATCTTCAGATTAAGAGCTCTGTTAGTGAAAGGCTTACTGGTCTTAATCTCACATTAGCAGAAGACTGACATTTTCTGGCTGTGTTTGCTTTCATTCTCTAAACTTACTAGAAATGCTTAATAATAGAATGCCTGATTACAAAACTTACACTTTACAGGTTGTTTCTCATCTTTTGGATGCTTTCCATATTTTGGTGATAATTTTGGTGGGTGAATGTGCTAAATAGTACAGTCAGAGCAAAGAGTAAGGAAGATGAAGGGAGTGCATCATCATGTTTGACAATTTTAAATTGCAAATTTGCTCATGAAGAAGAAGAGAGAAGGATAAACTTTCACTTTTTTTCCTGAGGGTTTTGCCTGTGAAGTTTCATGGGACCAGGATTTCATTGTGTGTTTTAAAAAGCATGTACCAAGTTTGAGTACCTTAGGATGAGTTCTGTTTTGCAATTTTCTCAAAGGTATTTAAATGCTGGTCTCATAAAAGGTGCTTAGGTAGCCATATCCCTTTTCAGATACCTGAATTTCTACTGAAATCTGCAACAGAATGGAAATTTTTGTACCTTAGTGAGTACATTGCATTATCTAAAATGGTGGGTATGTACTGATGGTATTTTCAAGGGAATATGAAGTTTAGTTTTCTAACTGCCTTTTCTGCACAATTATTGTTGACCAATTATTTTTAAAATCTGGACTCTAAGCCTTTTTTTTTCAAAACTGCTGATGGTTCCTGCTGATTTCTCTTGGAGATGTAGTGGTTCAGCACACATGAAAGGTAAATCAATGACTATAAGGCTTTGTAGTTACAGATCGCTTTTTGAGAAAGTGTGCATTTTTTCTTGCTGGGAGGCATATAACAAGACACAGCTGGGAATAGAACTATCTCTGCCTTTGCAAGAATACAGGGGCTTCCTAAACCATTGCTTCATCTGGCATGTAATTAGTTTTTTGAGAAGACTGGGATCTAATTAAGACTGGTAGAGAGTTTTATTAATTTTATCTTTACAAATTAAAATGGTATTTAAAATCTTAACTACATGTTGGGGTAGGGTACCAGTGTTACCTGTTGTTTTTTGTTCTATAGTTTGCTTAGCATTTTCTGTAGGAATGTCTGCCAGGCAATATTCAAATATGGTATGTTTGGATATAGTATAAAATTATAATTCTATGAACAATCATGCGTCTTGAAGCATTCTTTGGCTCAAGAACAGCCCATATATTTAAAATTGTTATTTATTAGATGAGCTGCTACTAAATATAGCTACATTAAAAAAAAAATTCTGTATGCTCCTATTGCTTTCTGTCAGGAAGAAGAAACAGATTGTGTGATATTCAGGATTAGCTAAAATTTGTGAGAAGGTGGAAGAACTGTTTCAGATCCTCGCCAATGCTGCCACTTCAAATGTATAAAAAGCTCTTGAACTGAAATTCCCTGCTGCCGTTATTCTGCACCCTCTTGAAATATAGTACTGGGTTATGCTTTGAATTTTTTCCCTGAGTCACATTGAGAGTTGTCAATGTCGTATTCAACCTACAACTTTGCTCTCTGAGCTACTAGTGAGAAAGAGAGGTAGCATTTTGCTCATTAACATTTTACTCATGGAAATTAGCAAAGGAAACACAGTTGTTAGTTACCTTGCAATTGCAAAATGTTTCCATTAATTTTACTTAAATTCCTTCTCCATTCTGGCTTTAAATGGTTATGTGATTAGCCCTCTACCCATTCCCTGGAAGACTAACTCAAAATTTAACGGGGTTCTCCATTTCTGATGCTCAGTCAAGTTATACCTTCTCCCCTAATTTCACATGGGTACGGCTTGCCATTTTTCCCTGGGCCGTTGTGTAAAAATTACACCCATCTTCATGCTGGCATACTGCAGAAGGTGCTGCAGTAGTCATGACATTTCCTACCATGCTTGCTCAGTGATTTGCCACACTCTGTTGACCCGGCTGTCTGGACCCACATAAATATTTTTGATCACTGTCCGTTCTTCCACATTTGTGGTTGTTTCTTGATGTTGGCTGTATTCCCCTCAATTTACTGACATCTTTCTAATTTTAAGGATATCAGGACTGAATATCGTGTTAGAAGTGTATCTGTGCCCTCAGACTGAAACTCTCGTACCTGAAAAGAAAGGAATAAAACCAATATTTCCTTGTCATCTCATACTGAATTTTCATTTTATTTGCTGTTTGTGAGTGCATGCTCTTCCATGACCATGGTATAGTGGCGGAGATAGGTATCCCAGTGAGGCTCCAAGTGTGAGGAGTGACCTACTCTGCTTTTCACGTTGCACCTTTCATCCCTGTAATTCTTGAGTCTTTTGGGCAGAGGAGACAAACTCCACTGGCATTGCCCCAGCCATGTAGCCCGTCCTTTTGTGTCTCTAACCACAGGAAACAGAAAGGCTTTGACCATGTTAGTGTAATGGGGCAGGAGGATGAGCCAACCCCTCAGGTTTGCAAGCAGTCCTTGCATCTGTGAGCAGGAACAGCAGCTGTTGCCTTGGATTTAAATGCGTGCTGGATATGGGACAGTGCTGTACCACAATATAGACATTTTCAGAGGTGCTGGACTTCATCATAATGATCTGAAGATGGGACTCTGTGTAACTGTAAGCAATAAGCAATAGAAAAATTACTGGCTGTAAATTTGCCAGTGGTCCTGAATTATGTGAATGGATTGTATTGGCATAAATGAATTACTATGGACAATTCCACAGGTAACATGTATTAGAACTCTTGCTCTGTAGGATTTTGTCATGTTGAATGTGTGCACTTTTGGTTTAGAATCGTTTTAAAAGCAATAGTTTGACATTCAAGTAATATATTTGGAAGTTAAACATTAAATTTGTACTAAGGATAATAGAACCTGAAAGCATGGAAAATAGAGAAAAGAATAATTTTAGTTCATAAATACAGTGTTTCAGCTCTACCAAGAAGTATTCATGTTTGACTTTAGAGGTGAGGGGAAAAGTTTGAGTTCTGTGAGATATATCAAAGAATGGATAAGAAAGAGTGTTTAAATTTGTTACTTTTTCCTTGCAAGCAGTGCCTACTGCACACCTCATTAGATAAATGAGCAAAATGCCAACTAATTAATGAATGTGTAGAGTGTTCAAAGGACAATGCCTTAGACTTTCCTCCTTTTCTGAGCACTGCATGCAAAGGAAAGGAGCTCTTCTGCATGTCAGGGATATAATGAAGTTAAACAGTCAATATCTCCAGGGATTTATATGGGCTTAATTTTTGGTTTTCATTACTGCTAAGATGCTGAAAATATAAAATTATCTGGTAAAATTTCCTATGTCAAGATTTTCTCTTCTTGGATAACTATAACCTGTTCAGTTTGTAGTTTACCTTGTGCTTTGGGTTTCTTTGGTGGTTGTTTCTTTTTTGTGTCCTTCTATTTTAGTTTGAAAAATAACAACATAAAGGCTTTGTACAGGGGCTGGACAGGGTGTTACTTGTCAATTGATCTGAATTGAAAATCTGATTACTTGAATTACAACCATAGGACCCTCAAAACAGACTTCTAGTGGGATCAATGTAGATTAAACCCTTATGGCTTTAAAATAAGTCTTAACTGGCTTCAAAAAGAGCATATCACAGTGTCTTCTAACAGCAGTGCTCTAAAATTAAAAGGTGGAAGCTGAAAAGAGAAAAAACTTTCTTCTCGAAAACCACTCCCAAAAAACCACCCACAAAACCATGAAGAGCAGCAAAAAAAAACCCCTGAAACCCCCCAAAAACCTTAACTAAAACAAAATCAGCCTCTAGAAAGGACATGGTGGAAGAAAATGGACCCCGTGATGTAAATAAGGTGGCCAAAGGCACATGATGCTATGTGATGCTCTGGCTGCTGCAGAGCTGGGCCAAGAATTTGCTGTCCTGAGCTGTTTTTAGTGCTCTGTTTCCTGAGGAAGACTGAAATTGGATGAAGAGCTAATGGGGAATACGCAGGAAGAATGCAAACCCACAGGATCTGTGGAGAGAAAGAATACAGACCCCACAAGTACAAAAAGCATCCACGCTGGGAGGAGGGAGCTGCACCTGGTCAAACAGGGCAGCTTTACAAACGGAAGGCTTTAGTAGTTCTCAGTGAAATGGTCAGATTCTGGTGCAGTCTGGTTGTGGGCAACCTGGTTTTGCACATGTAGACATACTTGTGTCACTACAGGACACGAAATAACACGATGCGAACACGGGACTCTCCAAGGTAAAAATAAGAGCATTCCATTTCGGACTACAGCATTTATGGATTTCTAAAAGTGACAGTGGATTGGAGGGTAACAGTGACACTGGACAAACTAACTCCATCAAATTTCTCCTGCTCCATAAAAGAATGCAAAACAATAAGTTATTTACATAAAGTATGTGAGAAAGTTCGTTACAAGAATGCAAACATCAGAAGGCTTAGAAAAACTTTAAAAAACAGAGCAACATACTTTATTGTACCTCCTTCCAAATGACACACAGCACATACATTTCTCCCCCCTCAAAGTGTTCCTGATTTCCTAATTTTACTTTTGAAAGTCCCCTCACGTTTGCTAAAGTAATGATCAATCATGTAGAGTTTGATGTAGTTACTAGAAGTTTTTGTGCCTTCTTCATTGGAGGCTTTGCTAAAGGGGAATTTTGGAGCTGCAGTTTTCTGTGCCCCCTTTATTTGAATGACATGCTAAATCCAGCAGGGCTTTGTGAGTAACATTCCCCATTTGATTCAGGTGCAATTCAGTTTCATGAGAAGACCACTAGCTGAATTATTCTTAGTGACAAATGCAAACTATAATAATTTTGACTCACTGACACTGCTCATCTCTCTTTGGAGTAGGTCTGATCTGTCATCAATAGATGTGCTTGGGACTTTTTGTATGTCACCACACACGCATATTCTCCATCATCCAGAGGAAAAGATTACTCAGAATCACTTGTTGTTCTTTTCTGTATAATTGGTGGTGCATCATGGGGAGTTACGATGTGTGGTGAAGGGGGCTTGTGCACAAATTTCAATTCTTTATGGGTATCTGTCTATATCTAGCAGCAAAAAATAGCTGTGACTAATGCTGGGTCATCAGCTGTTGGATCACAAAGAATACGGAAACTCATTGAACTGCAGTGTTTCAGGAGATCTAAAGTGGCCTGAATATCTGTAAAAAAAATTGCTGAGATGCAGACATGTGCATTCAAAACATTTTAAAGAGTACTTCAAAAAGTGTTTTAGAAATCCATGAAGATTGTTTCAATAAAGAATCTAGAAAATGGTATGGATGTGAAATAGTTGGCAATCCAGTTGTGTAGCAATATGCAAATACTAATGAAAAAAAAAGAAAAAGAGTGCTCAAAAAGGTTTGCATCCTTTGGAATACATACCAAAATTCTTAGCAAAGCAAGGAAGTACTTGTTTCTAGAAAATAACAGAAGTGTGGTAGGGGGCCAGAAGTCTCTTATTTTCTGTGCAACTTGCCTGTAATCTTCTTTGACAAGTACTATAGTCTCCCTTGGACTTCAGTGGGATTTAGTTCAAGTTCTAAATTCTGTAAAAGAAAATAAACCAATCTTTAATATTGTGAGATTATTCTTTCTGTGCTTGACTGACAGTCACTTTTTTCATAGCTGTGCAAATGTATGCATGAAAACCCAAGTCCACCTCCTTTTAATTTTTGTCTCATTTGTGGCTTCTGATGCTTTCTCCCAGAATATAAAGTTGTTTTTCGCTAATCATTAATGTATTTAATGGCATCAGTTTTAAAATCACTGCTTTCAAAAAAGGTAGAAGTCCTGTGCCTTGGTAGCTATTTCCCCATGTGAAAGAACAAAAGCCTGTATAATTATTTGTATTTTAAAAAAACCTTCTGCAAATTTTTATTTCCAGAAGTGTATTATGAGATAGGCTGTCTTGTATGTTTCTAACGGTCGTGACTCTAACATTGTTTGTCTGTCAGTGTGTTTGGAGATGCACATCACTTTGTGCTTAGTGTTTTATGCATCTGAAACATTTACTTAGTGCTGTTGATGGTTTTGTCACATTACTGAGACTTTATTGTAAGGGTATTGTGAGTGAGTGGAGTGCAGCACACACTGATTTGTACTGCCTAAGAGTATTCGTGGATTCACTAAGTGTTGTGAACTTTTTTTATTATTTCCCTCAGCTTTAGCAAGGCTTTGGCTGCTGTCTCTCCCAATACCTTCGTGGCAAGGTCAGGGAGTGTGGGCTGGACGGGAGAACTGGCTGATTGAGGGCTGGCTGAAGAGCTGATCCCAGAGGGTTGTGATCAGTGCCACAGTGTGCTGTCACCAGCGGGGTACGCAGGGGTCAGTACAGGGCTCGGTGGTGTTTAATGTCATCGGTGGCTTCGAGGAAGGGCAGATGCCTCCCCAGGGAGTTTGCTGATGACACAAAGCTGGGGGGGAGTGGCTGATACCCCAGAGAGCTCTGCAGCCCTTCAGAGGGACCCCAACAGGTTGAAGAGGTAGGCAGAGAAGAACAATCCAAAATTCAGCAGGGTCCTGCACCGGTGGGAGGAATAACCCCAGGTGTCAGTACAGGCTCAGGGCTGACCTGCTGGTCACCTTCATCTCCTGTGGAGAAGGACCTGGGGGTCCTGGTGTCCACAAGCCAGCAAGGCAGTGTGTCCTTGTAGCCAAAAATGACAATGGTAACCTAGGGTGCTTTAGGAAAAACATTGTCAGCAGATTAGGGAGGTGATTCTGCCTCTCTTCTCAGCCCTGGTGAGGCGCATCTGGAGAGCTGTGCTGAGTTCTGTGCTCTTCAGGACAAGAGAGACAAAGTGGGGACCCTTTTGAGAGACTCCTGGGGCTGCTCCAGTGGAAGATGACAGAGATGATCAAGGCATCTCTGTTATGAGGACAGACTGAGAAGGCTGGGCCTGTTGAGCCTTGAGAAGAGACCCCATCAGTGCCTGTCAGTGTCCGCAGGCTGGGGTCAGAGCAGGTCCAGGCAACAGGACAAGAGGCAACGGGGCAGGAACTGATGCCCAGGAAATTCCACCTGAAAATGAGAAAGATCTTCTTTTCTGTGCTGGTTACCAGGCACTGGCACAGGTTGCTCAGAGAGGCTGTGTAGTCTCCTATAAAGGAGATGTTCAAGGGCCATTTGGACACAATCCTGTGCCTTGTACTTTGGGGTGATCCTGCTTGGCCAGGGAGGTTGGACCAGATGACCCACTGTGGTCCCCTCTGGTCTGGCCCCTGCTGTGACTCTATGATATGTAACAGACTAATAGCACAGCTGAGGTTTGAAAAGGCCTCTAAGATCATCAAGCTCAACTCTTAACACATTACCACCATGTTCACTAGTAAACCATATTCCCAAGTGCCATATCCGTACACTTTTTGAATACTTCTGAGGATGGTGCTTCCACCACTTGCCTGGGAAGTCTGTTCCAGTGCTTAATCACCCTTTTAATGAAGAAGCAGAACAAAATTTGTGTTATATAATTGTAAATGTACATTTATAAATACATTCTAAAAGTCTCCATATTTTTTTGCTGGAGACAAAAGTGAATACTAGCAAGAGTTGTTTACAAAATCTGCCAGGTAAGAAAATGCAAAATGCTGCCATGGTTCTGTTTCTGAATATGAGCTTCAGTGGACCACTTCCTCAGCTGATGTGTGCCAGGTGAGATACAATCTTTTAAAAGCTCCAGAGTAGAAATCAAGATTATTTTTCCCATACTTCTATTTTTTTAAGAGCTCCACTGAAATGTAATGAAGTGTTTCTCAGCACAGCACTCATATATATCAAGTGATGGAGTATCTTGCTAATTTACTTGTTCATAAGCTATTGAAAAACCTGACATTTATCTTTCACTCATACTTGCAGCAGGTGAACACCAAATGGAGAGGTTTCATTAAGTTTCTTTGTCATAGCTGTAGTAATTTTCCCTTATTTATCATTTATTGTTAAAGTTATTTTGTTTGCTCTGTTTTCAACATAAAATGAAATGGTTTTCTCCAGGCTACGACTTTATAAGACTTGTCTTTTGGTGGTGCCCATCAAACAGGAGATACCTTTTTGCCATTGAAAATTGGTGCTTCTGGCTTGTAAGTCTCTTCTGCTGTTATTTGCATGCATGTAATCTACACACAAATTGGAAGAATGGCTTGACATTGGTGTCTTTTGCAGTGTGTTTAAATATTAGTTTTGAATTGTACTTCTCTTCACATAGTCTAATTCACCTAAGGTCAGTTACAACAAAAAAAATTGGGTTTTTTTCTCTGTTAACGAATCCCATTTTTTGTGTAAATAGTATACCCTAATGTTCATCTGGTCAATACCTAAATACCTTCATCTGCCGGTTCTCAAGGCATTTCTTCAAAGGTCATCTATTTCAGAAATGCTATTTGAAAGTTTTGTTTGGGTGCAATCCCACAGTTTGTCTTCCAAAAATCATAATTTCTACCCTGTATTTGTGATGTGATTTATTGTCAGGTTATAAGGTTTCAAAGTGGATCTCAGAATAGAGAGTGTTGAGAGTGGCTTGTGTTCATGGTGAAAGGCTTTTTGGAACCAGTTTTATTTTGTTTGAGGACAAAGGCTGGTCAGAAGTAAAGCAATATGAATGGTCTGGTTTCAGGATCAAATGCTGGTCTTATTGAAGTAGAAAAGGACACTAAAGGCTGTGACAGTAACAGGAATCCCCTGAAGAATTTGTAAGCATTTTCAAAGATAAGAAAACAAAAACTTGAAGATAGAAGTATTTACTGTATAATTATTGAGCGTTCATGCAATGTTGCTCTGCTGTGGCATGTTGTGTGCAGATACTGAAAATGTAAGAATGTTGTGAGTTCATAGCTAGTAAGTGGTGAAAGAATACAATTCCACTTGCATCTTCTGAGCTATATCTTATTCCTTTCTACAGTTTCACCCAGAAAAGAGTAAAAGCATGTTGTGTATATGATGTACTTTCAGAAATAGTATGTAGATCATTAAAGAGGTCCTTTGGCCCAAAGTTGTCACCAGCATAATTTTTTTTTCTTTTGTATGAAAGTTTCAGTCATATTTTTTTCATTTCACCAACTTGTTCAAAACCTGACTCTGGCATATAATCAATACCACAGTAACATTTCATATTTCAGGTTTATCCATAGCTTGCTTTGTTGAGCTTTAGTATCCTTCTTTAGTGATAAAATTTTGTGCTGATTGCATTACATCATTGATGAGCTAGATCTAAGATTTTGATGTATCATAAACAAAATCTCTTCTGAATTCTGTAGCTTCGGATGTATTATGGTTAAGTCCTATTTACTCCTTCTTTTGTATTTTGTTATAGATTGGCATTACCATCAGATTCCACATGAAAAATAATCTTGTTTTCTTTCTTCATCAAGTTTGCTAGAAAAAATATTAGGACATAAAGATCTGGCTCTAATAGAGATGACTAAAACTGGAATAGAAACTAGATCACAATTTCCACACTTAATAAGGCAGTAAGTCAGTTGTTGCCATGGGACAGAGCTGGTTGAATTGTCATGACTATTCCATAGTCATAAATCTTAGACTTGCACCAGATGCTTCACACTGTTCCTGCTGTGCAAAACAGCTGGAAGTTCAGCTTAAAGGATTTCTTTCTTAGAGAGAAACAATGGGTAGCATGGAGCTGATAACCCGAAACTGATGGGAAGCTGCATCCCAGAGGCAGCATTGCTGTTATGGCTTTAGGATGTGTATCTGATTATGGGGTTCGTATCATGATGGGTAAAACTGCAGTTCAAGGCTCAGGAAGCAATCTTACAGATGGATATAGGGAGGTGAAGCTGGTCGGTTTCCCTTTTATGAATGTGCTTTGCTGCAGTAACTTTCGCTTTGCTCTCTTTTTCGGTTTTCCTGAGTATTTTTCTTTGCCCTGGAGATGCAGTTTTGGGGTAACATTTTGCCTGGGAGTATAATCAATTAAGACTTTCTACTCCTTTTTAACTAGCTTTGAGAAATGGTAGTAATGTCAGATGAAGATGAATCTGCTTATTTTGTATTCAGTTGGGAAAGATTAATTTAAAAAATAGCAATTACATGGCGCATACCCATCTGGTTGATGAATTAGTTCTCCAGTGGAGATGAACTCTTGCATAATAATTTTTCTGTAGAAGAAATAGATATGGTTAAAACACATTGGAAAATTCTTGCAATGAGACCCCTGTGAGTAAAATTGTTACTAAGCCAAGGCTGTCGATGTTAATACTATTTCAAGCAATAAGAAGTCTACATTAAAAACATGAAACATGACAGTTCCCACTAATTTCTCTTGTAGTACTTTACTATTGTTAAATAACAAAAAATTTTACTAGGCCATTTCGAGTATGAAGCTTGTTCTAAGCTTAGGGGTTCAGAAATATATGTATTGCAGGATGTCTTCTGTAGAGGGTCAGAGTAAAACAGAAACAGCACCATCATGGAGGCTTTGTTTACACCCAGGAATTTAACTGTTCCTGTAGCTAAAGCAATATAACTGAATGAGCAATGGTGAACGTGTTTATGGGAATAGGAATAAATTATACTGCTGTAAGCTGTATTTAGTGACTGCAATAAGGGTGTGCTGAGGAGCTGCATTGCCAGAAGGAAAAATCATTTCCCTCACTGGAATAATCATGTTGTACTTCTATGTGAGGGCCAGGCCTAAATTAATTCCAGTTGCATTTGTGAGTTCTTAAATGAAAAAGCTGCTTCAAGAAAGGCTTTCTTTGGCTTTGGGAGGATTTGACACTGAGAGGTGTTGAACATCTGCATCTTCGCTGAAGTCTGTGCTGTTTAAGGTGCTGTAAGTCATCACAGTCGTGTGTTTGTGGCTTGGTTCTAAATCTTGTTCAAGTCAGTGGGAAAATGCTTGGGTGGCTGGAGGACAGGAAACCCTTGGGAGAACTTTGTTTGCCTGGCATATCTTGTTCTCTGACAACCAGGTGTGCAGGCAATAGGAAGCAGTTTATCCTGAGAGCAGAAAAATGTGCTGAAGGGTGACCGTGTGTAACAATCGCAGAGGAGAGCTCAGACAAAAATCCAAGTTTTGTTTTGTTCAGTAGTTTCATTTCCACTTTTTGCTTCCATGATCCACATATAACTAAGAGGAGTTGACGAGCTGAAGCAAAACACTACCACCTCTCTCTGGGGGAGGTGGAGTGGATTTATTCTCCCCGTTGCTGGATTCACTGGGCTCTGGGTCAGATCCCAAGTTTGAACAGTCAGGTTTGAGCCTATTTCTAGCTTGCATTTTCCTTAACCTTTTAATTTATTCCTCCTCACAAGACAAACAGTTATGTTGTTTGGTCACTAGTTTCCGTTTGGCAGCACCACAGCTGCTGCTGGCAGAGCTAACCACATGATGAAGAAAAAGGAAGAGAAAACTCAGTTCCATTGGGTTTCTGCACATGAAGACATTGACCAAGCAGAAGTTAGCTTTGAAATCAAATCCAGCTTCAAAGTTAGGTTAGTTTGCTGATGTCTTTTCCCAGCTGAATTTTGAGTATCTGCACTCAAGAGGTTGGGAAACCCTTCAGTCCCTGTTCTTGTTCTCAGTATTGGGACAAACCCATACCCAGAAATTCTGGAGGCAGCAAAGAGGTGTGCAAGCAGCCAGTCAAAAAAAGTAAGGCTCTTTCACTACCTCTTTCAGTAGTAGAAGGAAGAAGTCATGGTTACAAATGTTTCTAGAAGCTGGGGTTTGCTGAGAACAGGCATGCAGCTAAGTTCTTAGGAATTTTTTTGGGGTATTCTGGCTTTTTATCTGCATCACAGAGCAAAATTCTCTATATATGACTGCACTGAGATATAACATTTCCTTATTTTGGAATATCTCCTTATTTAAAATAGTGATACTATACATGGTGACAGATTATTTAGATTTAAATAACCCAGTCCTTAGGAAAAATACTCCAATATGAGGAGATACAGATGCTGCCTATTCAAAATATCTAAAACATAATTAAACCAGAGAAGTGATAAAATGTTGAATTTTTACAGTGATGGGATTTTAACCAGCAGTTGTGTGGCAAAATCCGTGGTCAGCTGTAATAAATGCTCCTTCTGCTTCAATTTGTGAGAACATTTGCAGCTGTTGAAGAAACAGGCATCTTTGTGTCTTAGTCAAACAATACATAAAATATTCCAGAATAGATGGTGTGCAGAAACAGGTGAGAGAGCTGTGTGTTAATAGATTGACTTGCAGAAGGAAGTGTGAGGGAATTGATGGCCTCTTACAGTCACTGGATTGTGAAAGTGGAACTCATTTAATGGAAATCCTTGAGAGAGAAACATTAAAAATCATACCTGGCTTCAGTTTCTTGTCTACATGGAAGCTGTATTCATGTCATTTAGAAAGATTGTATGAACCAATTTTCAACAATTTTTCAGCAAGTGCAATGCATACCAAAATTTCTCAAGAAGACTGTACTATCCTGCTTTGACTTAACTCACTACAGAGATGAGCCCACACCATATATTATTTAAATGTGTAAGTTGACACAATATATAGGATTTAGAATTGGAGAGAATATGAATTATACAACAGAAACCTTTCAGTGGGCTTCATAGTTGAATGTTTTTATTCCAGAAATTAAGACGGACACTAAACTTAAAATCAGAAGGACTTGGTGGGTAGTTAGATGGCTGAGCAAACCATCACGCCTATTTGTCCTGCTCTCAGCTGCGAGTTGAGTGAAGATCTCATTGGAACATAGGGAAAGCAGATGTAACTGAGCTGCAGAATCAGGATGGTGGTTTTGAGTGGCTGTTTTCTGATGAAACAGATTCAGGGAATCCACGTAGTGAAGTTGCTCTTCAGTGTGACTGTGGCTCTCTCAAATTTTAATTTGAACACAGATTGACAAAAGATATAGATACTATGTAAAATAAAGAGTTTTGATGGAAGGAAGGAGCCCAAGACATCCAGATCCTTGTACAACAATGAGAAAGACTCCTGCTGAGTCTTGAGTCAACTATAGAAACCAGATAGAGGAAAAACTGGGCTTTACGAGTTCTCTCGTTCTGGTGTTCAAAGAGTGACCTTTTTTTTTAAATCAGAAGTGAAATGTTACTCTAAAGGGAATATAATGCAGCCTTGATACTCCTTTTAAGAACACTGAAATCAGGATATGCCAGTTTAGCAAAGTAAGCTTTCAAAATGGGCATGACGCTTTTTATTTTCAGCTGAGCACTTCAAAAGCCATCAAAATAGATGTTACCTTCTGTTCTGGAAACTGTCAGGAAGCTATAAATAAGCATAAAATAATACAGGAGCAGGAAAAAGTGTTGTGCCAGCAGTTAATGTTGTTGTTTCTAATTTTGTTGTTGTTTTTTTTTCTTCTTTTTTACAGTGTGTCCTATTCAGTGCATGTCTCTGAGGATTACCCAGGTACAGTGCAACATCCTTGCCCGTGACACATGCATATACATGTTACCACAGTTTGCTATATACAAATGAGAATATCTGAAAGGGTGTTGATGTCTTCCGGGTGCATCTTGTACTAATCATTTTCCATTAGTTAAGATTATTTTCACGGCCACTTCCCCTTTTCAGGCATCATTTATCACCTGGGTCAGGGTGAGAACACAGGTTCACAGGTTGTAGCTTGGGGTGCTGGTGCCAACGGGGGTAGGAGTGAGAAAGTGCCTAGCTTCTCTTTGGCATGCTGGATGAAGCTGTATCTCTGAGGAGCCTGAGGAGGCTGGCGCAGGGCCAGCAGAGCAGTTCCTTGTGCTGGAGGCCCTGAGGAGGCTGCTGGTGCTCTCCAGGTTAAGCCTGCAGCTCTGTGCCTTCGGGGTCAGCCCGAGCCAAGCGCTCATGTGCAGCTCCTTGGTAGGACTGGCTCACAGAGGGGCTCCCAGCTGCCCAGCACAGCCCCCCTTCAGCGCTTTGAGCTGGGCTGGCAAAGGTGTTTGTGTACCCACGTGGCCAGTCTCCATGTGGTGTGTTATTCTTAGGAGACAGAAGCAGGTAAGGACAAAAGCAAGCTCTCCGGGAGCCTATTTCCCCGGTTTCCTTCACAAAGACACTGCACAGATACTACAGGCAGCACAGGCTATCAGAAGCAGAAGAGGGAAGTGGGGATGACCGGTGCTGTGCAAGTAAAGGTTTATGGTAGTACTGTTGGACTGCAGCACATTGTGCACCTGTGATTATTTAACACTGTAAGTACTGTGAATGATATGAAACCCTCTGGCCTTTTTTGGTCTTTATCTGTCGCTTTTCTGAAATGTTTCTCAAAGTATTGTTTCATTTAGAAACTCTAAAAAAGTGTGACTTTGATCTTCTTCACTGATAAGCAGCAGATTATGTCTCATCAAAACACCAGTGTTTGAAGCAGATAGACAAAGAAATCAACAGTGGTGCCAAATAAATGGATTCTGTGAAAGAATGCTAAAACCTCTATTAGATTTATTTTTCTTACCAGTAAAAACTGTGGAGGGGAATATTATTAGTCTATTCAACATTTAGAAATGGGAGAAACTGAGATTCATAAAATGCGCAGTCATACCAGTGATAAATGGATTTACAGTTTACTGCATTGAGCTGACAATGAACAGAGGGACAAATAGTTGAAAAAAATCTTCACCGTGTGTTATTAACAGTTTATTCCATTAAATATCACAAAATTTGACCTCTGGGAACTTCTAAGTAAATGGTAAGGTGAACCACTGAAACAGCAACAGTTACTTGCACAGCACATGGGAGCTCATTTCCTGGCCAACTCTTCTGTCTGATAGACCTCAGAATTTCCTTCTGAGTGTTATTTGCAGCATGTCCTGATAGCCAACAAGCTTGAGTGACTTTAGTGTCCCTAAAACCTGATGAATATTCTGTGCCATCAGGCCCTGTATTTTAAAGGCAGATAGCAATTGAATATTTCACACTGTAGTTAGTTTGGAGCAGAGAGTAAATCAGTACATGTTTACTGATTAAAATCCAGCCCTTCAGGCCTTTAGAAGAGCTGACTTCATTCACATCTCAAGCTTTTGCAGGATATATGTGTGCTTTATGATGATGATATGTTCAGTGTGTTGGGAGCAATAAGGACTTTCTGCCATTTTGCAGCTTTGATCATAAAAAAAACTCATTCTGACTCAATGAGCCCAAATATTTGTCACTTTTTTTTGTCCTAAATTTCTAACCTAATGTTATTGCTGACTGTGTCTTCCTTCTCTGACATGTGTCTTAAGGAAGGTTTCAGGAATATATCAGGGTGTGATGGTGTCAAGTCTGGGAAGCTCTGTGCTGATGTCCTCAGCTGGAAGGTGTTCTTCAAGTACTGCTGCAAGGTGATAGAGTTCAGAGCAGCATGTGCTCTCAAATTAAATTTCTCACAGGATAAACCTTTACAGATTAAGGTTTAAGTCCATTAGTGCATAGCCACAGCAAACTTTTATCCTGTGTAGATTAAGACTGTGTAGTACAGAGTGGATCAGATTTGTAAATCCAAGACAAGGCTGCCAGAGTTGATCATCTGATAAATTGCTAATGTGTGCAATAAAGATATGAAAGTAGGTGACATTAGGCCATGATGCAATTGATGCAATTCAGCTAAAATGCTACGACCAAAAGTAAATTTGGATACTAAATGAAGAGCCTTGGGTAGTATACATACTCCCACAGCCTGCTTTGCTGTAATGTATGCAGCATCACCACTTTGGTACTGACAACAGTGTGTAGCTGTTGCTGAATTACTTATTGAAGCATCAAAAAGAAGCAGCTGGGTTTTAAATTGTACCTATGGAAACCGTAATGTGATGTGACAACTTTCAATAATGGGAGGTATTTGAATGTTTCATATTTAAGAGTGAAAGCTAAAAATGTGCTCACAAAGGCAGACTGAGGACTTAACGGTAATAGTGCTGGGACAGTAATGTCTGAAAGTTACATATCTATTGCTGGAATTGTGAAAACATAACTGGAAAGTTTAGAGCCAGGTAATAACAGTTTCAGCAAAGTATCACTGTAACAATTTTCTCATAACATTGACACAACTGGAGAAAATAATCCTTCTAAGGAGCAGTTATAGAATATAACATCCATGAGTAGACTGCAGTCCCACTTGCATGAGTGTATCATGACTCCTGTGGGAACCAGCAGTGCAGCAAGCATTTTGCTAATGAATTTATGTTCAGAATTATTTGTGTTGGCTGACAGAAACTTGTAGAACTGCTATAGTCTTTTATCCCAGTGATTTGTGGGTTACACACCTTTTTAGACATTGCAGCAGAGATGGAGAGAACCAGTTTGGCAGCTCATAGTTTGCTGCATTCCTCTGCTAGGTCCAGACACTGTGTCCTCCAGTGAAGAGGGTAAGTAGTCCTAGGTGTCAAGTGTTAGAAACAGGTTGTTGAAGAAAGCAAATCAAAGCTATTATCTTAATTTCAAGTCTCATCATATCGATGGAAGGAAAAAAAAAACCCAAATAGCTGCTGAAAAGCAAAAGAAAAAAACCAGCTTGGCAGTGAAAGTCATGTTATCCAGCTGCCAAGAAAAAATTACAATGGATGTAAAAATACAGTTAAAATCTATAAAACCTGTAGCTGAGCAGTCCTTTTCCATATATGTATGTCTGTTCTGTACAGAACATACTCTGTTCCTAGTTTTCTGTACAGCAACAGGCTGTAGCACAATGATTCCCACTCTCCCTTCCATGTATGTGGTGTTAGGTCTTTTTAGAGCCAAATGATGGCCTCAGTTATCTCAGCTCATTAGACTCTATAGCAGTAACTTACACTCCCAAAACTGGGAAACAGATGTGCTTGTGTGGTATGTGCAAGGTGGACACGGATGTGATGGTGTCGAGATGGAGAATACAAACAGAGTCACGGCAGGGCTTCTTGCAGAGGGCAAGCTGCAGCTCTCCTGTGGCTGTAGCTCACAGCCCCTGCTGCCAATGGACAGAAGTGGGAGAAGGAATGAATGCTGACACAAGGCACCCTGCTTTGTTCACACAGTGCCATGGCTGTAAAACATGTCCCCGTGGCCAGTGTGTAGCTGAGCAGCCCCAGATGTTTTGTTGCGCCCACAGGAGTGCAGGCCTTGGGCCTCAGTGGTGTTGGCCTCCTGCAGCATTGCCTGCACACCGCCTGTGTGTGTGGAGCCAGCCCCAGATGCCTCGGATTGCCTCGCAGGACAGCATGGGCGTGGGAGTAGGCGAAGGTGTGGGGCAGGGTCAGAGCTGGTGGATGTGTGTGAATGTGGCAGAAAGGCTGTTTTGCAGTGGCAGCCAGGAAAACCCATCTGTGCGCAGGGTGTAGCTGCTGCCCTGCCCGGCCTGGCGCACCGTGCGAGGAATGGCCGCAGCCCCGTGCTCCCTCTTGAGAAAGGTGGCCAAGAGCTGCTGTGATGCAAAGGATTATATTATAATGCTTTGCTCCCAAGTAATGTTAACACCTGCAACATTTCACTGGGAGCACTCAAAAGCTTTTGGGCTGCAGCAGTATGCCTAAAATTGCGTGTGATTTCGTGCACGTTGCTGGTGTGGGACACAAGTGTTTAAAATTATAATATGTAAGTCACTTTATCTGTGATTATCCTAATTGTTGGCCTTTTTGCTCTAGAGCATAGGTTTCAATTCAGCCCAGACCATTAGAAAACAAAGTATCATTACTTTCATAACCACTTCAGCAATACATACAAAATTAGCTCCTGCAGACAGTACAGAAGACCCCGCTGCTTCTTGGTGTTTGTTAGGAAACATTAAGTTGGAAAGAGAAAAAAGAAACCAAAAACAAAACAAAACAAAAAAAAAAAAAAAAAAAAAAAACCAAACCCAACAGACACATTCCTTGGTCTAATCCCTACATTTTTAAAGAAAATCTGGTGAAATAGTTATAATATTCATACATACCAATGTTTAGGTTAAGTGGGAGGGATTTCTGTTCTCCCTGAATCAGGGTGAAGAAAGGTTATCCACAGATTTGAAGACACTTCAAATTACCTTTATGAGACTAGGCAAAATGAGGCACAGGTATTTGGCATAATTGGCTGTTAACACCCAGCTCTCAGTGCAGCTTTCACTCTGCTTATTAGATCTAGCTTGAGTTTTGGTGTCAGACATAGCAAAAACCATAGAACAAGTATTAATTTTGGGAAAAGTTGGCCACCCTAAGCCTTATGGGTTGGTTCAGAGCAGAGTTTGGTGTGATTCACAAAAGCCATGACATCACACTCTATGGTTTTGCTTTATAAAGTTTGGGTCTGAATCTCCTGTACTTATAATATTTTTCTTTTTGTTAACAATTTCAAGGGATGAAATCCAAACACACCAGGAAGGTGGTAGTGCTCAGCTTCCCTAAGCATCTGGGGAGTGGTTCCTTGTGACAAAAATCTGGGATAGGAAACATTGGAAGGGGCTGACAAAACACAATGGAACTTCACCATGCAAAGTGTTTTTCTTTTGTAGATAACACTTATGTTTCCAGTTCTGATAACGATGAAGATGTGTTAGTTACAACAGAGCCAATTCCAGTAATTTTCCACCAAATTGCTACAGGTAATCCTATATCTATGGAGTTTTATCAAATTCATAATTTTGGAGGAAAGCAAAGATGTTGTCTGAATGTAGAGGGATATGATGTTAAAGGGTTCAGCTGTACAGTTTGCTGTTTTCTCCGGGCTTGTTCTAGTAAGTTGTCCAACATTTTAGAATAGAAGAAATGAAAATATTTCTTCTGGGGATCACTACAATTGTGTGCAGAATGTATTTTTTGCTTTTAATGTCTTGCAGCCTGTGCTAGAGCAATTCCCCTTGAATACAGCTAGAGATGCTGAATACTTTCCAATTATGAGTTTTCATGATCACTTGCTTAAAACTTCATTAAATCTTCACCACTGCAGATGAAACAGTCTGTAACTGCTACTGCCTCTGGTGAATTACTTCAGGAAATGGTTCAGCTGCTTCACTAAATTCCGCTATAGAAAAATTTTTTGTTTTTTCCCAATGATTTTGGGGACCTTCTCATTATAAATTATTTCCTTATTTTCAAAAAGGTACATGAAAGGGTACATGTCTTGATATATGAAAGGGTATGCTTGTCAGACATACAGACACATTTTTATTGTATTTAATAAAGATTTGTGCGCACACTTCGTGGAGGCAGTTTAGATTCTAGCAGAAAAATTCTCTGATTATTTCAGGCTGCAGAATAAACTGCAAGAGCACTCTTAATTCTGGCAGGTCTTCAGATAGGAACACTTGACTTTGTACTAATATTATTATTATTATTATTATTATTATTATTATTATTATTATTATTATTATTATTATTATTATTATTATTATTTAGGACATTTTTTTCATAACAGATAATTATTTTGAATTCTACTGTGGGACCAGTATGATCTTCACTCTCTATCTCATTAATACTGATGTAAATCAAGAATAATCTTACTGAAGTTATTGCAGGGGGGCACACAATCTTGCTATTATCATCAGAAATTTGTGATAAATTTTACTTGCAAATATTTCTTTACTTTGAATAGAAATTAAGCCTGTAATTTACAATACAGTAAAAACCTATCTTTTATATAGAAGGTTTTGTTTTCCTGAGGGGTTTGATTTCTCATTCTTTTATAAATTATATTAAATTAATGAATGACACTAAATTGTAAATCACGAATTGGGAAAAACAAAAATCCTATATGGATCAGCTGAGTTTCTATTCACACTTTAAAGAAGTCTTCTGGGAAGTAGAGGCTTCCTAATTTTAGACTGTTGCATTGTCAACTCTTTGATGCATTTCATATCTGTAACTTTTTGTTCCTTAATTACTCTACTACTGCAACTAAGGATTCCTAGTCTGCATACATATGCAAAACTATTTTCACTTTTTTTTCCACACATATGTTCCTTGTTTTCCTTTTTTCTTTTTTCAAGAATTAAGAAAAACCAATGATGTCAACTATTGCTTATCCATAAAGTCAAAATTACAGAGGGAGAATGGAGAGGTATGTATTTCTTGTATGTATATTTAAACAGAAATTATTTTAAGGAACAAAAGAAAATAATTGAATATGAATATTTAGCTTAGACTTCCTATCAAAATGTGCTTGTTCAATCTGTGCATGTTTACATGTTTTAGAATGTTACCATATTTCTCTGGGTTTCATAAATGGATTAACCAGCAATTCACTTAGTTGGGATAGAGATTCTCCTTCTATCCTAGGAAATATGTTTTTGGTGTTTCATTTTTTTGTCCAACAGTGTTATAGACTCTTTTGGCCCTAAATATACAGCTGTCCTGGAAAGATGGATAGTGATTCCATTACCTTTTAGCCTACTCTGGCACATAAGACCACATCTCAATTACTTCCTCCTGGGTGCTCCTTCAAATATCCGCCAGCAATCCCACTGCAGACTCTAGACCTCTGTAGGACTCCTCTCACCACGAGCAGGGTCTTGAGTGTTAGAGTCTTCCAGGCATGGTGGCATTTGCCCTGTGCCTCTCGCACAGCTCTCTGGCCAGTCTCACTGAGGAAGAAGAGGCACAACGGGGAAACCCACACTTGGGGCTTGGCCGTGTCATGGCCTCAGAGAAGGCACCCAAGTGCTCCTGCCTCAGGTGAGGGGTTGGGCGTTTCAGGCCTTCAGGTGCTTGACCTAAAGTCTTCCTTTGGTAAGAGTGGGTGCTGAGTTTCTTAGCCTGGAAATGGGAGGTGAGCACGCCTGGGTGCTATGTGTATCGGGTTTTTTAGTAAATGAAATGTCATTTGACGTGAAAAGCTGCACTGAAAATACTTTGCTTCTTCTGCCTCATCGTTGTATTCATTGTATGCTCTGTGAACATAAGAAAAACAAGTGTGGGAAGAATTTACCCATTTCCTTAAAAGCCTGAAATATAGTTAGCTTCTGTGGCACTGAGTTTGAGCTTCTATTTTGTTTCTAGTTGAATGAGGGTACTTAAATGTGAAAGTACTGAGAAAAACACATTTATAAAAGAATCTCTTAACACTGATGATTTCTGTTGGCTAGACAGTTCAAGGTTTGGTTAGGATATGATGGGCTTGTCACTATTCTAATGTGAGAGTTCTGTGTGGAATTTTTGTTCAGTTGATTTCTGTTTTGAAACATACTTCCCTCTGAAGTAATTTTGGTATAAAACAAAGAAGACTTAAAGTTTTTTTTTCTATTTTCAGTGAAGTAGAAGCAGAAATTATTTTTCATGTCTTGACAGAAATTGCCATGAGATTGGGTGAATATACCTTTGCACTGTACGTATACATACAGTGAATAGAGCAGGAATTTAGAGGCAGAGGTAGTAAGTGGGATTACAATATCTGACCACAGAAATTGGTGATAAGTGTGTATACCTACTGACGTTTATGGATATGGAATTTAAGGGTAACTTCTGCTTTTTTGATTCATATTTCTGATTTCTATTCCATTATGGCATGTCTGTGTAGAACATGAGTAAGAAAAAAGGGGTTGAATGCATTATGTTCAGGTTGAAGTGAAGAATGATGATTTTACTAGGTGTTCTTTGGGGGCTACTAGTCACCATAGGGCCTAGAAATAACACGTGCATTGTGGGAAACAAGAATTACTCTCTCAAGCAATTTTATAGTTATAAGTAAAGGTTCTAGTGGTGGGAAACAGAATATAACATTTTATCTCATGCTGAGTTGCAGTCAGTACCAGGATCAGTTCAGTTTACTTGATATTATTCACACAGCAGCCTATTTGGAGCAGGCTTTACTTAGGTAAGCATAGGACTCTCTAATCCTTACTTTTCACTGTTTCAGAGAAGAGCTACTCAGAAAATTAAGTTTGAAACTTTCCCTGCAACAGGATGGAACTTCTGTTAAAAATAATAATTAAGCAGCAGAGTGTCAGGTTTTCACAGAAGGAACCATAAGATATTCCATGTTTGGACTTGTTTCCTGAAACTAGTAGGGTTTAATTATGAGAATAAAGTAAAATAAAGTTGTAGTAGGTTGCTGACACACCAAAAGATCTATGTCCAGAACCAGCCTTGATGAGAAAGTTAGGCTTCGTTTAGCAAAAGCACAGAGTAAAGTATCCCCACAAAGTCTGCTGAATTATCCAGTTCTTTAAAATACCATGCTGTGTTTCTAACCACACAAGTATTATTTCTCCAACATATATTCAAGGTGTTTTTATGTACCCTGTATTAGGTGCTTTTTTTATGTGATATTTCGTTATTCTTAAAATGGGTCCTCTGGAAAAATTATATTAAAAGATCTCCTAAGAAAGGATGCTGTGGGCTTATTCATAAAAGCATAATTCCTGTAGTTACATTTAGATCTGTACATGCAAGGTCAGCATATTGTTTCTATCATTGTTAACTTTCCTTTTCCATTAAGGAGTCACGTCACAGCAGCACAGTTGAAGAAGACTCTGAAGGAGATAATGACTCTGAGGAATTTTATTATGGAGGACAGGTAATGCAGGAAATTTTTTGCACAAGTTCCAGGAAAGTAATATTTGAGAGTTCTTATGCTCATTCCATTACAAATTTATGATATTTATTTTCTTATGTTTTTTTCAGTGTTGAGTAGAGCGGCATGTGTATGTATGTACAAAACATAGCATTTTATGGCATAAATATTGAATGTGTTCAAAGTTATAATTGCAACATTTTCAAAATAACATTACTTGCTTTTGCAAAGCTATAAAAATGGAAAAAGCAAATACCCTCAGAAAGCTTGAAAGTAGAAGCTACTTGCTTACTTCCAGGAAGCAGATAACTGACTCTGTAACCGCTTTCACCCCATTATTAATACAAATGGGAAGTCAGACTGGATCCAGATCTGTTTCCTTTTTGGAGAATGGCCATTTTTTAAAGTAAAGAGCACTGCATTTTTATGGTGAAAATCGTTATTACAAAACAATTTAGGTCTAGGCAACAGTCCATTCTTTTTCTGAGCTCTAGAGTAAAATTCACCTTGAAAAATGCTGCATATTTTAGATGATTGCACTGCTCTGTGTCTTTCCTTCTTATTCCCTCAGCAGAATTAATTCTTACATTCTCTTGTGTATTGGGCAATAAAATCTTTTCATGCCTTTTTCTTTTGCAGTGTGCTTTGCCCTGCTAATCTCTTTATTCAGATTTCTCTTGTTTTTTAGCCTCAATGTTGCCCCAAGGAGTCATTCCTCGCTGATGTTTATTAGAACTGTTTATTTCGATGAGCGCTTTAGTGAATTACGGTCGCTGTGGGTGAAGGTTGTCCCTTACCTCAGCCTTGAGGCTGAAGCCATCCATGCCCTGGGTGCAGAGCCAAGGCTGCAGGATCACGGCAGCCGTGCCAGCGGGGTGGGTCGGTGCAGAGAGCGTGGGATGCTGACGGGCAGGACATCGCTGAGCCTCCTCTCCTGCAGAGCCAACAGTGCGCTGGGGCTAGCACACAAAATTCATGTTGAGGTGCTGTACAGTTCAAAAAAACCAAACCAACAAAGCCCCACAAACAAACAAACAAACAAGCAAACAAACAAACAAACACCATGCCCTCGAAAAGCTATTAAAAGTTATATTGAAGCTTGAACTGAAACAATTTATTTTCATTGTTTGAAATAGCCAACATGGGGAATTGGCTCATGTTCGCTTTAGAAATGACTGCAGGAATTGCCTCCCTTCAGCTGCTGACTCCTACAGCCCCATGCTGGGGAGTGCTGGGGAGGACCATACACATAATTCACTGCAAAGAGAGAGGTTTTATTTTAATCTGCCTGAGAGGAAAAAGCTTCTGATCTTGTCCTGTAGTGATGAGTTGTGTGTACTCGCTTCATTTTTCAACTCTGAAGGAAGGGCAGTAACCTCAAGGTGAAGGAAAAGGCAGAAAACAGCTGGGAGTGCTTATTTCTTGAACCAGGGCTGATACATTTGGTGAAGGATGCCTGGCAGCGCCCAAATGGATTAGTAAATATTAGCACTGCCTGTGAGATACGAACACAGATAGCAGTACAGCATTTTGCAAGGCATAAAAGACCTGTGTAATAGACAAGACTGGTTAGAATTTAAGTGCCTGATATTAAAATGGAAACTAGATTATATTGCATTGTCTTCACTAGGAGGTAATACATGTAATGGAAGGAATGGCAAAAAAGAAAATCAGGTCTGCAATAAAAATAAAATATCAGTTGATTATTACTGTTTTGAATATAAAATATCCATAAACAAAATACAGTGAACAAGAAAATAAAAAAGGCCTCACAGAAAGTGTATTTAAAAAGAGGGAAAAAAGACATGTCTAATTTAAAATTTCATGGTCAAAAAGATAAAAGTCTAATGAAGATATTTGGAGTTAAAAAATAACACTGAGGACTCAGAAAATAAATAGGAAATCAGGTAATGAGCAAAGTTCCTTGAAAGACAAAAAAGAACAGTCCTTTCTCAAGCAGAGGGATTGTAGGAGTTACCAAGTGAGCACCAGGTGTATTGGGTAGACAAAAGATTTGACCATATACATGGGGAGCAAACAAGACAGGCTCCTTCCTTTGAGAGAAGTGCCCACAGAGAGAGAGGGGGCAGAAATACTGACTGTAACAAATAGAAGGGAGAGATGCCAGTGTAATTGTGTGCAGTACCGTTGGGAAGGATGGAGATCAGGATAATTCTCAGCATTTCTAAGTGGCTGCAGCTGGAAAGGCAGGAGAGCTGCTGCAGATGGAACAAGGCCCATGGAAGATGGCGTGTGGCATTTGATGGGCAGTGTAAAGAACATGCAACCTTTTGCTTGTAAATTAAATGTTTGTATCCACTTCCTAAGCACCTGCTTGTAATCCTCCCTAAGGATTTAGTGGATAAATACTTTAAAGTAGCTAAGTGGTTCAATAGTCTAAGGCCTATTGATTTTCAATGGGATTTAGGTTTGTAAATCGCTTAATCTCCTTCTAAAAAGCAACCTTTTGTAAAATAATCTGAATAAGGTCTTAGATAAAAAACAGAGACTTTCTGAACATAGACCTTTCAGTCACAGCAGAGTTACCAGATTTTTTTAGCTTTTATATTCCCTTTTTCTGCAACTCTGCTAATTCTTTCTTTGAATCACTATCTTCTACATTTGCAAAAAAGAACAGGACATGAAAACAGAAATACTACTGCCTTTGGCTCTCTCTCTGCATGTCTGTTGTGCTTCTGCTACAAGACATACTTGAAAATGCAGAAATACAAAACCCTGACAGCCTCCTCTGTGTACATCAATATGTCTGTGGCACTAATTCAGGGGTGGGAGGTACCATACTGTGGTCTTAAAATTTGCCAGAACAGTGTTTTATTTCCTTTTTGAGTTCATAGCCTCTTGCCATGAGAAAATAGATTAGAAAAACATTATTTTAAGCAGTGTGGTGTTCTGCATAATGTTACTTTTGTATTTTACTATTATTGAAACATAAGACTGATTTAAAAATCTGGTTTAGAACCGACTAAGGTGGCAAGTGCACCACTGCTACGATTTGTGAAATGATTGCTGTGCTTTCTTTGGAAGCAGGACAGCAATTATTTACGCATCTTTAAAGAATTCTTCTTTGAGTAATGAGCATGGAAAAAGGATTGGTTTCCCCCTACCTAAAGTGAAAAAAATTGCAATAACAATTTTCTTCCCATGCTCTTCTACTTGGAAAATTGTTCTGACATGCCTGCCCAAACCAAAGAAGAATACTTTTTTATAATCTTCTGGTTATGGATAGCATTTATATCTCTGACAAATACATGTCTGTTCCATACTGATGAATTTTGTGCCTTATACTTAAAGAATTCTAGGTATAAGTCTAATCAAATTGCTCTCTGCTGATTTTCAAATGTAAAAAGGTGATCATCTGATTATTATTTGAATACTACTGACATTTAATTAAATTGAAAAGCACATCCCTAAATATCAGAGCTGAGAGTGTCATAGAACTGGTTTCCTATAGATTTGGGTGTACAAATGGAAGAAATAGTACTGCATGTGGGTGTGGCTCTGCAATTGCAAGAATTCTCTGCAGGATTCCTGTATAAGTTTATATATATAATGTGTGGGTCTAAAGGGATAAATTGTATTCTGCTGCTTTGCTTTCTGAATTTGTCAATGCTACAGACCAAATCCTACGCTCATTTCTGAATCTGTTCAAATCTAGGGAGTTCATTGACTTCTATGGAATTACTGTCATTCTAATTGTTCTTAAGACATAGATTTAAGTTCACACAATCAGGATCATTTTGCTTGAGAAGAAGGTAATAATAGACAGATGATGAATAGATTGTTACATGCTCAAAGAGGTATTTTGGACCTTGTAGAAGGTAGAAGGATATTAATTATTTTGACTAAATACAGTCCAACCAAACCATTTCACAAGTTTTGCTTTTTGTTATAAGCACAAAGATAGCTTTCTCCATTTTTCATGTAGAGTTTGAAAAAAAAAAGGGAGGGGTTGGTGTTTAGATGTATAGTTCTTTATACCTTCTCTGGTGTAATACTTAACACGATAAAGTGTTCTTTTAATTTTACTTTTTTCATCTGATATTATTGCACTGGTGGGCAGAATGTAGCCAGTGAGTAACCTAAAAATGTAATTTAGATGCTGAGGTGCGGGTATAGAAAATAGTTTCATGCTTCTCTTGTGCCCAAGCCATTCTGTATCTAGTATATTTGAGAGTGTGACAACAAAGCAAGAGTGAGCAAACCTTTGTGCTGTAGTGGTTGGACTAGGATGACAAGACTGGGGACATCTGGTCCTTACCCTACTTAACATTTTTAAAATACACAAGAACAAACCCTGGGACAAAATAGGACAGATGGATGAGTCCTTTGCAGCTTCTTTTCCCACCAACAGGAAGACAACCCTCAAAACACTTCAAGGCAAAGGTGCCTGCTTTGAAAATCTTACTGCTTTAGCAGATGAGGTGGCCTCAGGGCTTCAACTCGTCTTTCTAAGTGTGGCATTAAAGAATCTTAATGCAGTGTATTTTACAGAGAGTAAATAGTCTGAATCAGGTGCCAGAAATGAAATACAGAACTCTCAAGATATTTTTCTTTCCCCAACAGGTTAGCTATGATGGAGAACTTCACAAGCACCCACAGCTGGAGGCTGATTTAACAGCAGTGAGAGAGATCTATGGACCTAATGCAGTATCTCTCAGGTATGGCACTGGCCTTTCTGTATTGTGGAACCTTGAATGTTTTGGACTTTGAGTTCTCTATGGACCTTCCCTGACTGCCAAAGCACAAGTCTTTTCTGATCATCTCTGCACGTTGTGTGACAAAGGAGGAAGCACCGCAAACCAGCATCAGTGCTGGGTTTTTGGGGGTTCTTTTGTTGTTCAGCATGGTTGCAAGTAGCTGTGCTGAGAACAGCCCTGTTCTAAAACATCGTTGTCTTTTGCAGTTCTAGTCAGGCAGCTGTGTTTTGTTGTAAACTACTATTCAACATTTCTCTAAACCCTTGTTAAACTCTTCTTCTGTCATATTCTGTATTTTGCCCTGGAGGTGAACAAGAGGAAGGGTAAGAGATTTAATAAATACTTTCCCTAGGGAACAACTGAAGGAATTGGATTTATCTAGTCTAGAAGAAAAAGAGAGAGAGAAGACACAATAACAGTTTTTCTTCTTCAGAAAAGCTGTTTGCAGATAGAATGAGTGATCAAATACTCTGTATTGTCATCATGAGAGAGACAGTAAGAAGCTAGGATTTGATCAGAGATTAGGGAAATTTTCAGATTGTGGGGATCTAAAGTACCCTACACAGGGAAGCAGTAGAACCTTGGTCAGATGTGAATTGCTAAGAGTAATTACACACTGATTCTGTTGGGCACATATGAATATGCACGATTCTGCCATAGTGCATGTCACATATGTATTTTAATAAGCATCAGGTAGTTTATAACTTCATTTCCATAAATGTAATCTTAATAATTCCATGAAAACAATAGGTAGGTAGGATGTAACAGACTTGTCCTGTATTGCAAGGAAAATACTGAAGCTATCATACAAACCAAGTAAGAAGAAGAGAGACCCTACCTACAGCTGTGGTGTACTATACCTTTTGAAATTAAATGGAAATTTATCACATGTCAAAAACCTGAGGAATCGAAATCTGAATAGCTGTATATAGGTTTAGGAAACGGATAAATGTGTATTTGCTAAACTGATAACTATGAAATTCCTTCAAGTTCCTAAAATGGAAACATTATGTGTAACCTTTCGAAAACTTAAATGCATATATTTTATTGAATCAGCTGTTTCACTGGAAACACTGTGGTCCCCCTGGGCTCACTCTAGTAGAAACTGGTACCTGTGGCTGCTTTTGGCATGTGTAAAACTTTAATGCTTTATCCACTCTATTGCAGCTGAAAATATTTACAAATTCTTGGAAATACACCCCACAGCTTTAAGTGTTCCTTTTCATCCTCCTTGTGCAGCTCCACTTCTCTAAGAAGAGACAAGTTTGTCTGACAAGGGTATTGACTGAGAGTGGATATTTCCTAGACAGTGGACCCTCCTTTCAGTAATCTTTTGCTGTCACAGAGTCAGTTTTACATGCAAAAGCGAAGTTTCTGTATTTGCACACTTTTCACCACTGCCCTTAGAAATCTGGCCACAAAAGCCCTGAGAAAGTGATCCATGCAGCTGATCTCTTTACATTGCTTATTCATTTATGAGCAGAGGACCTCTGGGAGCTTCAAACTCAAGATGTGTTGATCAAGCTATTGTAGAAAGCAGATCATAAGATGCAAGTGTTCGAATAAAACAAGATTTCCTCCTCATGTCAGCTTGGGAAACTAAAACTTGTATCATGTGTCTAAGATTGGTAGTGGGGTGGGGGCAAAGAGATTTCAAGTGAATATGGAAATGTCACTGTTAAAACTAATTTTTATCTTATTCATTCTTCACTAATCTTTCTATTCCATTAGTTTAACCATTCCTCAGTTTTGTTTATAAAATTTTTCTTGTTTACAGCCTTTTGAATCTCAGTTTTGTGAGTAACACCAGCCTGCATTCATAAGAAATTACTTAAGATACCATAACAATGTTTGGATCTTCTGGAAAGTGAACAAAAATTATGCCACTGGTGGGTAGGGTAGTGGCTAAGCCATTTAGTAGGCTTCCCTGGAGAGCTTCCCTGTTTCAAAGCCAGGTTTTCAGTGAGCTGTAGGTCACCTCTGGGTGAGGTGACGCTGGAGCAGCCAGCCCTGAAGGTGGCTGGGAAGTCTCCTGTAATACAGGAGGTCCTGTCCTGCTGTTCACCTGCCCTGTGTGTGCAATGTGTGGGCAGACCTGATCCAGAGAGTGATCTTGGGTTTTCCCTGACCAGAGAGAACCATTGGGTTACTGAATTTTGGTGGAAGGGGCTCCCTTCATCAAACTGTGCAAGAGCTCAAGCGATTTCTAGTGCAAACTCAGCCCTACCACAGCCGAGAGGTCACTTTGGTAGGAAACAGTTGCATTTTACTGTTTCAAAACTGCCTTATTGACTGATTTATGCACAACTGCTGCTGTTCTGCACTTAGTCAAGTTTAATAAATAAGCATGAAAGTCGCTGTGACAAGAAGCAGAGAAATGGAGTTTTAAAGTTAAAAACATCCTAGTGTCTGGAAGCTAATCTGCGAAAATTTGAGAGATAGTACTTTTACAACATTGCCCACTTAAGTAATGTAAATGAAAAGGAAAACAGATTTTTGTTTAAATGCATGAATAAGTATTTTCTAGCTCTGTTTTTCAGAAGTCTTCAAGTACGTTGGGGAAGGGCTGTCAGAGTGAGTCAGAAAATAAGAGACAGAAAAGTTGCAGTTTAAATGTAAGATTGCAGATGGCAATGAAATACCTGTTAAATCTGAATCTTGCAATACTACACATAACAGATAAAAAAGGTAACTATTGCCTGGAGCACATTACAGGGCAGTCTTTATTTTTGACAAACAAATGCTTGAATGTATGAAGCAATCCCCCAGGTGTATCATGCCATCCTCTAGGCTATGTTGTATTTGTCTGCAGTGGTTTATCTGAAGCCTGTTCTTAGGTTACTGGCTGTTAACCCAAAATAGTTTTGAAAATTAACAAGGGTTTTCTTGTGTCATAAATGGGAGTAGCATGTGACTATTAGTTTTTCTTTGTTTATCTGCACAATAAGTGAGACAGAAATACATAACAGCAATAGAGAGATATTTTGGAGGAATCAGTGGAAAAGCAAGCCTGTTAAAGCAAGATCCTCTGAAAAAAGCTTTTAAGTGCAGGAGATGGTCACCCACTGGGAATATTGATCCAATCTATGTAAAATGTGTATTTTATAACTATTCTGATTTTACAGATAAGATAATCCTTTATAAAATCTTCCATGTTGTAAGTACTCCTGGATTGAGGAGTATCTTAAAGAGCTCTAATGTAATGTAATTATTTCCTTTCAGGGAATATGGAGCCATTGATGATGTAGATATTGATCTACATATTGATGTTAGCTTCCTTGATGTAAGTAATCTGATCACAGAATTACGTAATGAACATTAATACCCCTTTAATTTCGCTACACATCAGACTCTCTAGACAACCACTGATACTGTCCCTTTTTTTGGGAGACTTGATCTTCACAAGTTGGTGTCACATTATTGATTGATACACGGCGGAAAGGTTTTCTTCCCTTTTATGACCACATTGTTAAAATGCTGTGTTAGGCTTTTATTTGCCATGTGTGTATTTCCTTCCAAACATTTTTTGTGAATGGTAAATGTTTTAATAAATATGAATGAAACACCATTATTTTTATGTTAACCTAGGCATGAGTCAGGAGGAAGCACTTCTTACACTCCTGAAGGGAGGAGGACTCTATCAGGAGTGCTCCTGTACAGTGATTAGAGCGAGGGTTGACTGGCAAAGGGACAGTAGTGCTGTTTCTTGGTTGGCAACGTGGCTTCTCTAGCTGTTGTGCTGGCATTCAGCTTCACACCTCCTCACCTCATCTGTGCAGCAACTTGCTGGCCTCTATATAAAGAACAAAAATGAGAACTTTTAAGGTCATCATTAGCTTCTGCACAGGTATGTCTTATTTGCAGGCCCACACAGAACATAAGACAGTTACTGAGCCTTACTAAATTTTTAAGAAAATTTGATCATAGCTTGAATTATTTAGACCAGTTTTAAGGAGCTAAAGTTTCCTTAGCCCTTAGTTATGGGGCTAGTTTCTGTTCTGGTTTTTTTGGCTCCTTTGCTTCTCAGCTTTGAAGCAGTACCTGTTGGTAGATGGGAGTGTCTCTGCCTGTATGTGCAGTGTTGTGTATAAACCTCTGCTTGGTTTAAATGAGCTCAGCCAAGAACTGGAGTAGTCTGACTCTGCTCTTCGGGGGGTGTTGATGTGCCATAATTTGTCCTGAGTCTGATGTGTTAGGTTGGAGTAGATGCTAAACAACTGGGTGAATGGATGGATGGTGTTTATTTAGCAACCCTAAGGCAGACTGACAAAAAGCAGTGGTTCTTCACAATGGCTAATGATGTCTGTTGTTTTCTTTTTGTCTTACACTAGGAGGAGATTGCTGTGGCCTGGGATGTAATTCGCACAGAGCCTATAATAGTGCGACTGCACTGCTCACTTACACAGTACCTAAATGGTCCAGGTGGGTCAATTTTGTGTTACTCTTGTGCCTTGTGTGGTGCCCAGTCAGAGCCATGGGGCAGACACTTACTCACTACCACCAGATCTTTGACCCTGCTTGTGCTCGCTTCTACTGCTGAGAGGAGTCCTATTGATTTGAAATCAGGCTTATGTGTATTTGCGTGGCTGGGCCCTTCCTAGTGACACAGGCATCTAATTTAAAGTTTCATAGGTTGATTTTGGGAACTTGTTTTCCTGATATCCTTTGAGATGCAACTGCTTCCCCTAGGAACCAGGGTTAAGCAGTAAAGATTGAGAGTTTCTAATACATGATTTCCTCAATTTTGAAATAAAACATCATCTGCACCGATGAGATATGACTGGCAATGAAGACATACACAGACCTGTGCAGCACATTAACGTGCCCTTCTTCATGCAGCTCTAAAGAGTCAGGCCATGGTAATTGCCCTTTCAGCTTCTGGTTTCTACATAAGTATGTGAACTCTGGAAATCTTCAGATTTGAAAGAATTTTTAAGTGAGTAAAGTTTCCTCTTTAGAGAAAAATGGTCAAGCTCATGAAGAATGAACTGGTTTTGAAGATTTGGAAGCATTCATGTATGAGAGTGAGCTCCAGATATTTTTTTACAGTGCAAGTCAGACTCAGTTTGGATAATAACTTGCCCGCCCTCGGAGACTTGCAGTGCAGGCTGTCAGTTCATGCTTTTATCTGTGGGAGAATTCTGCCTCTGGAAAATGAATAGATATTTCCAGTCCTGTTTAGCAAAATCCGTCCCAATGAGCTTTTTCTATAGGATATGTTGTCCAGAAATTCTAACTATAAGCTATATTCTGTTCATTCAAATAAGCATTTCATTATACCAATCTTTTTTTTCCCCTTGACTGTGGTCTTTTTGTCAGTGGTTTATTACTTCAATCATTTTTGTTAATATAGGGATCTTAAAGTACGCATTTGCGATAGCATTAAGCAGTGTTAGTGTTCAGAACATTCCTCTCAAAATGTAATTTAAAAAATAAAGACGTACAGCAAATATGAGAAGGTGAAGTGTATAGAGCAGCGTGCAGTGAGAAATGAGGAGTAACAAGAATATCTATTCTGCATCACTGGCAAGGTTAAGGTGGCAAGCGTAGTTCCCAGTGCTGCAGCTGGCTGCTTGTGGGAGTGCCGGCGTTCTGAGAAAGGCAGGAGCAGGGCCACAGGCAAGAGCTTTGCTGACGTTGGCTTTATGAGCTCAGCTGCTGTTGCAGCCATGTCTCTTTATTTACTAGCAAAGCACAGTGAGATCCACCGTCTTTTGTGTTAATTATGTGAATTCCTCTTCTGTTTTCTTGAGAATACAGAGCCAGAATTTTGTGCTGTATCTGTTTCTGCTGTACAAGGTTCTATTGATTGAGAAACTGGAACACAGTACATTGCAAGGCACACTGGGGGATATGAGCACCACCCTGTAGCTGTGTAATGTACCGATTTTAGGTGGCTCTTCTAGTTAATAGCTTGTCTTAGCAGTGTCTGCGTGGGCAGCTTGTCCCTCATGCCTTAGAAACCTGTCTTAGAGAGGATGAATCAGCCAGTGGAGGTATTGGCATGTCTCATCTGATTGTGGAGTCTAGACAAAAATTTTGGTCTAGATGTCAGATTTTAAGAATGTTGATTGTAGGTGTAATAATATTTAAAGTATTCCCCATCCCCCCAGCCCCCTGTAGAGTGTCTGAAATTTGACAATCCAGAGATATTGCTATACTTAATGAAATCATTCATCCCTTTTGAAAAAAGTCATTGGTTTGTTTTTAAAAGATGAGTTTATGTTTTGATGTTATTTGAATAATAACTTTAGAGGAGAGG
The DNA here is from genome assembly GCF_027579445.1 of Ammospiza nelsoni. Classification (NCBI taxonomy): domain Eukaryota; kingdom Metazoa; phylum Chordata; class Aves; order Passeriformes; family Passerellidae; genus Ammospiza; species Ammospiza nelsoni. The sequence goes on along the minus strand of NC_080669.1, from coordinate 56,516,291 downwards.
AACTACTGACCTTTGAACTAAGTTAAATTGCATGGCAAACTTAGATATATTGTATTTTATTATCAAATTTAATCTATTAAAGCAAAACTAAAGTGCAACTTGGATATTCTGAATAAAATTCTGCTGAATGGTCAAAATAATACCAAAATATTGATTTTCCATTTCTAAAAAAATTTGAACAAACTCCAAATTTTTGTTTTAATTTCTTTTTTATTTTACCTTGGTCATTATCACCTTATGCGATACAAAGTATGCAGTTTGTTTGTGCTTGTAATATGCTTTGGTTGTTGTCCTGCCTTGAGGCCCTGTGGCTCTCAACAAGTACTGGCTTCCATCTGCCACTTCTATCTAGCAACTGTTATTGAAGGATTTTAGTAATGCCACTAGCTAATTGCCGTCCTTTACCCTGAACGTTTGCCATTTCTGACGTGAATATGGATATACTAGTGTTAGGACAGGCCTTGAGGACATTTCAGGGTAATCCTTAGCCACTGGAATTCACATATCAGGCACTTGTATGATGGTTTTTGATCTTTATTAAAACACCCTCAAAAACAAAAGCCAGATACAAATGAATTCAGTTTCAGTTTGGACTTTCTTTGTAGCCACAGGAATTCTGCTGCGTATAGACTACTTACTTGGGAAAAGAGTTTAAAATATTGGGTGAGATGAACTGCCAGTCCGTATACATTTAATCTGATGCTGCTTGCCACTTGCATAGTGTATATGTATAAAACGACATATTTTTGTAAATAAAATGAGCGGGAAGACATACATTTGGGAGAATTCCATGTGTAAAATTTTAAATTATATTGGCTGAGGTTTCAAAAAGGACCATTCCTTTCTTAATATGCTTAGACGACATGTCCACCCTTGCCATTGCTTTAATTTAATTGTCTGTAGTCAAGCTCCACAAGGAAGAAGGTCCTTAAATAAGAGTTAGGTGGTCACCAGTTTGTCATTACTGCTGTAAATTCATGTATCAACGAAATATCCTTTTTCCCTAGTGCCAACTGTGGATGTATTTCAGATTTCTACTAAGGAAAGATTTGGGCTGGGACATCAGCTGAAAAAGTAAGTCTAGAAAAGTACAAACCCACGTTTATAGGCAAATATTGCACTCTTTTAGTTACTGGAGCATGTCAAGTAGAATAAAATTCATATTGTCAGGTTTGTTTTTGGATCAAAGTATCTTGAAGTTGTTTATCTTTAAATAAAAGTCAACATTTGCCATACTGAGTTTGGATTTGACAGCTGTTGATGAGAACCTGATTTGTGTTACTTGCCAGGGTTTTCTGTCACTTTGGTACCTTTTAGGAGGTAAGCTATAAAAGGTATAAATACCATATCTGGGAATGTTCAGTTTCATGTTTCTGCTTAGATGGTGAAGCCTCTGGAACAGGAGTATTTTTGAGCCCCGTGCATACCCTGAGGGGGCTATGCTTTCATGGTTACCTCTAGGATATACCACAGAAATTAGGCCATCCCTGTTTTGAGGACAAGGTGGCAGGATAGTCCAAAAACCTGGCAGTTTCATGTGGTTATAGTACAACTCTTTTTAATACAATTTTGCTGAGTCATCTCTTTGCATATGCTTTTATACATGTGATAAATTTTTAAGTATATAGGCTTTAGTATCTCACCATTACAACGTTAAGAAGCCCCTGAGGGGGAAAAAAATCCTGTTTAGTGTTTTAAGAAATTCAGTGCAGCATTTTCATATTCTTACAAATGAAGCAAGTTATTAAAATCTCTATGGTACATGACTTTGAAGAAAAAAAAAAGAAATGCTTCCTCAAAATGTTCTCTTAAAATGTTTTGTTTTTTACCCTGTCTGTGATTTTTGCACCAGGTAATTACTAAAAGTTCCCATGTGACATTTTCAAGAACATAGCTGCACAGTTCACAACTGAGCAGGAGTAAAAATTCCTGTGAGCCCAGTGGTCCCTCATGTCTCTGGCAATGGGATATTTCTTTTTTTCACCAAATTCAGCCTTGACTTTTATCCCCATTAAGACCCCCACTGCCAGATTAGTCAGAGAACAAGGTTCTGCTTAGCCATGCAGATGCAGTAGCCTGTGGTCATGTGAGAGGTAGAACCCTGTAGCTGGATTTGATGCCCTTGACTCAGTTTGTCTCTAAACCTCCATGATAGGAATAGTCTGCATAAATTTTGCAGTTGCAGTGGCTTTTTACACAGACTGTATTCTCATTAGGAGTCCCATATTAAATTAGTTCTATGTGTAAAAAAAAAGCTTTTTGAGGATCTGGGGCACCCAATCACTAGTCTAACTAACACTGTTAGTGTTCTGCCACATAGATGAAGGAAAATTCCAGCTGTAGAGTGAGAGCACTGCATTGTCACCTGCGTGGTGACCACTGAGACCATAGTGTTAAAATGAGTATGTCCTGGCTGGGATAAGAAAACCTTTCTTTTCTATCCTAATTTGCAGAATCATGCAGACATTTGTTACACAACAGTGGAAGAACAGTAAAGAAAAATCTAACTGTACGCACAATAAGAAGGTGTCTGACAAAAAGGTGAAATCCCCTCTGCACATCTTTTCTACATTGCGCAGGTAATAGCAAGAAAAATGGGCTTTTATTACCATAAACTGTTCAAAATCCACAGCAGACTTCACAAGGTGAAATCTTGACTTTTCTCCACAGAGAAGTTCTCTATTTATATCTTACCTCATGGGTTTCCTGTCCTTGCATTGCATCACATCAGGAGTGAACTAGGTACTGTTGCAGCTTCTAAGATTATTAGAAGCCAGAGCATTTCAGTGCCCTGCTGTCTGAAACAGCCATGTTACAACTGGAACTGGAAATAAGTAATTTTATTTTAACTTGTGCTGGAATTTTTATTTTTATCTTTACTTGAATAGCAAGAATAAAAATACAAGTCATACATATGTATAGCATATGTTATGTATATTTTAAAAAACTTTGTTTTTCCAGCTCTTCTTTATACAGCAGTTTGTATATTTAGGTTTTTTTTAAACTGGAATGATCATAATTGAAAAAATGATTTTTAAAGATGCTGAGCACCCTGCCCTCTCCAGTATTTGACTACATTAATGTTTTCCACTTCTGAAATGCAGGCACAGAATTTCAAAGAGAAAAGGCATTACAAAGCGTAAGAAAGAGTTTATGAATAGTTTGAATGAATTTGAATTTAATACGATTTCTGCCAGTTGCTCATACTCGTAAGTATATGTAGAATCAGGCTCTGATTTTACCTCTTTCAGGGTTGTGACTATTTACTCTAGTGTGTTTTCCTGATTGTGGAGGGTTGACAGATCACTCCTTCAATTCAGTTACTGAATTTGAATCGAATGCTTCTTTGAATATTCCTTCTTTTTGATGAATTTTACTGTTCTGAATTCAGAGTATGAAAAACAGATAGAATAGAGCAATTGCTCAGATTGAAAAAGGAGGGAATGCCCAAAGTGACAAAACATTGTTTATACAAAGGTAGAGGAGGAAAGCGTTTTGAGTAGAAGTCTTTTCCATTCCCTACCAACCAACACACCGCTGCCAAGCACAGGCTGTAGCTTGGGGCTTGTTTTTATTCAGAATACAAAATCAGCTCATTCTTTTTCCTCTTGGTTTGGGAGCTTAAGTCTAGAGACTTCAGACTTGGCTCAGCCCAAGCGCAGGGGTCCTCTCTGTCCCATCTGAGAGGGCCAGCTGCTTACAGTGAATCAGCAGCCGCCACCTGCATCCTCCACTGTCAACACTTGCTAACAGGGTGGGGAAATGTGCCAGCCTCTCCCCTTGGGTTTTGACTTCTCTATTTGATGCAAAAAAAAACCCACCAAAACCCCCCACCCAAAAAAAAAACAACAACAAAAAAAAAACAACAAAAAAAAAAACAAACAAACCAAAAACCCACTCAGCAAAAGAAACCAAAAAAAAAAAAAAAACAAAGAAAAGCAAAACAAAACAAACAACAACAACAAAAAAACCAAAACAAAGAAAAAACCTCCTAAGATTGGTGTTGCTTATAAAACATAGGAAAATGATTCAGCATACCTGTTACAGGTTCTTTGCAAGGACGGGGAATGTTAACCTCACAGAAATGTGACAGTTTGTGTGAATGTTGTTTCATTAAAACCTTTTGTTCTTTACTTCCTGCATTTGTAATTTAGGTCTCTCACATTCTCATTTCTGGTGGTACAGGTGTAGAATTTGTCTATAACCAGAAAGAAGGGTAAATTTGTCTTTCACAAAGTGCCCAGATTATTAGGATGGTTTTAAAATAATATACTTTTCATCTGAATTAAGTTTAATGTCTCCAAGTTTCACTGGTACTTCATTGTATCTTCCATTGGATCTGAACATAGAATTTCTTATGCTGCTTCCAGAATGCAATAACTTTCATGGGATCATGCTGTGATCATTACATAGAAAATACAGATTTTGATAAGGAAAATCTGTTATAAGAGGTGGATTTCATTTTGAAGATAATTTCCTGAATAATTGGTTTGTTTTGAGACACAGAAAACCTTACAAAAAGCTGTAAGGTCACAGATCTAACTTCTACTTGAATAGTTGATTGTCTTTTTGATTGATGAGCTCATGTGTAAATAGGAGTAAGTTGTTTGTTTTGATATTCGAAGATGTTTTATATACATTTTTTTATTAAAAGTCTGGGTTGCCTTTATCACTAGTGAAAAACATAAACCCAGGTGACACTTAGAAGTCTTTACATTTGTGTGATCTTGCTTGATTTGCCCAGGATTTTGATTATTCTCCAACTTTTCCATGTTCTTTATGCTAAGGTCGCCAAGTTATCCTCCACCTGGCTGTGGTAAAAATAAATCAAAACTGAAGTCAGAACAGGATGGCATCTCCAAGACCCACAAACTACTGAGAAGGACTTGCTCTAGCACAGTGAAGGCGGAGGATGTGTGTGCCACAAAATCCCACCGAACCTTTGGCCGCTCGTTGTCGAGTGACCCGAGGGCTGAACAGACAATGGCTCTCAGATCGCACAAACTGCTGAGCCGTGCTTGCTCTGCAGCTGTCAAGCAGGAGGAGTGCATCTCTTTAAAGCCCCATAAGGTGTTAAATAGGTCGTGCTCTGGGGATCCTCGATGTGAGCACAACAGCACCTTGAAGCCCCACAAACTTTTAAGCAGATCCTACTCCAGTAACCTTAGAATGGAAGAATTGGATGGGTTGAAGAACCACAAGTTGCTCAGCAAGACTTACTCCAATGCCCCTAAATCATCCAAAATGGAGCCTTTCAAGGAGTCCACCATGGCAGAGAGCAGGAGGCTCTCTCTTACCTCAGGGCTTATTGGTATCTTAACACCATCCTCATCATCACCTTCACAAGCTGCTGTGCGTAATATTTTTTTTTGTATTTTGCTCATTTTCCTCCTATTATTTTCCAAGTGTGCTATTATGCTTTTTGTGTGAAGGCATTAATACTTAGGATATATGATAGTGACTATATTAGATATACTTGGAGACAAGAGCAATGAAGTCAGCTTTTTAAGGAGGATTCAAACAGCTGTGCATACACGTATACTTAAGTTACAAAATCAGAATCTGCTGGGGTCAGGACAGAGATTTTATGTGTCGTGTTGAAATGCAGCTCAACGCACAGCTGTTGGCCATGGGAAAAATTCAGTCACCCACTTCTTCCCTGCATCCTTCCTGCAGCAAGAAGGGAGAGTGTGCACTGCTGTGCTGCAGAATTATGCTGGTTGCAGAGCAGAGGACTTTTATCATTTCCCTGCTTGTTTCATGAGAGAAACAACTGTCCATTATATGGTTTGAGTGCCACGTCACCTCTCCTTCTAGTCTTTGCATCTGCCATCATCATCATCATCATCATCACCACCATCATACTGGAACGAGCTCAGTCATGGTTCCACTCACCTCTTGCACATTTGTGATTTGTGAAGGGTTAAACTTAAACCTTCAAATGTGCTGGGGGACCACGCAAGGAACTGGGCCCATGCTCGTCCTCTTATTTTCCTCAGACACATGATCAATTGGGAAAACAAAGGGCAGCATATACTCTTGCATTTAAGAAAGACCTTTCAAAATCAATTATTCTACCTATACCTCTTCAAAGATGGCTTTTTACTTTAGAAGGAAGAGTGGGTTTGTTTGCAGTCTTTCAAGGCAACAGCCTGTTTTTTGTGTTTGATGTGGGGAGAAGTATTTAGAAAATAGTTCTCTCTACTCCTTTTGCCTGGTGGTACCTTGGAAGCTGATTCTTCCTTCAGATGTCATACATACATTTAAAATAGGGCATTCTAAATAATGAAATTACATTGAATGTGCTATATTTCATGGTAATTTAGTTTAGTAAGATTTAAGCTGTACTCTTCAGATCTAAAGTCAGGGATACACTTTCATAAGATCATTTATATGTACGCCGTGTGTGGTTGATTTATGTGATGTGCACAGCAAAATTAATTTAAGATGAACCATCAGACTTTATTCTTGTTGCAGTTTAGACATGCAATTTTTTTCTGATTCAGCAGAGAATGTATTACCGTAACAAGACTTTTCTCTCCTGACATTGATAGGAAAAGTCCCTTTGGATTTTAAGATAATGAAAAGCTGACCAGGTTTCATTACTGATGCTATCACCTGGTAAAGAAAAAAGGCAAGCCCTGTTTGGCAGCCTATAAAAACTACCCATAATTTATTGCTTCAATGCACTTACTTTGAGGGGAGATCATCACATACATGGTCAGATGTAGTTTGACTTTAGTGGAAGGGCATCAAGTGTCTTATTTCACATTTTATATGCAGGCATCAGATATATGGGTCATCTAGGTGCCTAGCTGCAATTTGAAGTCAGTTGAATATAGGAGTGATGAATTAAGATACTGAGTTCCCTTCAATTCTCAGCTAAAATGTGAGTCTCATATATGAATACAAGGAGGATTGTTTCCCAGAAGAAAAATGAAAAAGCAGTTAAAAATTAAACAGTAGAAAAATGAAAGGAAATAACCCTATTTAAAAAAACCTGCCAAAACACTGTAAGTGGAGCTGATGTAACTCTGTTCAAAACAATGTTTGATTGAAATAGGTTTCATTTATAGATAGATGCCTCCACAATAGATGCCTCCCTTCTGGAGGGAAGTCTGAACCTTACTGACTCTTGTTAACAGAATAACAGAAGTTACTTCTAATTTATGTTGTTGTGTGCTGAAAGAAAAATGATTTGAGTAGTATCTGAGCCTAAAGATCTGTTAGTGCAGTGTTGCAGAAGTGAGACCTTAGTACATATAATATAAAAAGGTTTTCAGCCTTACTGAGAGTTACAGAAGTCTTTCAAGCCTTAACATACAGCCCATGTTTGGATAGGCAATACGCAGTGAAAACGCAATGGAAGTTGCCAAACTTTAGTTTATTAGGATGGAGTGAAGGCACTGGTGTTTTCATTTGAGATTAAAGTTACTCAGGTGGTGAGATACAAATCTTCATTAGATTTAAGAACTAGAAAGAAATACTAGAAACCTACGCCATACTCAGTAAACAGTAAAAGGATTGATTATTTGTAATGCATGGTTCACAAGTGAGAGATCTCTTTAGACGCAAATTGTTTACATATTTACATGCAAAAACTTACAGATGCTTTTACCATTCCCTTATAATTAGTCTGCCAGCACTGAAATTGCCTCAACTTTTTCCTTGCAGCAAAATTATGGTGCAAAATGCATTCCAGTGCGAGACCGTGGCTTTCTTGTGCAGGTAGGATGTCATATCCTATTCATATATGAAACACTGTGTAGCATGAGCTGACTGTTAATTATTTTTAAACAGATGCTGTTATTCTCATTTTCATTGTTCTCAGACTATTGAATTTGCTGAGCAGCGGATACCAGTATTGAATGAATACTGTGTGGTTTGTGATGAACCTCATGTGTTCCAGAATGGCCCTATGCTGAGGGTAAGTGGTGTGCTGGTAAAACAATGCATTTTATAGTGCCTTGAATAGCTGTGGACCATACAAACCTGTTGGAAAACCATTAAATTATTTCAGATGGGTTTCATCCTAATTCTCTTTTGAGATGCAGAAATATGAAGCATATTAACTAGACTTTGCTGTAAATTTGGAAACAAAAAAAGTCTTACAAGGAAGGGAGAGAGAAATTAGGCTTGTATCATATCACCGAAGGGGTATGTGTTTCACTGAACACTATTGTGCTGCAGTAGTCACAGCCAGATAACACAGAGAACTGCATTAAAGTGTTTTTCCCAGTGCTCTGGCATTCTTCTGAAAGCTTAGGGCACCTCATCCTTGAGCTTTTATCAAGCCATGACCACGGTATTTGCATACACTGGTGTTAATGCCAGCGCTCTGCAAAATTCTTCTGACCTTGTTTTGCTCACAGGCTGCTGGAATGAACCATTCTCAAATGTGATAAAAAAGGCAGTAGAAGGAGATGTTCTGTGAAGTGCCTGATCTAGCAGTGACCCAGCCTAGGAGCGCTGTTGTGGCTCAGTATGCCCCAGTCTGGCCAGTTAGGCAGCTCTTCCTTTCATTCCTCTATGACTGGGAACAGAATTTTGCCTGCTGGTCATTGTAGCCTCTCTCATGCTGTTGGTGGAACAGTGGAAAAAAGTAAGATTGGTCATGAGGGACACGCTGCGTGGAGCTGCTGGATCAGTGCAGCTTTGTGAAAGAGTATATTAACAGAATACCATTCTTAGTTTAGGACTGGTCTTGCAGTTTAGAATCCTCTTGTTTCACCTGCCCTTTTTCCAGTAATGAAACATGAGTAACCTAAAAAGATTAAAGCCATGGAAAACTAACTCCAGTGAATAAGTGGTCTGATACAAGGCAATTTCTCCACAGTGTGGCCAGCAGCTCTGCATAAGCTGAAGCAGACCTTGTCTATGATAGTTCCATGGAACTAAATTCATGAGGACTATTGCTCTAGCTGGTAGCAGAAGTCACTTCAGTGTCACTCCCCATGGCACTGACTGGCACCAGGGTCAGGCATTCTGACTGCATGCAGGGTGTGCAAATGGGCTGCTGGTAGCATTCAAAAAAGCATATACATACCCAGTTAACACTGTTTAAGTAATTGGATATCCAAACCTCTATAGTTTTGGATATCCAGTCAGAATTACTTTTGCCTCTTCAAGCTCATATCTATCTTTTAAAAGCAAGGCTTTCTGATAGGTTTATCAATAGCCAAAACTGATTAGAAGCCTGTAAAAAATGCATCAGTTCCTCACTGTTTGTCTTTGAATACACTGCTATGTATATTACCCACGACAGAAAGAGATAAGACAAATTCAGCAATATTTGGAGAGTGATTAAAGTTTGGAAAACATAATTATTTATGTTATTGGACATAATATAATTATTATGTTATCTATTATCAAAACAAACGTAATTATTATGTTATCTATTATCTATAGGTCAAAGCAAAGAGTAGGATTTATTCTACTAAAAAGAACCAGAATGTAAAGTTATCTGCTCTAAATGAAAAAAATCTAAATTCCTTCTTTCCCACCATAAAGATTAAAATCTCTCAGAATTACTCTTTTGTATCTTCAATTTAAAGGATAATTTTATAGCTATCTGTTTAAGAGTTTGTCAGCATTTCACAACAGAATAAGCTGCAACCATCTTTGCTTCTGAACATATATTCATCAGTGTCTTTGAAGTAGCATAACCTGACAAGCTTGGCAAAAACGAAAGAGTGTCTTATATAACCTAGGAAAAATTAGATACCAGGAAGAAATCTAGCATACTCTGTGTATGCTTGAATGACTCAATAAGCAACATAGAGCCATTAATGAGTTTGCACTTTTGTAGAAGGTGAGAAAGGATCTCAGTGTGAATTGAGCACTAGCTTGCCCTGGAGTGTGTTAAGGAAATTTATCTTTCATTCTACTGAGAGCTCTGGTCAGGGGCAGCTTGAAGAAGTCAGTTTGTGGGGTTTATGTATACATGCTTCAGCTGAACACACACATACACATACATGCATACATATATATGTGTATATAAATAACAAGTATGAGGAGAAAGAGCATTTTCTTTTTAGTACTGCTGCCAGAGCGGATCTCAGAAATTGAGTACTTTTGTTACAAGAATGCAGCAAGCTTTCATTTAAGCCAAGGCTGCACGCAGTGTAGTTTTATTGAGGATCCCTGATCTTTGTAAGGGTTCTCTCTTTGGATACCACAGTAACCTCACCAGGTTTCAGAATGGTGGGTGCCTTGCCATGGTGTGCTTAGGAAGAGTGTCCAGATCTCCTTTTCTACAGATGCCTGCATCCCAAGGGCATCACATGAAAGGCTCAGGTTGTGTCACAAGGCGCACCACAGGCTGTGTAATTCTGGGTCATTCACCAGTTTCCCCCATTAAAATTTAGCTCCTCCACACAGACACACATGAATTCTTGTCTAGGTGTGGCTACTCTTAATGGTGATTTTCCCCTCTACATTTTGGACCTTTTTTTCAACAGCAAAGAAGACCTATGAAATTATAAAAGCATAATAAAGTTACTGCTTGAAAAGTTACTTTAATATGTATATAGGTTTGATTTTCTAATATTTTATGGAGTTTTATGCAGTTATAAAGAAGCTGCAGAGAAATTTGATTCTCTGTAGCTCCCATATGTCAGCCCCGTGCCTTTCCTGAACTTTAGTGTATTTATTAATTGTCTTAAATGCAGTTAAAAAAATTGAACAATTGCCATCACACAACAATTACAGTCTTTTAATACTATGAAGTGCTATACCTACTCACAAACTCTTACGCTATAGTTTTTTGTGCTAGTTATTACTGACTTGGGAAGTTCAGATGTCTCATCCTCACAACAGCTGAAGAAACCATCTGAAACTGAGAGATAAAGCTTTTTTCTTTCTGCAGGCTATCATTTTATCTTAGTTGTAAAGTATCTTTCAATCAATCTCTCTCAGCAAGCTTTCTTCTCAGTATTATGTTTCATTTGCCTAAATAAATTTTTCTGGGGGAGTAGTCTGGCTTTAATATCTATTTCAATTTAAGCTACTTTTTAAAAATCCCGACATGTTTTTTCCCATAAGATAACAACCATTTGATGACAACAAGATGTTTCATTTTGTATGGCTTTGTTTAGGCACTAGATCCACATGGCAGACGTATGAGTGTGTGGAAGATTCTGTTGCAGAACAGCTGCATGACACGATTGCATATGTTTGACTTGATGATTTTACAGTGGGCATCTGTCTTGGTCCAGAGCCCTCAAAAATTATCTGATCATGCAAATGTTCCCTGCTGGTTCAGGGATCCTTGTTGTACATTGAAATCTTGTTTTTAGGCCTTCTTAGTCCTTTATTGAGGATAAATAAAGGGGCTGCTTTATTGGCTTACTGAAGACGAATAAGTAAGAAATTCTTATATTTCTCTTAGGAATTTCTTTACAGAGCGAAGTGAGTATCTGTGAGAATAACCAGCTTTCTTTTGAGATCCAAGATTCCCTGAAATTTGGAAGACCAGACTTAAATACTGAGTTCCTCTGTGTACTCCACAAGTTTGTGTGTGTGGAAAACAAAACAGATTGGGTAGATGGGGTGATCTTAGAACATGCCCAAACCTAATGCCCTCATGAGGAGCTGCACCTGTATTACTGTGAAGGAGAAGAAAACAGGTTCTCTTGAATGGAAGAAGGAATCTTGGAAAAGTACTATAACACATCATGAAGTTGTAGCACTCTTCTTTATAAAGGCTGATGGTCTGCTGCTTCATTCCATCTGCTTAAAAAAAAAACAGTAGTAAAGCAGGCAATGTTTTCCCGTAAGTATTCACACTTTCCCCAGATAAGATGGGGATGAATGAAAGTTCTCATCATGGCATGTTTCTTTTGTATTTATTTCAAAAGCGCAGTGAGATCTAAGTATTATTTGCAGCGCACCAGAAGTTATAAAAGCCAAATTGGATGTTTTGGTGGTACATAGAGTACCACCAAAATTGGAAAATTATTTGAAATCACTGCGTGGAATGATTTGCAGTTGTTCTGCAAAGCAGAAGAAAAATGCAGTGAATCCTAAGAATAAAAAATATTATTTAAGTTCTTACATAACATGGACCAATGCTATTTCATGCAGTCATTTCTAAGGATGATCAGAATCCCACATGTTTCACTTTTCACAGAAAGGTTAAGAAACAGTTTTAAAATCATTAGCAAATGTTGGGACTGCAGTCTGTACATCCAAACAACTCCCTTAACTTGTATGAAGAATGACAGTGCATCTTCTTGCAAGGCACCCTGTGCTACAGAGCTCTCAGGAGCTCTGCCATCTTCTGAAGTAGCTCCATGCTCTGTTTTGAAAAAGGGGGAAGTGAAAGGTCAAACAGAGTTTGATGGAGGAGACACACAGAAGGCAGACATGGCAAATCTACTGAAAAAAGTAAGGGTCTGGTAATTTGAATTATTAGCCTCATGTTCCCATCTTTGTTTTCAACAGAGAAGTTGTTTAGGTGAGTGAGAATGGACTATTATGTGTTTGTAATAAATGGCTAGATTTGAATTGTCTCAATAGCACTGTGAAATGCTTTTTTTCCCCTAGCATTTTCAAACAGTTCGTATTTCATTCACATCTGTGTTGTTTAAATAGTTACATAGGTTATCCTGATTTCCGTCAAACTACAATACTAGATTAAATATTAAAAACTAACCTAGGAAAGTTGAATGACTTCCACAAAACCCATTATGAAGTACTGACAGATTCTTGCATGGGGCATGTGTCTCTAGTGAAAAATTTCTGAAACTGGAATTTGTGTCATCCACTGCCTTACACTGGCTTTTGAAGATCTCCAAGGATGGAGACTGCACAGACACTCTGAGCAGCCTTTTACATTGCTTAAAAAAGCTTTAGGAAAAACTTATTTTAGCTTTATCTAAAATTTTGGCAAAGTTTAGATAAAGTTAGTCCTGTATGAGAGAATAAAAGTACTGACTGACCTCTAAAGGTCCTTTTCAACCATCTGATTTGGTTCATCTATCTCAAAAATGTATTTTCCAAAGCAGATTTAAGAATGTAATAAAGAAACCTAAGGATTATTTGATTCAATGTTAGAAGGCTATTAACTTCTTTTAATGCTGTATGAAAGTCTTCCTTTTATTATTACTAGAATATTCTAGGGAAGGACTAAGTTGCATTTTAATAATGCAACAGTTTTGCTGCTGTAGCAGTAGAGAATAAGTTGTTTAAGGAATTCAGTTCTGTTACAAACATTTCATGTAATGAGATCACGAGTCCTTAACAAAAGTGGTTATTATATTTAAAGATCTGATTAAAAGAAGTGCAGTGAAAAATGTGATATCATATTTGAAGACTGGAGTTAAGAAAATGTCAGTCCTCTCTTAAAGAAGGGCAAGAAGGAGAGGATCCAGAGAACTCCATCCTCACCTTCATCTCTAGGAAGGTGATGAAGCATCTAACCCTCAAAACCATCTCCAGGCACATCCAGGACAAGAAAATGTTCACAAAGAGTCAGCATGGTTTCCCCCTGGGAATCCATACTTGAATGACTTGGTTAAACTTGTTTGAGGAAGCGACTGGTCAGGTACATGAGGAGAGAGCAGTGGATATTGTCTGCTTGGACGTGAATAAGGCTTTTGGCAGTGTCTGCCATAAGATCCTTTTAGACAAGTTGTTGATGTGGCCTAAATGAGGAGATGGTGAGGTGGGATTGTCTGGGCCTCAAGTGTGATGTTCAGGGTAAAGTCACTTAGAGGTCAGCAGCTCACAGTGTACCCCAGGGATCAGCAGTGGGTCCAGTCCTGTTTAGGACCTTCATTAATCACCCAGATGATGGTGCAGAGTGTATCCTCAGAGAGTTTGCAGATGATGGAAAAAATTGAGAAGTGTGCAGTACTCCTGGGCAATGGGCACCGTTCAGGGGGACCTCAACAGGCTGGAGCAGTGGGATGCCAGGAATATAATGCAGTTCAAGAAGGAGAAGTGCAAAGTCCTGGAGCTGGTGAGGAACAAACCCAGGCACCCATGTATGCTGAGGGCCACCCAGCTGACAGCAACTTGGCTTGGGCAGGAAAGGACACCAGCTTGGACAGGAGAAATCAATGTGCACTTGTGGTATGGAAGGCTGCTGGTGTTCTGGGCTGCACTGAACAGTAGGATTGTCTGTGTTTGTGGAGGGATGTGATGCTGCCCCTGCACACAGCCCTGGTGAGGCCACTCTGTGCCTGCTCTGTGCTCCTGAGCACAAGACAGGGACGGTGCTACTGGGGAAAGCCCAGTGAAGGGTCACTAAGATGATTAAAGGGGCTGGAGCACATCACATAGGAGGAAAGGCTGAGAGCCTGGAAGAGAGAAGGCACAGAAGGGATCTTACTAATGTCTGTAAATATTTGAAGGAAGGGAGCAAAAAGGACGGGGCCAGGCCCTTTAGGGTGGTATTCTGTGGCATGACAAGGGGCAGAGCATATAACCTAACACACAGGAAGTTTCAGTGGAACAAGAAACACTCCTTACCTTTTTCACCTTTTCTGAAGGTGACTGAGCATGGGAATAAGTTGTCCAGAGAGGCTGTGGAGTTCACATCCATGGAGAAATTCAAAAGCTGTCTGTTCAGGGCAGCTGGCTCCAGGTGACCGTGCTTGAGCAGGGATGTTGGACTAGATGACCTGTGGAGATCCTTGCCAACCTCAATCTTTCTGTAATTCTTTGATCTTATTCAGCTTTTACATAATGTAATTTGTAAAGCTAATGTCCATCTTGCTGTTCTGTGCCTTCCCAAATTCCTCATCTGCAAATACCAAGGCCATTGACAGAACAGTGTGAGTGAATGAGTTTTAAAGACCTGTGAGACAATTATACAGAACAAAATAATCTCAGAATATATTCACCAAGGTTAATAAAAGACCATCTGTGTACCAGTTTTGTTGTTTTTAGGAAAGAAGTTTCTGTAGAGTGCCATCTTGTGTTGAAAGCTCAGACTGAGACCTCCTTTGAACAAAGAAAGGATTAGTAAAAAAAATCAACAAAATTAAGTATTACAACTAGTTTCTTTGAAATTTGTACCCTGGTGCATACATTTCTGCTGTTTAATGTTTTTCCCATCAAGTATGAACAGTAAAATACCATTAAGTAATATTTGAAATACCCGCTCATATTATTTAGCTGTAAAAGTAAGTGCAGTCTTGTAATTCTGATATATTTCTTCCATTAGTAAGCTTAAATTTTTTAAATGTTTTTCATCCCAAAGTGCTCCCAGTTATGTTTTATTTACTATGGGTGAAATCTTGACCTTGGAGGGTTCTTGTTGACTTAAAGAGATCTTGGATTTCTCTGTGCTTTGAATACAAGGGTCTTAGATGCTACTGAAAACACAGGAGCATTGAGTATGCTGCTTAATCATGGGAAATTTCTTGAACAAAATAAACATCACTGAACTGTGGAGAAAAGTGTAGGTGTACAAATATGTTTAGTCAGACTGGAGTTGAGCCAAGATGCTTATGGAATTCCAAGATTTTTGTGGAATAACACTGTGGTCTTTCTAATCCTTATGCCACAAAATAGGCTAGCTTTATCTCTTTTTATGAAAAAAGCCTTTCCAGCTACAACCTGTATTTTAATAGAATAGATTTAAATTAATTTATATTTTACTGACAGAGTAAAATGACTGCAGTATAGCTTTTCCTGTTGCCAACAAGTTACCAAGTGCATCATGCCCATCTAGCATTCTATAAAGCTTGTTTGTGCACCATTTTTTTCTGTATCTGTGAAGTAAAAATGTATTTTTTGAAAGTGTGTAAGGTGCAGAAAAAAAAAAAACCAAAAACAAAAAGCCCAGAAAATAAAATTTAAATCACTAAATTTAAATCACTAAACAAAGCCAAACAGAACAAGTGGCATTTCTCACTCAGCTACAGACTACTCTCATCTTTCTTCAGGTTGTATCTGATCACTACTGTAGTATCTCCCATGTCTTTGAGCAGTGAGTTCCATGTAACACATGATTATTGAGAGACTGTTCAGAGTTTACCTTACAGTAAAACTAAAACTTGGCATGGTGGAAAGTAGGAAGCAGAACAGAGATTTGAAGTTCCAATTTGTCTCCTTGTCTGTTGCTTTCATTAGGAAAAGTGGGGTGATCGCTAATGGTTTCACCTTCACCATTTATTACATTTGCTGTATGTCAGGCAGTCAGCCTTGCCTGAAGCATCTCATGTTAGATCAATAGTTTTTAGGTGTGTCAGTCATGTTACAGCCTCTTTAGTGTCTGTGTGATATCCCTGAGAATGCAGGAAAGGGTGACACATTGCTCTGAGCACAGCTGCAGCCCACATTAGAAAGTTGCTAGATCGATATAGACTATGAAACTTTCAGTTTTTTGAAATTGAAAGAATGTCTAGAAAACATTTTACGTAGTGTATTAGTCCAGGAACCAGGATATGTCCTAGTGTGTAAGTGGTTTGTGTGTCTGCCAGTCTCAGTCACTGCAGAAAGAAACCACACTTGCATTGTAACACGCGGGAACTCGGTGCTGCTTTCACCACAGCAGCAGTTGGGTGGGAGCTACTGATGATGCAAAGAATGGGGTGGCTAAAGGAGAAATCTGAAGACTTCAAGCATTTAGAAGATGCTGTCTGGTTCTGTCATTGTCGTCCGCCTCCAAGCATTTGCAGTCTCAGGTTAACGGCCCATTATTTTTTTAACGGTTTTATTTTTTTATGTTTTTTTTGCCACTGGAATAATGATCCTCATAACGGTGTTTCAGCACCCAGTGATCTTCACTAAGCTAATAGTTCTGAGAAGACCAATGGCTTTATATTAATTTTCTATTTTCAAGAGAAAAAATAAAGTCTGTGTGAGACCCTGGTAGCTGCTCTTTCTGAGAAGAATTACAGTTGCCTTGTTCAGGAAGCAACAAAGTTCCCCAGCCAGTCAGCTCATATCCTCAAAGTGGTTGTTGTAATCTGTGGAACTATGTGCACCGAGGATGAAACTCAAATTCAGAAATAAATGTTTAAGTGTCTAAGCCCTATTTTGTTGTGTATTTTCCCCTTGAAAACAATGGGAGATAGTAATCCAGGAAGAGGTGATTAATCTGCACATGTGTGGCTGTGAATTTCGCATCAGTAAGAACATATTTATTGAGTATTTCAGGTACAGACACAAAAATTCTTGGAAAGTTTAGCTGGATGAGTGTTACGTATAAATGAACTAAAGTGAGAGTATCCAAAGATGACATTGGAACAACGTAGCTTTTATAAATGTGTCAGTTCTTGTTTGTTTAGTGTGGCTGGGGACATTTCTCATATTTATGATCTGAAGTCAGAACAATACTGTTCCCACCCCAAATCCTCACATCCTATGACAAGAGAAGAGTGGATGCCATATAAAGGGAAACACACTATCAATATGCAAAACATTAACAGCAGAGTAGGATCAGCCTTGAATCCCAGTTTCCCCATAAAGCTTGTGGTTTTCTTTAAACTCTGCTTTCTAGAATTGATTTATTAACTTAGTTTTCATATGTTTTCATTGGTTCTAGCATGCACAATTGCAGGCAAAACATAAGGAAGGAAATGTAACACTGAATAGGTAAGGCAGAGTGTGACAAACAAGAGTCCCTGAAACATTTGCTTCCTAATTGCAAGGTAGTTTTTTCATTTTGTAGGGATTTAAACAATACAAATGATTGAGCTTAACTAGTGACCGGAGTAGAGGATACTGAAATGGCCATACCAATGTCTCTTGGAATACATTGCTAACACCTGTGGGAAATTTAAGTTAAAAACATCTTATTTTGATAAATTGAGACAATTCCAGAAGCAGAAATCAAAAGTACTTTTAAAATGACTGTAGGGTGGGCTGAAAGGCATTCAGACTAGATAAATGAGACAGACTGTTGAAATGTCCCTTTAGCTGCAGGGTTGGGATTATTTTTCCCATTTTATTGTATTGACAGAATACGTAGTGGACAGAAAGCTTTGCCAAAATGAGAATAATTGTATAGATCCTAACAGAAGTATCTGTTCCACTTCAGGGCTGAAATTCTGCTGTCCTGCTTGTCAGTATATCTATAGTTGTCCAGTGTCAGCCTGAGGCAAAAAAACCCAACCATCCTCCCCCCCACAAAAGAACCCCAAAACCAAAACAAAGCAAAAAAGCCACCACCACTCCCCTCAAAAAAAAAAAAAAAAAACCAAAACAAAAACCCTACCATAAAGACAAAAAATTTTCCAAAGTCAAGCATAAATGCAATGTCTATTTTCCTAACATCCTTCTCCAGATGCTCAGACACTTCTGGGATCATAACAGAGGGGCAGGAAAAAGAGAAATGGTGACAAAATGTGTGTTCCTTTACCATCATTAAGTTTCAGGATAAATTACTTTGCTGAGACTGTAAACAAAATATCAAAAATAAATATCTTCTTACAAGTTTTCTTCATGACAAGCATGGCCAAATTTAGATTGCTTAGTTATTCCAGAGTTATTCCTTGCTTTGAAATAAAGGAAGTCTGTATATTCTGTTGATTATGATAGTTGCCCCACTGAACAAATGATTTAACCATCTTCTAAATGTGAAAATCCCAAGAATAATGACGGCGGTAGATACCTCTTGTCCAGCTTGCCATGGCACAATGAATTTGATCATGTTTGGCTTCATCTGCTGCCTAATGCAATGTAACATGACAGATAAACTAAATCAAATGGGTGACATTATCAGATTTGAAATATGATAGCTCTTGTAAAGCAAATGAAGTGAGACTGTATTAGTCCAGAAGATTTGAGATGCTTATTGAGGTATTGAATCTTTGAAACGTAGCAAGTGAATGTTTTAAGTTCTGCAAAGCAAGTGACTGCAAGGACAACAGTATGCTTATTACTGGCAAAGCTGTTGCCTGAAATAGAATTCAGTTAAATTTTAGGTTTCCTTTGTGTGTTTAATTAATTTTTTCATTTTTGCAAGTGCTTTGTAGAGGCAATGGCTTGAACTTCAAAGCATA
This sequence comes from Ammospiza nelsoni, assembly GCF_027579445.1. Classification (NCBI taxonomy): domain Eukaryota; kingdom Metazoa; phylum Chordata; class Aves; order Passeriformes; family Passerellidae; genus Ammospiza; species Ammospiza nelsoni. The sequence continues at coordinate 56,497,332 of NC_080669.1, read as the reverse complement.
GTACTACAAATACTCTTGTATTTGTTGTGATTACTAGACTCAGAACTTTCAGTTACAAAGATGAGTTTAAGTTTCAGTGAGCTGGGATTTAATACTGTGCATTCAAATAAGTAGTATCCAGGAAGTATTTTTGATTGTTTTTAGCGTTGTCATAGCGGCTTGTGTTTATTGGGTAGTTTTAAGGAAGGTTTTAATTCATATTTCTTTCATCTGTTTGTTCATTTTGAATACTTGCAACAATTCACGGTGTGATGTTACTTGAGCCTTTATAAAGTTGGTCTACTAATTATCTTTCAGTAAATAATATGGAGTTGCTGTAAGGATTGTAAACAGTTAGGAAGCCCATGAAGACATGCCTATTTTCATTACCTAAAGCTGTCTTCCTATTTGTTTCTGCTTTGTTTGCCTTATGAAGGCAAAATGTTCCATTCTCAATTTGTGGTTTAGATAACGTTTTTTTATTTGTGATTACATCATTAATTACTTTTTAATAGGCAAAAGCTGGTTCAACAAGAAGGGGGTTTTTATTATTTAATACCTGAAAAAAGACTTGGAATATCTTTATTTCTTAAAATAAGTAGGTTTCAAAATAGTCTTTATGCTGTAAAAATTTAATGGATTTTCTTACAGTCTACCAATAATTTGTTAAACTGTCAAAAAACTAAAAATAACCTCTTCAAAAAATTGTTTTCCAGATCAGATTTTTATGTGTGTTCTGAACAGCAGTGTAAGAAGCTCTGAAGAATAAACCTGCTCCCATTAGCTTCATGATTAGTTCTCCATTAAGTTTAATTATGTAGGAAGTTTTCAGATAGGTAGTCTTAAGAACATTTGAGTACTATGCCTGTAATTTTGGTTTTGTAACAGTGCTGGGATTTCTTTTAAATTTAGCCTCTCTGAGTACTTAGGAGTTTTAGAATTCTTCACTTTTGCTCTTCAGGTTATTAAAATGTTTCTCTAATGTATCTTCCTCAATAATTGATATGTATTTATTATTTAAAATCAATCTTGCAGTTAAAATATGAAGAATTAGAATTAATTGTGTGGGTTTTCTCATAGCTCATAACACGCTAAAAGCAAGAATTCAAATTAGAACAGAAGTAAAATTAACTTTCTTTCTTTGTATAGCCCACTGTTTGTGAACGGGAACTCTGTGTATTTGCTTTCCAAACATTAGGAGTGATGAACGAAGCTGCTGATGAAATTGCAACTGGGGCACAGGTAGGATTATCTAAAGTTTTCTGTAGTTTACTCAGTCCTCTCTGTCTCTTCTAGTATGTGTTTTGACTTGCATGCACCATATGAGTACTGTTTGGTAAGTATTATTTATTTGTCCACTGTTATAGCTGTAAATGCACTGGATTTATGCACAGTGTATTCAAATAGTACTAATGAGGTGTTTCCATTGTTTTGCTTCCTTGTAATTAGAGTAACTGTGGTTTTGTGCCCTGTTGTATTCAATTAGGTCACCTGGGTTGTTAATAAAGGCAGCCATTGTAATTTGGAGATAATTTACATTTATTTTCACATAATGAGCCATTACTACTCTCATGCAATTAATAAGTTACTTCCTGTTCATGGTCTTGGGATGCAGGGGTCCACTGAGCATCTGTTGTTTCCATCATTAGGTAGCAGTGGGAAAGTCCTTACTGATATTGCTACATAGGGTTCTTTCTTCTTCTCAAGGATCAGGAATTTAATATAAGCCTGCTTCCTAACTCTAAATTCAGTTATTGATGTAGTTACAACCCTGTCATTGTTTTCTTAAAGTATTTTAAATTACGCTTCCAAATCACTAACCTAATGTTTCATTAGGAAAAAAAAAAGTTAAAAGATTTTACATTTAAGTTCCCTTTAAGATCTCATGGTAAATGCCTGCACATCTTAAGGAAAAGTGCATTTGTGTCCCGTTTTCTGGTTACTGTGTTTCTACATAGTAAGCAGCATGGGTTTTTTGGAAGAACAAACCTTCAATTTATTTAACTTTAACTAGCACTAGTGAGTATAGTCACTGGAAATAAACTATTCAGGTAGGTGCCTGAATACAACCATGAGCATATCCTCAAAGGTAAAAATTGCAGCAGTGTAGATTAGCTTCCTCACTGAGAATATGACTGGAATCAGAACAGCAGCTCTTCATCTGTTGTCTGAAGACCACTGGATTTGTAATATATAGATACTGAACAGTGGGATAACAGTTTAGGCTTGTAAGAAATGGAAGGAGGTGTGCAGATGAAGCCCCACCTCTTTATCAGCCTGAAGTTCTGTGAGCATTTAGTTTTTTTAATTCAGGCACATGTTACATTACTTGTACATTTAGAATCATAGAATCATTGGAGTTGTAAGGGAGCTGTGAATGTCATGTAGTCCTGTGCCCTGCCATGAGCCAGGACAACTTCAACTAGATCAAAGCCCTGTCTGACTTGACCTTGAATGTTTCCAAGGATGGGGCGTTTACCATGTGTTTCGTCAGTGTTTCATCACCCACAGTGTAAAAGTCTTCTTTATATCTAGTCTGTATCTCCCTCCTTTAGTATAAAACCTTTACCTCTGGTCCTATCACAGCAGGTTCTGCAAAAATATTTTCCCTATCTTGTCATCCCGCTTTAAGTAGTGAAAGGCTGCAGTAAGGCTTCCTAAAAGCCTTCTCGTCTACAGGCTGAACACACCCAGCTGTTTCAGCCTGTCTTCATCAGGGAGGCATTCCAGTCTTCTGATCATTTTTGTGGCCTTCCTCCGGACTTGCTCCAACAGGTGTTGGAGCTCTTTCCTATGTTGGGGACCCTAGAGCTGGACACAGTACTCAGGTGGACTCTCATGAGGGCAGAGGGGCAGAATCCCCTCCCTGCCCTGCTGCCCACGGGGCTCTGGGTGCAGCCCAGGACACGTTTGGCTCTCTGGGCTGGGAGTGCCATGGCTGGGCCATGTGCAGCCTCTCACCCACAGCACCCTCAAGCCCTTCTGGGCAGGGCGGCTCTGGGGCTGCTCATGCCCTGCCTGTGCTGGTACCTGGAGTTATCATAACCCAGGTGCAGCACCTTGCCCTTGGATTTGTTGAACTTGGCGAGATTCCCATGGGCCCATTTCTCCAGCTTCTACAGGTCCCTCTGGATGGTTTCCCATCCTTCAGGGACATCAGCTGCACCACTCAGCTTGTGTAATGTGCAAATTGTGGAAAGAGCACTTGAACTCACTCTCTATGTCCTTAAAGAGCACTGGTCCCAGTATTGCTCCCTGGGGGACACCAGTCATCATCAGTGGCCATCAGGACATTGACCTCTACCATCTGGATGCAGCTAGGCAACCAGTTCCTTATCCACAGAACTGCCCATCCATCTAATTGATCTCTCTCCAATTTAGAGGAAGGGATATTGGGAGAGGTTGTTTTAAAGAATATAAATGACATCTGTAGCCTTTCCCTTATCCACTGATGTGGTCACTCCATCACAGAAGGCCACTGGGCTGGTCAGGCAGGACTTGCCCTCAGTGAAGCAGTCGTGGCTGTCATGAATCTCCTCACTGTCCTCCATGTGCCTTAGCACAGCTTCCAGGAGAAGCTGTTCTATGATCTTCCCAGGCACAGAGGTGAGGCTGACAGGTTGGTAGTTTCTAGGGCCCTCGTTTCTACCCTTTTTAAAAATAGGTGCAATATTTCCCTTTTTCCAGTCACCTGTGACTTCACCTGGCTGCCATGCCTTTTGAGTTAGCATGGAGAGTAGTAGCTTGGCAACTTTATCTGCCAGTTCCCTCAGGATTATGGGATGCATCTTATCAGGTCCCATAGACCTTTCTATGTTCACATTCCTCAGGGACTCTAAATGTAATCTTCACTGACAGTGGGAAGCACTTTGCTTCCGTACTTTCTGTCTTGAGTTTCATCAACTCGAGAGGTGTGTGAAGGGGAGACTGCCAGTGAAGTCAAGCAAAGAACTGTCAAGTTCCTTGGCTTTCTCATTGTCTGCAGTTACCATTTTCCCAGTCGTGTTCAAAGAGGGGTGAACTTTCTTTGACCTTCCCTTTCTGTCTCACATGCCTTCAGAAGCCTCTTCATTATTCTTTGCATCTCTTGTCGAGTTGATCTCCAGTTGCACCTTGGCCTCCCTCACCCCATTCTGACACAAGCTGGCTGTGTCTCTATATTCTTCCTAGAATATCTATCCCTGCATCCCTTGCCTGTGCATTTCCTTCTTTCCTTTTAGTCTTACCATCAGGTCTGGAGACATCCATGCCGACATCTTGTCTTCCTTTCCTAATTTCCTACACATGGGTATTGAGAACTCTTGCACTCTATGGAAGGCATTCTTAAAGATCTGCCATCACTGATCTGCTCCCTCCTCTTGAAAACAGTTTTCCAGGGGATCCTATTGAATAGCTCTTTGAATAGCTGGAAGATTGCTTTCCTAAAATGAGTAAAGAATTAGGTATGAGCCTTTTTAAGTAGAGCTGACTAAGCTGAGGAGAGGTGGCCCTGGTTAGCTCTCACTCTGTTTTGTATACGTGTCAGTGGTGCAGGCATGTGCAGAGCTTGCTGTAGATCTCTGGAGTACCTCTACATTTACAGAGCTTTACTGTAGAATTCTGAAGCAATTGCAGCCTTAAGAGTACTTAAAAGAGTTAGATAAGGGTTTTTTTCTGTTGTCCCATTGGACCTAGGTAGCTAAATTATGCTGTTTCTAGTGATAACATTGCAGCCAGCTCACTATATTGGATCTGACTGAGCACCATGTTCCTGTTTGCAGAAAAAAAATCATCAGTTCTAGAGCTTGATTCATCTGAGTTCTTTTTGTCATTAGTTTAGGACAGTATGAATCACAGCATAGACTGTCAGCACAGTGGTTATTTCTCCAAGAGTCTAGCAAGCTTAGGCTGACTAGTAAAAGGTAAGTGTTCACATTTTGTCTGATTAATCCTCTTCCAAACCATTTTGTCTAGTGAGGAATCCTAAATACAGCTTCCCATCATTAGAAATCATATCCCGTTTTGTCTTTTGTGCTTTCAGCTCGTTTCCTGAGGTGCACAACCCTACTTTGTCACTCTAAATAATCCGATGGCTTCTCAATAATAAATGCTTGTGCTTTCTAAAACTTTCCATCCTGAACTCAGGTTGCCTTGTGTTAGTCATGTAGGCAAAATGCTTGAAAATTAGATGACTGATTTCTTGATAGTTCCAACTCCCTATAAAGAGTCTCTTGAGAGTGAGAGGCCCTGTCTGAGGGATTGATGTCATAAGAGGAATTGTCATCAGCAAGTGTTGTATTGTCCTTCACACAGCTATTTTAATCCTTACTTACTTCAGTACCTCCAATTGAGGAGTTCACATCCAGTTTTAAGGACATCTGCTTGATCCACAGCATCTCCTATTCCCAAGGAATGCATATGCACGGCTCTATTATAGGGTTTCTATTAGATTTACCTCCCAGTTTGTTTTGCATTGCATCAACTCAAAACAGTGACCTCAGGGGAAATCAAGTGTAAAAAAAAAGCAGAGTAGGAAACAATCTAGGAGTCAACAGTTTGTTTAAAGGAGGGCTAGGGATGATGCTGTCTGAGTAGAACTGTGCCAGTTTTAAGACAGTGTCCCATCATGCAAATCATAAGGCAATACAACTTTGAATCTCTGCATTTAAAGATCTGGGGACTCAAAAAGCTCTTCCCTAGGAGTGTTTTGTGACAGCAGACTAAGAAGCGCTTCTCAGTAGCAGGGTGAGCTCATGCTCAATTTCACGGTAATCCATTAACACAAGGGCAAGTTTGCTGCCTGATCTGGCTGCTGATCTCCTTTGTAAATGCCAGTGCATATGCCCTATTTCAAAACATTGATCTCACATACAGATAGTATAAACTGGAAAGTAATCAGAGAAGCATTGGGGAAGGAAGGGATCATTATTTAAGTAATTTCATTTTTCAGTATATGTGAGATATTTAGTAACTGGAACTAACAGAATATATTAAAACTGATGGAGAAAATTGTCCATTAATACTGAAGGAGCAGAGGAGGAGAATGGCAGCTATATGACTCACCACAGCACAGTTCTTTTTCCCCTTTCATCATTATTCTTATTTTCATTCTGGTTCTCTAAAAGACTGTAATTTTTTTCCATCCAAATGATCAGTTATAATGACAGATGTAGAAAATCTTCTAGATGAATATGAGCTGTGAGATGAGATCTGATCCATGTGGACTTGTGGGGGGAACCAGGAATACCTATTAAGTCAGCTTGTCTCAGCTTTTCCTTTCTTTTGTGGAAAAGTCGTTTTCACAGAGGAATGTTTTCAGAAGGCACATAAAAACATGAGGAAATGAGTTAATCTGCAGCTACTTTTTAATGTAGCAATTTTGGATTTCATTATGAGCTGAATTTACATTTCACAGCTGCCAGAAAGCTGCATTCTCTCATTTTTGTTATTTGCTGAATTCTATTTTTAACCTCTGAATTACGTATTTTGACACAATTGCTTGGGGAATCTGTATCTAAGTGGTGTATTTACTTACATACACCTGTCTATGTGCACATTACATGCACAATCCTGTGGGGAAATTGTGAAAATCAAAGATAATCAATGAAGTGTTGTAATTTTGTATAACAGGAAGGAAAGAAGAGAATGCCCTAGTGTGAGCTGTGCAGATGACTGTTAAACCATTGCAGTATTATGGGTTTAGCAGAAACAATATTTTCAAGTGTTTCTGTGATTACAGTCTTCAGGAAAAGAGCAGAAAGTGGTACAAATTTGATAGACTATTCCTTGTTCTTGAGCAAAGTTTTTACTGGTGTGTCTATACAGAGATACACTAGTTTAATTTCCTTAATGAATAAATTTGATACAGGAATTCACATGTGTGCGCAAGAGAAAGCAATACTTCAAGCAATATATTTGATGTTATAATACTTTTAGGACCAGAAACTGGTCCTAAAAGTGTATATGCACATGGAATAATACACCATGGCTGACCCCAAACTCTGTTGAGGTCCATGAAAAAATTTAGTCCTGAACTATCTCCTTGGATAACACAGTTTCGGCAATATAGGTATCAATGAAATACAATATATCTATAATGTGTAAAAAAGGCAGATTGGAAAATATACTATAAAAACGTTTATTTTGAATAAACATAATAAATATGTCTTTCTTTATCCCCAGGTAGTTGATCTGTTGGTATCTATGTGTCGGTTTGCATTAGAGTCACCTAGGAAAGTTGTCATTTTTGAGCCATATCCTTCTGTAGTCGATCCTAATGATCCTCAGATGCTGGCCTTTAACCCCAGGGTAAGTAGTTACCTTTAATTTTGTCATCACTTGGTTTTAATCATACATGAGATTTCAAAGCAAAGATTTCTCATGGAGGAGTCTCTTTTATTATGTGATACAGCTCCAGAATATAGCACAAGTGTGTTTTCAAAACTTTGCATCTTTTTTTTATTGTCTCTGAGAAAGTACTTGAATACAGACTTGTCCTGGTTCTTGCCAGGACAGTGTTAATTGCTGCAGTAGCCAGAATGGGGTATGGCTAAGACCCAGAGGTTATTCTATACCACCTCACATCATTTCTGGGAGCAGGGGGAGTATCTTCCAGGGAAAAGCGGGAAAAGAATTCACATTTTACTTGGCAGAGGGAGCATTTGGATGTTGTTTGTGGCTGGTTTTCTTATCTCATTGCTGTTTCCAGCTGATTGTTCTTACCTTGACCCGTGATCTTTACCTTTGTCCTCCCAATTCTCTATCCCACAGCAGGGGGGAAGTGTAAGGAAGAGAGGGAGGAGGACAGTGAGCAGTGCTATGTCTCAATGGGAACAGTAAATTGGAGAATACCATCCCTAAACCATGACAAAAGTGTAGGTTATGTTAAAGCCAAGAAACTCTTCTAAGGAACAAATTCTGGACACAAAATTTTATATTCTAAGTGTTTTTCTGTCAATGTGCACATTGGACACAAAAAGAAAGATGGCTTTTGAGAGATAGAGGTCATGTAAGCCAGGGGATTTCCAGTCCATCTTTTCATTCTTAGAAGTGTCATTGCTGTCATCTCATTTTCACACTGCAAGCAGTTATTTCCTGGTATGTAATTTTATTAACTGGTTAATAGGTTAATAGGTGAGTTTTTTACAAGCATCAATTTTGAAATAAAGAAAATTGTGCTTGTGTTACCTGCTCCTTGGGCTCCAAATGCTGCCTTTCAGGAATGCCCTCAGGCTGTGAATATTCCATCTCCCTGAAGCCATTTCCCCAAAGGCATAGAGGAGAACTTGGCTTGTCCTGCACTGGGATGCATCTCACTCTGAACAAAGGCCAGCTAGCAGGAGTTCTTTGTCAGGAGAGGCTGAGGTGTTCTGTAATGTGTTGGCAAGACCCCAAGATGGGGAGCAGTGGAGCTGCTGTGGAGTGGTGGAGCATGGACTGTTTAGCCTGTTCACTCAGGTGGAGCTGCCTGGTAGTGGCTCCCAAGCAGCAGGTCAGCAAAGATCCGGGTGAGGCAGAGGGACCACTGAAGGATCTATGAAGTTTTATAGAACTGCTAGCAAAGGAAACACATCTGTTTATATGCATTTTTTTTAAAATCTGTTTGGGTCACTGCATTATTTACCTCAAGAGCATGTTGTCCAAATAATTTAGTTACATTTAGTTACAAGTATTTGTTGAAAAATAATCTGATTTTTGGAGTGTTTTGGAGATCCCTGTCAGCTTCAAAGAAGAAAGATCATAACAATATTTTTTCAAGGATTTTTTCTGGATGATGAATGACAGTCTGTGGAAGACAGCTAATGGTTTGAAATGTTTGAAAGAATTTATTTGCCCAACATTTCTCCTAGCTTTCGTTTTATACACACTCAAAGAATTCACGTTTTTTTAGAGCCGAATACTAATACTCTTTGAACTTATTTGTGTATTTTATGCCACATTAGAAGAAGAACTATGACCGAGTCATGAAAGCATTGGACAGTATCACTTCCATCAGAGAGATGACACAGGTAAATGTAAAAATACTTACCTAATTAATCACTGTTTCTAGAACTTGAAAGATGTTTGCATTGCCTGCCTATCATGGGTTGGGAAGTCAATAGTATAATCTCTTTCCTATATAACTGTAATGATATTGAAATGTTTGCTCAAAATAACAAACCTATCCCTAATGCCAATTAAATAAAAGTAATGAAGTATAACTCAGATTTTTTGAAGTTTAAATAAGAGATAATAACAATAGAGTGATGAGACCTTGTAATGAGGTAATCACCAGCTGCTACCTTTCTGGAAATGTTCAAAGCCAGAGACTTTACTTCCAAAGCAAAAGAAATTGATCATGTGTCAATGTTCTGAATGGTATTCTGAATGACATGATATTTATCTCTATTATAGCAAAATTCTTGATCAACTAAGTATAGTTGGGGACTTGGATTTACTGTCATATTATTTCTCATGGCATATCTGATGGTTGTATTTCTGTTATTTTTATGTTCCTTTATATCTGTTTACTTTTATGTTACTTTTCCAAACAACACCACTGATTATAAGTTGTTGTTTAAATCTATTCCATATATCTTCCTTTTCCAACTGCTATTTAAATGCATCCTCAGAACAGTTTTCTATCTTGCTCTGTGTATTAACAAAATACTTTGGGATTCTTGATTGAAGAACATACAGAAAGGAATAAAATAAATGGAAAATTAAAATTCACCTTTTTTGTTAATTTGTGTAACATTTTGTAAAAATTTTAAAAATCAGGCATTTCTGTGATTTCTTATGATGTCTTTTAAAAATAAAAAATAATTACCATTCTGCTTTTTTAAAATGTTAAAACACTTCTTGACTAATGAATTTTAAAGGGATGCTTTGCAATGTGATTGAAATCAAGAACAGTTTTAAAGGAAATTATAATATGACATGGTACTTATACATTGAAACAGTTGAAAATACCAAATGGATTATTTTGGGTTTCTTTGAGAACCTTGATTTTGTAAAGTCCCAGTTTCTTAATCAAAAGCCACACAAAAATAGATGTCTTCTTCTTTCTTCCCTGTGATCACCAGTGTTTGCTATAATATAGTAATTTTTATGCTAATTATATGCTTATTATCTTACCCTAGGGAAAATAATCGCTATATTAATTCTTGTTGTCAAAACACATTTATAACTCTACTATGCTGTGTGTCAGTAAAGCTGTGATTTCAACCTAATAATGTATTCATTTTAATAGATGAAATCATGGGCAATGTAACATATAAAATTCAACCTAGAAATAACATAATTACTCTTTTCTAGGCACCTTACTTGGAAATAAAGAAGCAGATGGATAAACAAGACCCGCTTGCACATCCTCTTCTACAATGGTATAAAGTTGATTCACATGAGATAATAATTATTAAATTATCATTTGTAATGAATAATCACTTGACCAGTGTAATGTGATATAAGGTCAGCCTAATAATTAACATTGGTATTCTCAACTGCAGCTATTCTGAACTGTTTCTGGACCTCATCTGGGTCATCTGATCTAATTTTCTAGTTAATTTTTGGCCTACTTCCATCTAATAGGTTTAGAGGCCTGCAGCTGGGTGCTTTGTGATGGCCATTCATAACATATTTTTAAGTTTGGTTTGGTTACTACGTCTAATACATGTTTCTTATTTTAGGGTTATATCTAGTAATAGATCGCATATTGTGAAGCTACCGGTGAATAGAGTAAGTGTCTGTGTGTTTTCTTATTATTTTCTGGTCTTTTTTATGCATTAGCATTTTAGGTGGGAGTTTACTAGCAAAACGTAGGTGTATGCATTTTAACTGATTGCATGGTGTCCTTTAATAAACAAGGCAGTTTTAGGTCCTGATTTTTAGAAACATGAATATCTGAAACAGGTCAAGTTCATAAAAAAACCTATGAGGTGAGTAGCTCAAATTCAGGTGTCTACCTTGTAATCATCTAGAATTAGGTGAGAGAAACATCACCTTTTGGTTTTTCACCATATAGAATATTAGATGCAGAATTGTACAGAAAACAGTGCACACAAACATTCTGTATCAGGAGATCCACATATAAGTAACTTCTGATTAAGGGCGCAGTAATATGCAGCCTTCCAAATAACCTTAATTCAAAGTCAGCTCTGATAGAATACTACGATGAAATTGTTCAGTTTAATTACTAAAGCCATTTAAAATTTTCCAAAAACTTCCATATGTTTCATAAACTGAAAGTCATTCTTACTGTTTGATTTCAGCTTGAAACTGTGGAAGTGAGACCAGTTTCAACTTAGTTCATGTAGTTATTTAGATGCAGTCATGTGTGGTGTGGAAAAGCATGATATCTTAAGGATTGCCATCAGAGAATTACAATACTTTCATATTAATCAACTTCTCTTCACATGTGCACTCTTACATTTGACAGCAACTGAAGTTTATGCACACTCCCCACCAGTTCCTTCTTCTCAGCAGTCCACCAGCCAAAGAATCCAATTTCCGAGCTGCTAAAAATCTATACGGAAGTACCTTTGCATTTCAGTGAGTACATATATTCCTAATAACCAAAGGTTATTGAAATGCCATGCTATATTTTTTACTTCTGGCATTTGAGGTTTGCAGCTGTGAATCTACTGTCTTAAAGGATTTCTGATGTAATTTTTGCATTTTACACTGTGAATTTTATGGCTTTCTTTTTCATTTTATTCAGTGGTTCACACATTGAAAATTGGCATTCCATCCTGAGGAACGGCTTAGTTGTTGCTTCCAATACGAGGCTGCAGGTAAATAAACAAAATAGATTTTAGCTAACCTGTGCATACTTGGTTACATACTAGCTTTGACAAGTTTTCAAGGGGTTTCATTCTGGTAGCCATATATAGCTAGAAAAAGAGATAATTTCAAATACTATCTTGTTTCCTGTGAAAAGTACTTTTCTGATGCAATTAAGATGAAGTAATGTTCTGCTAAAACGTCTAGAAAATCTCTGTGGGAATCAGTGTTTCAGTTTTATGTTGCAGAGCAGCACCTCTAGGAGGCTTCACTCGGTACTGCTTAAAAGCAGTTGCAAGTGAAAGTCAGAGCTGCCTAAACTGTCTTGGTGTCTTGGGATCCAGAAACATGCTAGAGTTACAGGAACTGGGCTTGCAGCACTTTGTCTGCCTCTCTGATTTCTTTGGCAGTGGAAGCATGAAGTGTGCTGGCCATAAGGGATCTAATGCAAACTTCTCAGACCGAATCATCAGAACACCACTATTGCAGAGCAAAGTAGGCACTACAGAGGGACTGGGGAGCTCTAATGCAGAGTATTTTAGCATTGTGCTTAGCAGCTCTCCCCAGAGCTGAGTCCATGTACCTTGGAAGAGCATCCCAGGGCAAGTACAGAAACACTCTTTGGTCAAGTACAGAAACACTCTTTGTAGACATCCTCCATCGTAATATTAGATTTAAAAATAGAAACCACAATTTTATGTATAAGTCTTATGTAAAATTGTGGGCATCTGGTTTTTTGTTTGGACATGATTTCCAGGATATATTTATAAAATAATTTTATACTCAGGGCATGATTTTTAAAAACACTTATTTGAACACTGTTAATTAACTGAAATAAATTAGTAGGGTGGGTAAGCATGCTATGACCTATTCCTGTAATTATTATTATTTTGTCCAGGTAACCAAATTAATGCTAAGTAATCACTCTTCTCTTTTTCAGCTCCATGGTGCAATGTTTGGAAGTGGAATCTACCTTAGTCCATTGTCAAGCATATCATTTGGTTACTCAGGTGATATTTATAGATCACTCTAAAGGTGGACAAATATAGGGGCATATCTTATTCTGCTGTTTCTTCGTACAGTCTTGCTGTTTAAAACATTATATTCAATTTAATCTTCATTGACCATGATTAAATTTATTCCAAAAAGATAATTTTTTTAAATAAATAAGAAGAAAATAGAAAATTACTTTGTTAAACACTGTCCTTATTTTTCAATGTGCTTAGAATTCTTAAGCTGTGCTTGAAGTAAATATTAGCTAATACTGAATGCTATATGTAGTCGGTCTTGATGATTCAGCTGAAATCCAACTTTGTGATTTTTGTCAATATCTGCCTAAGTTCCATCTAACTTTACCCATGAGTTCATGATCTTTTATGACTTTATCTGACAAAACAAGTATTGATCAACAGACATGTTCAAAACTGTATATTTAAGAGTATTCCCAAGTATCACCATGTCAAGATTACATTAGAAAGTACAGTTCAGTGTGTTTATTTTAGCCTGAGAAGGAACATAATTTGTTCCACTATTGAATCCTAAAGTCAGTTATGCCGAGTTTTCCATGTAAGAATTAAATAATAAACAAAAGCATATTAAAACAAGACAATGGATATGTACATTGAGAAATTAAAGGGATTTTAAAATATGGTGGCTTTCTTCTTTAGGTGTGTAGTATTTACCATTTCCTCACATATGAAAGTGCAGGTATATAGTTTAATGTGTGTTCATGTGCATGTAGATGATTCTGAGAATTTTGGTTTGCTCTCTGATATTCAGGGTTTCTAGCTCATGTTTTAGGAGCTCAGCTTTTTGAGCTACTATTTGAGGAACTTCAACTTCAATTATGTCTAGATGTACTTTTAGCTTGTCAGAGGTTACATGAGTACAAAGGCTTCTTAGGTCTCAATAATTGTGCTGGTTGAAGTATCCATATTTAACAAAGTGTCTTTCCTTTTGGACAATACTGCTTTGTCACCTTCAATGTGCTATTGCTCCTCTCTCTGCCTGTCTTGGCCTCTTCCATCCTGTCTCCTCCAGAAAGGAGGCTTGTGTTCCACTGAAGTGTGTAATCCTTGCCAATAAAAACCATGAAGGAGTCCTGCACATTCACATTGATGCAGGAGTTCCTACACATTCCTTCAAAGAGTTAAGCTTTGCCACAATTCAGTCGTATTTGTAAAGTGCCAAATAATGGAAGTGTTCAAGGCCAGGTTAGATGGGGCTCAGAGCCACCAGGTCTAGCAGAAGATGGGTGTCCTTACCCATGGCAGAGGGGTTGGAATGAGATGATCTTTCAGGACCCCTCCCAACCCAAACTATTCCATGATTCTGTGAAATACAGGATGCTGGAAACTCAGGGAAGCCCATAGTATCATGCAAAACAGGAATTTTATATAAACCAACGTGAGGGATATGAATGAAATCTGAGGCACGAATGTAGATGTTTCAGTTTCTGAGATGGATTTGGATCAAATGTGACTAATAATTTAATATTTTGTGTGTAGATAAGGAGATCAAACCAAGGTGGATTTCAAAACTTAAATTGCCTACTCATACAAATTAATTAGACTTTTAATAAAGTTCCATTAAGTGCTAAAGATGTATATCTAAAGTTCTTTCTCTCATAATTTTTGCCTTCCCACCCACAGTAATCAGAATTTACTTCAGCCTGAATAGGGTAAAGTGGACTGAGCACATGCTGACCTACAACGCCATTAAGTCACCACATCACAATATTCCTGATCTGAATTCAGTAGCATTTAAGCTCAGGTTTATCTGCTTTTGCACCTACTCAATGCTAACTTGACTTTGCTAAAGTCTTTGCAATACATGCAGAGGTACCTGTAATTTACAGGATTTATATTGTGATGTGCTGTGACAGAGTTAACCAGCTTTTTGAGTGCCATGCAAAGGACAGACTGTGATTCTCACTGTGCTACCTCTTCCATTCTCATACTGAACTCTGCTTTGTATGGTATTTGTAGGCCAGGGTACCTTACATGTTTTTAATATTCCTAGGGATGAACAAGAAGCAGCAGAAGGTGTCAGCTAAAGATGAACCAGCTTCAGGCAGTAAGGGCAGTAATACATCACAGGTATGGTACATCAACCGTCTCTGGAAGACTTGTGGGATTTATTATTGGGAACTCAGTAGCTGAAAGAGAGGTAATATTTCCTTTGTGCAACTTACCAGTGTTATTGCATTGAATTAAATCAACAGCTTCAGAGACTGCAAATATCAAATACAGTTCAACTGCTCTAGTAAAAATTTGCAGGGCATATTGCAGACCTTGTGCCGTTCTTTTCCAAGCAGAAGAATTTAGGAAGAGAATGAAGATGAAATACAGGTTGCATTATGGCTCCTAGCAACCCCCTGCCTTCTGAGTTTTAGACTTCCAGAACAATGACGCAAAAGAAATTGAGAATGATTTTTGCTGGGAAATGAGCAGAATTTAACTTATAGCAAGTAATTTTTTCCTTTTCACAAATTTTACATGTTGAACCATTACAATTCTGCTGTATCTAAAGCAAACTCACTGCATCTGTGCACAGGGCTAAATTTCAACAAACTATCTTATATCTGTCTCCATGATTAGCACATAGAAATTACAGAATAATCTGGCTTTAAAGGTAGTTTGGCATGTCCCAGTAGAAGCTCTCAGAAGTAGGAAGGAAAATAAAATATCAGGGTAGTGACCAAAGAATTAGTGACTATTTACCTTTTCTTTCTTTTTTTTTTCCTGATATTAATTTGTTTTTCAGTAACACTGATATTTCTGATAATATTTTAATTTTGCAATAATTAGGCAGTTTTGGATATTATTTTTCTGGATAAAAGAGTTCAAATATCTCCTACAATAATGCAAATAAGTAATAGGGTTTTTTTTATAAATTCTATCGCATTTAGAAATAAAATAGAGACATTTTAGAAAAACTGCCTCTACTTTTTTCATTAATAAATCACTGAAAATAGCAGCTGTCTCTTTTGTTGCTTTTTGTCTCTGTTCGGTTTACTGTGCTAATTCTATTTTCTCACTTTTTTACATCTCAGTCCCAGAAGAAAGGACAGCAGTCGCAATTTTTGCAAAGCCGTAACTTAAAATGCATAGCCTTATGTGAAGGTAAGCTGAAAGCCCTTGTGAAGGTGCTTTAGTCATGGCCACAAGATGCACACGTTACAGGCTGCAAATCAGTGGGAGCTTTAGTTGGTTGTTTAGGTAAGAAAGCACTGGTAGGTGTAGGAGTACCTGCTCAGCAGCTGACCTTTATGCTCCAGTAAGGACATTTCCCCTCTTTGAACAGAATGTGTAGCAGATGCTGAAATGTCATGGAATATCATATACATATAGTGACTGATCATCCGGTCTGTGTTTCAAATGTGATCCTCTTCCTAAACCATCAGAAAAACCAAAGTCACGTCCTTTATTTGAAGCACTGACTTCTTGCACGCTCTTGACAAACACCTTAAACACATGAAAGTCAGGAAAAAAACACCTTTTATATAGAATTTCCAAACAATTTTTCGCTGTTCAAGCAAGCATACTGATCATCTGGCAACCAGTATGTTCTCTTTGTTTGCTTCAGAAATTTTGGGAAGTTAAATCTAATGCTTGAGTACAGTCATTCTTGAAAGAATTGGCTGTTCTGTTAATAACTAGTGAAACCTCAGCAGGTTTTAAGAACAAATTGTGGCATTTGAGTAAGAAGTGCGCCTGTAGTTAGGAGCTAGTCTCAGAAATTACATTAACCCAATTTGTCTATCATTTGGAGCATTTGTTTGTTTTAAAAAGTGAAAATTAAGAATGTGGAAAATGTAGTATTTAAAAATAGAATCAGTGCCTCACAACTGTCACCCAAGTCCAATCCTGACCAATTCAGGGTTCCCCAAACTTAAAGGCATATCATTAAGAGCATTGTTTAAATGCCTCTTAAACACTGACAGGTTGGGCACACCAACCACTCTGTAGGAAGCCAGAGTTTGACCAGCTGTTACGGTTAACCCCAGCCAGCATCCAAGCCCCCCAGCCTTTCCCCCAGCAGGGCTGGGGAGAGTCCAAAGGGTAGAAGCCCGAAAGCTCATGTGTTAAAGATAAAGAGATAAAGATGTGTTAATAGGGAAAGTAAAAGCCATGCATGCAAGCAAAGCAAAACAAGAAATTAATTCACTGCTTCCAAAAGAGCTGTTCAGCCATCTCCAGGAGACCCTGGCCCCATCACATGTAGAGGTTACTTGGGAAGACCAGCACCATCTCTCCCATTTCCTTCTTGTTTCCCTCGCTTTGAATGCTGAGCATGATGTCACATGGTCTGGAATATCCCTTTGGTCAGTTTGGGTCACCTGTCCCAGCTGTGTCACCTCCCAACCTCTCATTAATCCCCAGCTTTCCTGGAGTGTGGCAGTATGAGAATCAGAAAAGGCCTTGGCCTTTTCTGTGTAAGCCCTGTTCAGCAATAACAAAAACATGTCTATACTATCAATGCTGTGTTCAGCACAAATCCAAAAACTGCCCCCTGCCAGTCACTGGGAAGAAAATTAATTCTACCCCAGTCCAACCCAGCATGCCATCCTCTCAATTAAGAAATGCTTTGAAATGTCCAGTCTAAACCTCCACTAGCACAGCTTTGAATCATTCCCACACTGTGCCCTTGCCCTCCTCAGGAAGCTGCACAGTTGTGAGGTCACCCCTCAGCCTCCTTTTCTCTGAACCAGACAAGCCAAACCCCTCCATTAGCCCCCTCCATTAGTGTCCAGGACATGTTTTCCAGCCCTCCCACCTGCTGTTTCCCTCCTCAGGAAGCACTGAAAGACCTTCCCATCCTTCTCCATCTGCAGGGCCCAGCAGGCTCCAGGCGAGGCCCATCTCCTCCCTGGGCCGGCTCTGCCCCGCTCGGTGCTGTGGGATGGGCTTTGGCCGTGCCCCACTCGGTGCTCCGGGATGGGCTTTGGCCGTTCCCCACTCGGTGATCTGGGATGGGCTTTTGGCTGTGCCCTGCTCGGTGCTGTGGGATGGGCTTTGGCCGTGCTCCGCTTGGTGCTCTGGGATGGGCTTTGGCTGTGCCCCGCTCAGTGCTCCGGGATGGGCTTTGGCTGGGCCCCGCTCGGTGCTGTGGGATGGGCTTTGGCTGGGCCCCGCTCGGTGCTGTGGGATGGGCTTTGGCCGTGCCCCGCTTGGTGCTCCGGGATGGGCTTTGGCTGTGCCCCGCTCAGTGCTCCGGGATGGGCTTTGGTCGTGCCCCGCTCGGTGCTGTGGGATGGGCTTTGGCTGTGCCCTGCTCGGTGCTGTAGGATGGGCTTTGGCAGTGCCCCGCTCGGTGCTCCGGGATGGGCTTTGGCCGTGCCCTGCTCAGTGCTGTGGGACGGGCTTTGGCCGTGCCCCGCTCGGTGCTGTGGGATGGGCTTTGGCCGTGCCCCGCTCTGTGCTCCGGGATGGGCTTTGGCCGTGCCCCGCTCGGTGCTGTGGGATGGGCTTTGGCTGGGCCCCGCTCGGTGCTGTGGGATGGGCTTTGGCTGTGCCCCGCTCTGTGCTCCAGGATGGGCTTTGGCTGTGCCCCGCTCGGTGCTGTGGGATGGGCTTTGGCTGTGCCCTGCTCGGTGCTGTAGGATGGGCTTTGGCCTCAGGGCTGCCCGGGCACTGCTCATCCACCCTGAGCCACCCCTCTCCCACTTCACCACTGTGCCCGGTGTCACTCCTTCCCAGCTGCACAATCCACCATTTGGACTTGACAAATTTCACCCCATTTAAGATTTCTCAGTGCTCCAGTCTATCTAGATCCCTCTGCACAACCCTCTTGTACCTCAAAAGAATCCACAGCACCTCCCAGTCTGGATCACCAGCAAACCTGCTACTGGTGCACTCACCTCCAGCACTGATACAGAACTGGCCCTGGAATGGAGCCCTGAGGACACCACTGGTGTGACCAGTCACCAACCAGATGTTGCCCCATCACTACAACCCTTTAGGCTCAGTCCCTCAGCCAGTTCTTCACCCACCACTCCATGAACCTGCTCATCACACAGCTCAACAACTTGCTGAGAAGGATGCTCTTCAAATGCATTTAGATATCTTCCAATGTGGATTGATGGTAATAGCTTCTAGTTAGCAATGGAAAGCTTTCTCTCCTGTGCTGTCCTCGTTCTGCTGGTAAAAAACCTATCGTCAAATCTGTAGAGCAAGCTTTGGCAAGCTTTTTGAACCTCTTGAGTCATAATTGCTTTTGTTTTAAATATTCGGTAGTATTGCACATCCCATGTATAGCAATTTCAGGCTTTGTCTTAAGCATCTTAGTTTCAGATCAACCATCACTAAACGCAAGTATCTGTTCCAAGTGCTGATTAGATGTCTCAGACCATCTTTAACAGCCCTATGGCTTTTTAAATTCAGGTTTTAATAAGTGCATTTTTAAGCTTTCATTCAATTTAACAACTTTGTCCCATACACCAAACATCTATTTTTTCAGAAAAGTATATTTTGGAAACAAGAATCAAGTTCATCTCCCTTCTTGCACTAGCAGCCAATTCAAAATCTGCACTGCAGCACAGACATGTAGAGGAAAGCTACACATTCCCAAAAGACCATTTATGATATATAAAACTCAAAATCTTTTAGAGCAGTGTTTTCCAGGCATGTTTTCATCACTATGAAATTTGTTCTTTCTCTGATAGTGATAACCTCACCTGATCTGCACAAACATGGGGAGGTATGGGTAGTTCCCAACACGGATCACGTGTGTACAAGATTTTTCTTTGTGTGAGTACAAAGCTTTTCTTAACATTCAACTTCATACTGGACCTTTTTCTTATGTTTCCTCCAATAGCTGTAATTAAAGTAGATAAAAGACATTTCTTCCTAATTCTGTTCAGTATTCCTTCATTTTTTATCTTTTACTGTACTTACTTGTGCTAGAAATGTATGGATAAGCTAGTGTCAGAAGTTTAGTAAATGTCATTAATACAAATGAACGGAGAGTTCATTATTTTTCCTGTTCAATTGCATTACTTCATGTTATAGTAAGTCTGTCCATGTATTGTGAAGCACAATTTTTGTTTGGCTGTCTGTATTTAAGCTGAGGAATTCATTAAAGGCTTCCTGTCTGTGCTGTGAGCATTTCCCCTTTCACCTAATATTTTTCCCCTTTGGGTCCTAGTGGCTAATTCAGCCTCGGGGTTTCAGTGACAATGGCAGCCTTACCACCTCCTAAACTCTTCAGAGTTTAGGATCTGCATAAAGATGAAGCATGGCAGAGCACCTCAGTAGAAACATGTGAACATACAGAATAAGCACTCAGAGAATGAGATTTTTTGATGTTTTTACATAGATTAATAAAACACTAATGTGATATTATTTTCTGTACCTTTTTTTTTTAGTTATGAAGATGGTCAAGTGGGTGATACAAGTATAAATACACAGGAACCAAACATTCATAAAGAGATTCTTCGAGTCATTGGCAATCAAACTGCTACTGGTTAAAAGGACCACTCTTATTTAATTGATGTGAAGCCTTCCTCAGTCTCAAAGCTGGATTTTGAACTGAAGAAGATGCAAAAAACTAATTTATTATTACTACACTAAGCAAATTAACCATTTGAATACTTACTTTTTTCTTACTTAGTATTTCGTATCTCATCAAAATACCTGAGATGATATCAATTAGCAACTGTAGGGGTGCAAAGTCTATTATTATACTAAAACAATTAATAATTAAATAGGCAATTGGTTTGCTCACGATAAACAGACATTAAAAAGGACTTTTGTGCTGATATTTTTATACTAAACTTCAATTGGAAGTTTTAGTACTGTATACTGGTATTTTAAATTTAGAATGACTGAATTACAAGTAAGAGAGAAGATTTTATAGCGGAGCACCTGTATTATGCAGGATACTTTGCAATAAGTAAAATATTCTCGTATTAAAACACAATAAAAGGTTGTCTGGAATATGTAAAATTGAAGAGATTGGTTACCTGCAGCTGTCTTTGATTCTTTTTATTTTACTCAAATGCAGTTAGAATTTAGACTCAAAGGTGAAAACAACAATGCATTTTTTATTTACTGGGTGCAACAAAGCAAAATGAATGTGATGGTATATGTTAATCTTTCTTTATTTTTTCTGGAACACTGTCTTACCCATTAAGCAGCTCAGTTGCATTTTTTAATTATACAAGCCTCAGAAACACCTGGAAAACCTAAAGCTGTTAATTTTCGTTTTAGAATTTTTGAGTTTATATACTAGATTTTACAATTTCATTAGATCAACAAGGCATCTTAACTTCAGTGAAATTGCTCTGTGATGAAATTTATCCACATATTTTAAAGTATGTGCTGAGTTAAGGCTTTTACATGGTTGAGTTGATTGTTGGTACATCAGAAAATATATACAAATGCAAAATTCTACTGATTTTTGTCTTGGTGAAATAGTTTTATTAGGTAATTTCTAAGCTATAAGAAATCAATTTAAATATCTCTGTCTTTTAAATTAACTACTGTTTTTTCCAAGTGAGTACGATGGCAACACAGATAGAGAAGGGTCCAGTCTCCAAGACAAAAAGCATACCCTGTGCCCTGATGGATGCCATTGGCAGCCCTCATGGTGGCTATCCTGAAGCATCAATCACACCCTTGAATAAGGAGAGCAGTTGAAATTTCCCATCTGTGCAACTACTGTGAGCCACCTCAGAAGGCAAAAACAGACTGAAACCTCTCTTATGTTACTTTCATAATAAAGATACTAAAGCACCAAATAACAGCACAAGAGAGCACAGCTGTGTTTGTTTCTTTTAAAGAGAACTGAATTAGATATGCTGTAATGGATGATTCCTTCTTTCTAGTTCATGCTACACTCCTGTATTACTTGCTGCAGTTGAAGTGCCCTACAAGTTAATAGTGGTATTTGGTCTAGGAGCATATATGGGATGTATTTTAGCATTCTACACTTATTTGCTTTAGTGTTAATTTTTCTGGGTTCATATCCAGACTTGTAAAGCAAATTCTGTTTGCATATCCCCATTTTGCTGTTAGTTCTATTGATTTGGGCTCTCTTTTGGTGGACCTCTAAATTAGAGAAACTACTCCAATTGTTGTCTTTCATGTTGGGACACAGGTTTACTTCTTGAAACAAAGAGGTTTCCAGAAATTTGTCTGTCTACATAACGACTGCCATAGGTTGTGTAACTGCAAAAAGTCAACATAATTCAGAAGTGGAGCTGAAACCCTGGCATGACCATCTCTGTAATGGTGCTGCCATATGTGTCTGAATCATTCTGTTTTGCCTAACAAAAAGAAACTGGGAAGCAAGTCCACAAAGATGTTCTATGATTATTTCATGAGCTGGTAGTCCACCACTCTGGGATGCCTTTTGTCGAAAACAACAGGAGAAAAGAGAGTTGAGAATGAGTGAACTGGAGAAGCCAAGTAAACAGTCATCTTCCCCATCCCCTCAAGTTTATAGCAGGGTCAGAAATTAAACCCTTGAAGAAAGGAATCTGAAATGTAGCTAATGAGTTGACCTCTGTTTGCATTGTGGGGTTGTGATACTGGTCATGCATGGTGCCATCATAAGTAAAACCCCAGGAAAGGGAAGAGAAAAATACATTGCTGCCAAATTTTAAGACTGCTTTAAAGGTTTGCTTTAAATGGATGAGCCACAGCAAGGGACAATGTGGGGGAAAGCAGGACTCCAAGTTGTGTGGAGGCCTTGCTGTTGTGCCTGTCTCGGGGAGAACTTTGGTGACTGACTTTAGAGGGGAGAAGAATAGTGAACAAAAGGTAGAATGTGACAAGCACAGGGGTTACAAACCAGTTGAAGAGGGCAAAGCCTTTCAGGGAGAAAGGTAGTTCTGAAGGGACAAGATGGCATTAGCAGGTCAGGTCCCACGTGGTGCATGGCAGGAAAAGGGACTGGCAGAACCAAGCTGCAGCGTGGGGATACACAGCCCATAGCAGTATGAGGCAGTCCAGGCATGCCCCAGCATCGTGCTTGGGGCAACAGTGCCACTTGAAAAGCTGTCACTAGGCTACAGTGCAGAGACATAAGCCTGGTGTCACACATAAACAGCAATTGAGCTAGAACAAAATTCTTTGGCCAGAAACTCAGTCACATTTTTCATTAGCCAGTATATTAATGAGAAACTTCCAAGGCTTTGTATTAATTTTTCATTAGCCAGTATATTAATGAGAAACTTCCAAGGCTTTGTATTATTTGCAGGGGAATTTGAATCTTCAGATCATTTAACAAAGTATTAGTTCTCATTATTTTCAAAAGATATGGAGAAGGAGGCATGTTCATTTGGCATCTGTTACTCCTTATATAGGAAACCTCAAAGCCAAAAGACTTTATCACCAAGAACTGGAATGAAAAAGCCTGAGGATAAGATTTTCTTTGAAGGATTTTCCTTTGAGGTTTTTTGCAAAGGTGGCAGTTGCATGTAGCCAAATGCTTCCAAATAACTTGCATTAACATGGAATCCAGGGGATGAAAAATAAAAATCTTAGAGCAGGACCCTGTGTTATGCCCAGAGCCCTTGCATTTTCCTTCCTCGCTTACCATGCTCACATATTAGTGACACACCAGTCATTGTAACTCCTGCTGTAAAAGATGCAGGCTTTCCAAAGATGGCTTTTAATCAAAGCAAGTAGAGCCCCAGGCTCTGCCATCTCTCTTGATAGAAATTTCCATGAAGTCATTGCTGTCACCATACCCAGTATGGAGCAACCAAGGGAGTTATAGGTAAATAACTTTCTAACTTCTTGCTACATCCTACAACAAAATGCAAGCACTCCTCACAGTAGAAAGGTTTGACAAAAAAATTGTGTTAGTCATTTGATGTTGCACCCTAATTATGAATTGCTGTATTTATACTGCTGAGTATTTAAATATTGTGAAAGGAATTCAGAAATTGCTTTCAGAAAGTGCTTTTAAATCTTCCTTGAGATTCAGGCAAATATTGAGCATTCAAAGGCTGAATTAAGCAATTTGAAGTATCTTTCTCTATGATATGAATCAACCTGGCCCTGTTGTCTTCAACAGTACTACACTGCTTTGATAACCAAATCTTTGGCTTCCTATTACTTACCATAAAATGGCCACGTTGTGTAATATCTCGGTTGATGTTTTGCAGGAACTAATCAATGACACCGGAAATTTTTAGGCTTAAATTTTTATTTCTACAGCCCTTGAAAAAATTCTAAATGAAGCCGAATGATTTTAACATATAGCTTTTGGTACTAAAAATGCATCTGATGAATTATGCTAAGATTGTCCTTTGTTAATAAAAATAAAAAGTCACTCCAAATTAAGACTTTGTGCATAGATCAATTAAACTTTGCTTATAATCACTTACTACTGTGAAAACAATTAGCTTGATTCCTACAAGGATAAATACAAAATGGTAAAAGAAATCCAAAAGGGAACAACTGAATGAAGAGATTCATGGTTAAGAAGGAGATACAAAAAAAACCCCCCAAAACCTAAGCAAATGCAAAAGTAGTATCTAGTTACTTAAGAATTATAATAATTTAGACAGATTTTTTTCTTGGCTCTGGGAAATGAAAGTGAGATACAAAGAATATGAGCCATGACTCACCCCATGCAGCCTCTGCTGGCAGTGCTGCTGCAGCTGGAATGGCCTTGGCCACCCATTCTCTTCTCTCCTGTGGCACACAGCATCCTGTCGTGTTTTATTTGCAAAATTCAGGTGTTAATCTGGTGTCTGTGCAATTTCTTCATTACAAATACCACCTCAAGGTGAAGGATGAGCCTGTTGAGTAAACCGAGCAACGTCTGTTGCTTGTAGAGCAGTTAGGATTCTGTGAAGCACCTGAAGTTGTCCAGAAAGGGTCTTGAGTACAGTCAGATTAATTTATTCCTTAAAAAAATTCCACTCAGGAGTGGAGTGACATGTGCTTCAGAAGGGGATAAATAAAAGGGGATAAATAAAAGGGGATAAATAAAAATGGGAAAGTTTGCTCCAAGCAGAGCGTCATTCAGTGTGCACTGTTCTGTGTGAAGTGCACAAGGATGTCGCCAGGAGTTTGAATTTCCCGATTTGTGTTTGGAAACCGGTCTGAAAGCACTGACATCCTCTGTCTGTCCTGGCATGTGAGTGTTGTACTCCTGCTCACTGGCTGCAGCAACAGCCACTGACAAGAGCCGAAGGAATAAGACAGCTTGAACTGCTGTTCCATAGCGTTTTGATTGCATGCTCGTGCTAAGTTTCAGTCTGACACAGAATAGCTAGGGTGTAAACTACTGCCCATTACACTTTGCATTGGGATTTTGTACATGTACTAGGCATAAGGCTTTTGTAAAGGGGAAAAAAAGATTAGTTTTTAGATGAACATATCTACTGTGCTAAAAACCTATTGAAAAGATTGCATTGATCATTTATCACAAAGTCAGTAAAAATATTCCTTATACACAGACATTTAATTTAATGTTCTAAAAATAATTTTTGAGCTTACCTAGTATATATTGTATCTTTGAACTTTAACAAACAGCCAATGTTTTATGTAAGCATAAAATATGCCAATGTTTCTTTTAACACCATTTTTAACAGCCTTTTTTTCTCCAAATAAATTTATTAAATTTTGTGCACAAAAATCATACTGCAGCCTGCTATTTAGCCTATGGTGCCTTAGAGTTACTCAAATATTTAACAAAATGGAGATAATGTAAATACTGCCAGAAGATCACTAAGGCCAAATATTTTCTCTATTCACTTTTTACTGCACTTGCTTTTTATTGCTATTTAAGCCTCTTTTATTCAGCTTTGTAACAGCTATAGCATTGTAGCCAATGTAAATGTTTACCTTCAATAAATCAGAATTTGTTCAACAAGCACTGGGCATTTGGGCACTATTTTGAGAACTCTGTTGGAAGTTAAAACAGCCATCTAAGAATTAAACTGCATCTGAAGCAGTTTCTTGACTTTTGCTAATCTCAATGACATCTAAAAGTTATGCCATGCTTTTACACATGTTTTTGAAGTAAAATTTTTTTGCAGTGATCTTTTTAAAAACACTTAGATGAACAGTAAAACCAGCTTTTCTTGCTATGTTTATCTGAATGGGTTACCCAACTATAATAAAAACATTATTTTGCATGTACAGTATCATAAAATGCATAAAGATGTCTCAAGATGCTTTTTATAATTGCTTTTAAAGAAGTTCTCTGTGTTTCTGTAGAGCTGTTTTTGTCATGAAAACACAGCAAATATATGACAAATTGTGTCATACTTTAATGTGGCTATGTTTAAAGTATAAATACACATCTGCAACTCATAAAATATGCAGATGTTCGTGGGACTGGTTATTAATTTAGTGAGTGTGCTGTTTTTTTCACTGCCTGTGAGCTCATTTTAATTATATGGGTGGATGTAGCTTGAAACTTTTGAGAGTTTTACCTTTTGTTTGTTAAATTTGTTATTTTGTGATTGCAGATTTTGGATGGAAAGAGTCAAAGGGGTGCTTACTATTATTTTGACTGCTGTGAAGCGTATTACACAAGTATGACTGTCAGAGAGACAAAAAGACACATCATTGCTTCTCTAAATGACTGATAGTTTTCCTTTGATTTAAAAATTCTCTAATGGAAGAGATATTTCAAATTTTGGGGATCTTGAATGTGGAAGCAGTAACCTCCAAACTCACAAAAGAAGAGCTGAATCAGTGGGGAAGTCTCAGATCTCTCTAGAATTGGTACCCATAGAGAGCACAAGGGACAGAATTTATATTTGCTTTGGTTGAATTTACTTCATTTCCAAGTGGCTGCATCACAAGTTCTTTCAATATGCACCAATATTAAGTTTTCCACTGAGAAGCTCTTTGGTACATTGAATTCACCTCTTGAACAGTTCCATGTGGGACCCAAGAGATTAATAATCCAAACAGTAATTGACAGCAGTAAAAAAAAAAATATTGCAATGGATAAGAGCCACAAATGCACACATTGCATTTTTAACAGGAGGAAGATCATAGTATCTTCTAAGAAAACATCACCATTGCAAAAAAGGACTTTAAAGGATATTAAGCCGTGTTTGCACAATTGACCAGCTTCTCTATTTTGGAATTAGTGTGCAGTGCAGATTGAAGCAAGTAATTTTGCACAGGGGTCACAGCCTTGCCCCTCTCCAAGAGGGATTTGTCCACCTGAGGCAGGTTAAATAGAGCTGCATCAATTGAATGAAGCCAGTAGTAGCTGAGGGCCACAACTTTGCTGTGCCCAGCTCTCAGCACAGTGTAAGCACTTTAAGAGAAGAAAACTTAAGGAATGAAGCAAAGGGCTCAGTGCCTTGCAAAAATCTAGTGTCAAAGCAGATGAAAAAAAGAACAGCACTTGGAAAAAATACTAAATTGGCATTTTTATTAAACAACATTATCGATCCCTCAGGCTGATTTTCTTAAATGTTGCAAACATTTTCCATTCACAGTTAAGGGAGAGAAGTGTAATTCAAAACACAGAAATTGAAGCCTCTGAACAGGACATAAGACCCTTTTAGCATCAGCACTGTTTGTAGCAAACCCATGTGCAAGGTGTCAGCTATTGGATTCCAGCCAGTTCCAAAACTGGCATTTTGTGAAATGCTGAAGCTGTGGGAATTACACTAGCAGCAGGAACAGTGACTGCTGCAGAAGCAAGAACAGCACAAGTCTCCAGGGATTGTGTCTGGAGCAAAATGCAGGAACTCCTGGCTTATGGTTTGCTCAACAAAAGCCAGAGCTTATCATCAGCAAAGCAATTCTAATTCATAACTTTTAAAGAGAAAGCTTTCCATTGTTTGGGAGAAATGGGAAGGAAAAAAAGAGTAGTTTTCTTCAACCTGCTGTACTGTAGCTGGATAGTTCAGTCTAGTACCATGTCTGGGGCAGTGTCCCACTGTACGTGCATGTAGCAGGTTACTTACAGCACTAGTTAGCAACTTGCTTAGAGATCTCAGGCAGAAGGAGGAATGTCTCAATTAGCTGACAGTTCCTTGGAGCCAGTCATATTTTATATATAGTCTAATGGAGTCCAGAAAAGGAATAGGTAGGTGACACTGTCCTTGATGGTTTTCAAGTCTGATCAGACTCTTCTTCCCATGAGCTGCTGAAAAAACAATTTTGCTGATTGTTTAAAAAAAACCCCTTAATCTCTCCTGATCTTTCCATCTCTCCTAGACAATAGCTTGGAGTTTGTGTGTATTTCTATTCACAAACATCTACCAAGGTTTATTCAGTATAAAGAGTTTCAAAGATGAGAGGAGTCACAGGCCAAACTAATTGGAATAGGTATAAATGTAATTAGAATGTATATAGATAAAAATATGTAAGTATATATTTAAAATTTTGCATCTATTTGTGGGAGTGTAAGTTGAAACAGAACTTTTGACTCAAAACCAAGGATCAAAATTTCACTGTTTACAACACTTCTGAAAAATGCAGTGTATTAGAAACAAGTTTTAACTACCCTAATGTGATAGGTTTTGGTAGATCTGACTTGCTGAATTTTTGTCAAGGACATGTTTTGCTAGAGGCTTTTAAATTTTTGCCTGTGGGGAATTCAGTCACTCCTCCTCTGTATGTGTTATCACGTAGCTGGCATGTTGTGCTTCATGCGGTATTCCATATGTGTGAAATTGTATTATTCCACTCTTTGGCTTTTTATTGTCTTACGCAAACTTTGATTTCATGCTTGCCATTCTGGTCAGTAGTACTGAGTATCAAAAATCCCTAGATCTTCTAGCAGCAGTCTCATTTCAGATTCCTGCTGATACTTTATGCTTTGGAACTTTGCAGCTTTTTTTTTCAGCTGCATCTCTCCATTTTATGCCCTGGTTACAAAAGTTTTTGGGTGGTTGCTAAACACCTTGCTAAACCTGAGAGGTGGCACTTCTGTCTCTCTGAGAGTTGATTTATATTTTTTTCAAAGATCTCCTTTCTTTTTAAGTCTCCAGTGGTCTTCTCCACTACCAAAAATTACAAAAAAATTAGAGGACTTGTTGGGGAGATGATTTTACTATTTGTTATGTTGTTCAATGACTTCACATTCTGTATATCTGTGCTAATGTGAGCTGAATTCTGATTCATTGAATTTCTGGTTCTTTCCTGTTGCTTTAATTGCTCACAGAGCTAGCCTTTAGAAGAGCATCAGATATGAGCATTAATGGACAATACTGAGTATATTTCAGTTAAAATGCAAAAATATGCAGCCATTAATAGTAAAAAAAGTATTGAAATTATGGTCCTTCGATATAAAAAGCATGTGTACAAACTATTAACTTGCACATGAAAACAAGAATGTGTGACCAGATAGGTATGCCAAAAAGGATGCTATTAAAAGCTAAAGAGTTTTATAAATACTATTCCCTGTCATAATTTCCTTTCATCTAAGCAAATTTGGCAGTGTAAGTTCAAAATACTCCCTACCTTACTTCTTGCTCTGTCTTTAAACAGGGTTCAAAATGAACTGCTGGTCATTCCTTCACAGATTCATTTTTTTCCATGTTTTTATGAGGATAGCTTACTGGGGTCTTAATTACTTTAAAGAGTGTTACTGATCTCCTAAATTAATCTGCTTGAAAAATTTCCATAGATTGGTTTGAAATGGGCTTTTTCATCAATAAGCTACCATAGGCATTTGCTTCCTTTCCATGGAGATTTCTTTTATGTTTGTAAACCTCAAGTCTTGAGTTTTTACTTGAACAAATCTTTTCTTAAGGGGATTGAAAGACTTGATGGTATGTGTGCATGAGATTTATTATGAAAAAATTACTTTTGTCTTTGTAAGTGGTGTCTCAGTGGCCTGGGCAGCAGATTCTTGGTGTAGTGCAGCAATTGATGAATTGGTCCCAATGAGGACTGATTTTGATTTTGGCTTTTAGGGTATCATTGACCCACTGGATAAAGCTAAAAATTCTGACTATTCTTATCAAATTCTGTTGTCTGTAAATTATGTTACTTTGTGTAAACTGTTCCTTTACATTATCTGCTCTGTGAATCTCTATTCATATATATTCCTGCCAACTCTACTATGCATGAATGCAAAGAAAGAAACAAAGGTACAATAAAGATGTGGTTCATGGTCCCTGCTGACTGGAAATTGTGTGTGGGTTCATGTAGGATAAAATATTGCAAAGGGTCACCCTCACAGTTCTGTGAGTTGATCAGTTGCCTTTCATGCCCATCAGTGTTCTTGGGCCTGTTCATTTTGCTTGTATAGGCACAGCCATGCTGGTCAGACTTGATCTGTTTGTTTGTCTGGATCAAGATCTTTGCTCTGAAGAGACAAGGTGTTCCTTGGTAGAAGGTTACATTTGTTTGGGCACTACTGTGCTTGCTTTTCATTTTGTACAGTTTTCTGTGACAAAAACAAGTGCAAAATGGATAAAGGATGCTATTATTTTGATTTGTAGCATTATTCCTACCTCACGAGTAAGTAAAAGTGATTCCATAGCATTCAGGCCTCTACATACACTTCAGTATCCACAATAATAGATTTTCTCTGACTAATATATATCTATACATGCTTGTATCCTTTTTAATTTGGATATTTTCATTGCCAAGTAGGTCTTTGAATACAAGAAAGTGGGCACCATTGTTTTATATACACAGAGATTTTCTAGACTTGCTAAGAAAGCTGAGCAAGTAGAACTCAGTTATAAACAATGATTTATTTCAGTCCTCTGCTAAACAGAGACTACTGAATCCTGTGGGTGGTTTTATGAAAAAATGTGAGCAAACATCTACTGGAAAACTAATTCACTCTGATCAGAACAGATTCAGAACAAAGCTTCTTGAATTGCAAGGCTTGTTGTTCAGTGTATTCCATCCCACCAGCCCCAAAACAAGGATTTGATTAAATACTTGTACTTGCTCTTTTTTTTTTTTTCCCTTTCCTTTTCTTTTTTTTTTTTCCTCCCCACCAGAAACTTTCTCTGGGAAAATAACTATATCCCAAAACTTTTCTAACTGTAAAAGCCATTGCTGGTTAATCACAGCTATGTCAGTTTTAGGATGTGATTTCCACAAGTTAGTCCCTTAGATTTATGGTGCTCTCTATGATTTTTATTTCCCCCCCACATTATGAATGCCTCATTCCTCTTGAGGGTCATAAAAACTTGAAAGGTATAGTAGCAATATACAATGCAGACTTCCTTGCACCCTCTTGCTGGTCTGCATAAAACCTGAATTGAGGTACTCATTTCCTGCAGTGATTAATCAACATAATGTGATCACTTGATGAAAATCAGGTTATAGTAGTTAGATACTTTGAAGAGGAATGTTGAGCTTGAGGTTTTGGTTTCACAGAGCCCTTTCAGCATTGAGTGAAATTTATTCTTTCTCTTGTTATATGAGCTCATCTCTATATCTTTAATTTGTTTTTATTTCTTTATGTAAGGATGAGTCAATCAACTGAGGGCTACATAACTGAGAAAGCAATTTTGTTTACAGCATTGTTCCTCCAATGCCCATACTAGACCAAACTGCTGGTATGAAATGCCTTTCCACTGTGTTTCTTGGTGGGCAGGTTTGGCTTCTGCAGGGTGTACCAGGCAGTGGGCCTTAAAATTTGTCCATTCCTACAAATTCTCTCAGAACTGAGTGCTATCTTAGTTGCACCAGAAACATGGCATCCTCCACCTTCTCCAACTAGCCCAAATGCATTTTATTTGTCAAAACAAAAACTTTTTTCTTTTTTTTTAAATCAGCTCCAGCTGCTCCAAAGGCTCACTTACAGTAGAACACATATTCTTGCCCAAGAATAGTTCTTAGATTAGTTCTGTTCTCACATTTTAGGCATTTGCATAAATGCTGTCTTGGAGCTATAACTCTGTTGTTGCCACAAAAAGTATCAGAGGGTCAGAGGACCCCTGCCAAGAGGACAGGCCAAGAGAGCCTGGGGCTGTTCTGTCTGGAAAAGAGAAGGGTCTAGGGAGACCTTACTGCAGTTTTCCAGTACCTGCAGGAGACTTAAAAGGAAGACAGAAAACTTTTTTTATCTGGGCCTGTTGCAATAGGACAGTGGATAAGGGTCTTAAAATAAAAGGGAATTGATTCAGACTAGATATAAGGAAGAAATTATCTACAATGAGGACATTGAAACACTGCAACAGATTGTCCAGAGGGGTAGTGAATGCACATCCCTGGGAATATTCCAGACTGGATGGAGCTCTGAGCAACTTGATCTAGTTGAGGCTGATTACAAGGAGTTGGACGAGGCAGCCTTTACAGATCCCCTCCAACCCAAATCATTCTATGATTTTGTGGAGAACCTTTACCAGAATGTAATCGCCTGGCTATCTCCTGGCCAATCTCTGAAGGCTGGAAGCCTGTTTCCTCTCTTTTCCCCCTACTGGCTAGACAGTATTGCCTCTGTCTTTATTGTATACACGTACAGGAGTTTCAAAGGAAAAGTGGCCACGGCCCTGGACCAGCAACAGAAAATCTGGCTTTTCTACTGGCTTTCCACATTACCAGACACACAGATTTGTTCAAGTGATTCTTCTCCTGTGTAAACAAGATCAGCTGGTAGAAAAATAAAACAAAAATAACAATGGACTTAGGGAGTGATACTTTTGAGATCTAATGCTAGTGGTGCAGTAGCAAAAATATAACAGCCTGAGCTTTCAAACACTTGTCAAACTCTCTGCTTACCTCAGTATGATCAGATTTGGATTCTCATCAATGCTATGTGAGATGAATGCACTCTACCCTTTCCTCCACAATCCCATTAATGGGTGTGCATGCTAAATTCAAGTCAGAGCCTGTCTTCTACACAGCAGTCCTGAGAGAGATTAGCTGCAAAAACTACAGAAATGCATACAGTGTGTCATACCTAAGGGGAAATAGTGCTACCAATCTGTAACTATGAGGGTAGAAACTTCTTTCTGAACAGGAAAAAAAAGCCTTGTGTCAAAGACGTAGGAACAGATGGTAGTGATTTATCCTAAGTAGGATGTGGGATTTGGGTTCTTCCCTCTGTTCCAAGAACCCCTTTTCCATTATCCTCCTTGTGGTGCAGGGCAGCAGTTCTCAGTTCATAACTCATGGAAAACCAGGCACACCCAACACACAACAACAAAAGAAGAGGACAGTGGCATAAAACCACACACATAATATACACCAAAAACAACTGAAACCACAAAGAGTGCATCTTTTACAAAATGCAATGTGTTCTTCAGCTTATAAAACTAGTACAGTAAAAGCAAATATTTTCTGAGTTACGTCATTGGTTGCATGGGCAGAGGGAGGAAAGCTCTTCCTCAGCAACACTGACAGTGCAAGCATTCCCTGAGGAAATCTGGCTCAAGCACTATGCTGAGCTCGTCCTCTTCCTTCCGCCCTTCACTGTGGACTCCAGACAGAAAGTCTCAGCCAACACCAGCTGTCAGTAGAAAATTCCAGGAGAGAGGGAGGTTAATCTGTGAAAGGTAAAACCATAATTTACCAGAACAAGATCTGCAGAAAAGTGGGTGTGTGGGCAACATGTTTTCTACCAGAAATACCAGTGAACAAATGGATACTCGGCAGTGTTCAGCGGGTAGAGAAATGTGTGTGCCATGATATATTCCCACTCATTTTCCAAATAAATGGCAGGGCTATCTTTATTGTTGTCCTTTTCTCATAAAACTAACTCAAATAAATCATTCTCTTAAGACTTTCCTTAGTCCTGCTTCTAAAATTTGTAAGTATCCTAAACTGAGAAAACTGGCTGCTAGAATTTCTATAGAAGACTGGATAGCAAGACATTTCCCAAAGCTTGGAGAAGAAATCAGTCATGTCAAAGAAAAGGTGATGCAGCAGGGTGTGTTCCTCACAATTGGGTCTCTTCTTCCTGGCGGAGTAGATATGAAATTTAATTATCTCAATCTAAGTAAGCAAGTCATAGAACTGAGTTTTCTACTAGTGAAAAACTATATTTTTCTTTTATAAAAGCCAATGCCTTCTTTGGCAATCATTAATAAGGAAAAGAAGATGAAAAATCTCTGTTTTTCCTAAAAGAATATATATCATTCACTTGCCTTCTCTCCTAATTGTAGAAGTATTTGCCTGCAGCTGCCCAGCAGGTATCTAATCTCTATAAAAGTGCTATCTAGTTCATGTTTTCTGAATTT
Source organism: Ammospiza nelsoni (assembly GCF_027579445.1). Lineage (NCBI taxonomy): Eukaryota > Metazoa > Chordata > Aves > Passeriformes > Passerellidae > Ammospiza > Ammospiza nelsoni. The sequence continues at coordinate 56,463,524 of NC_080669.1, read as the reverse complement.
TATGTGAATATTCGCTTGAATAGGGATTTATACTGTCATGGGCAAAACAGACTCATCTTCAGGATACTGACTGAATTTATTATTAACAAAATGAGAGCAGGGCAATGAGAAATAACATAACCCTTAGATAACACCTTTCCCCCACCCCTCAATCCTTCCCAACCCTACCTCCTCCCCCACAGCAGTGCAGGGAGACAGGGAATGGGGATTACAGTCAGTTCATCACACATTGCTCCTGCCACTGCTCAGGGAGAGGAGTCCTTCCCCTGGTCCAGCATGGGTCCCTCCCGTGGGAGATAATTGTCCATGAACTTCTTTAACATGAGTCCATCCCATGGGCAAGTTCTCTACCATGGGGTGCAGTCCTTCAAGGACAGGCTGCTCCAGGGTGGGTCCCCCAAAGGTCATAAATCCTACCAGGAAACCTGCTCCAGCGTGGGCTCCTCTCTCCACGGGTCTTCAGGTCCCTGTGAGGGCCCTGCTCCAGCAGAGTTTTCCCATGGGGCCACTGCCTCCTCCCAGGCATCCCCTTGCTCTGGCATGGGTCTCCTCCAGGGGCTGCAGGTGGATCTTTGCCCCTCCTTGCACCTCCAGGGGCTGCAGGGGCACAGCAGCCTCACCACGGTCTGCAGCAGGGTTTGCAGGGGAATCTCAGCTCTGGAGCCTGGAGCACCTCTTGTCCCTCCTTCTCCACTGACCTTGGCCTGCAGAGCTGTTCCTCTCTCATATTCTCATCCCTCTCTTCTCTGGCCACAGTTACAACTGTGCAATAAATTTTTTACCTTCTCTAAATTTGTTATCCCAGAGAAGTTACTACAGTTCCTGATGTGCTTGGCTTTGGCCAGCATCAAGTCTGTCTTGGAATTGTCTGGAATTGGCTCTGTTGGACATGGAGTAAGCTTCTGGCAGCTTCTCACAGAAGCCACCCCTGTAGACCCCTCACTACCAAGAACCTGGCCAGGCAAACCCAATTCATCAATACATCTTCTTGACTGGAGTAGGATAAAATAATTTATCTCTGTGAATAGCTGAATATTTACATTTTTTGTCTGTGAAATGTGCAGTCCAAAAATGTGTAATGTTTCTACATATTCCTTCACGAGACTTAAGAGATTTGATTCTCTTGAATATGATATTGTTTGCTTTCTGTGTTCTTTTGGTGTGAGAATAAGGGTTGTCTTTTCACTGAGATGTCATCTGCAGAAGTATACCACTTAAGGTTCACAACATGGCCTATAATTTTCACATTTGTTTTTTATATTATTTACACTTTAGAATAAGGATTATTTAATAAGATTTTTTAAAAATTTTATTTTACTTGGAAAGAACGCTAGCAACAGTCTTTAAAAAATAAAGACGTATATTGGCATGCCAGCAACTCTTAAATGAGTACACATTTGTATATATTAAATCCTGGCAAAGAAGAGCAAGGGTTTTGCCATGGAAAGATTGGCCCTGACATCAGCATGAGAAGTACACATGAGATACACATACAAACCTGACTTGCCAAAATGTACTAACATCTCATGGGGTAACTAAAGGGTAGTGATATAAAATACAGCCACTCCCAAGCACTCTCTGGATGGTCCTGCTCCTGTGTTTCCTCTGATTTATTGCTTTTTCTCGTCACACATACATGGGTGAAGTGTTAAATGTACCAAAGGATAGGAAAGCTAGACTGACAGCAAAAGTGACTAAAACCAAAAATTATCTTTAGCTGCTGGGAACTGATATGCAAGGCATAAGAGTAGACATACCTGTTCATTTTAAACATTTGCTTGTCTGGAGCTTTTGCAGAGACCATGTACTTTCTTCTGCATATTTTAAAGGATGCTGATTTAGCCAGGTGTTCTTGTTGGAATGGTGGTAATAAAAATTATTTCCAAACACAGTGACTGTGGTTAAATACTTTGTATAAACAGGTGAGGAAAATCCCTAACATATATTTTTCTCTCATCTGTTTTAATTAGAAATTATTGCTGCCTACTAGGATGCCCTCATTGTGGCAATGCTTTGATTGACTGTAATGTCTTGTTCATGAGTAAAATTTCCTCTGGTGTGAAAATTCCAGCATATATGCTCTTCCATAGAAGGACAGTACATCCAGGCAATAAGTGTGAGTAGTGCAAAGGTGGAGGTAGCAGTAGGCAGGTAGGAGGGACACAAAAGGAGGGTGCAGTGGCCAGCTTGTGGTTCAGGGCATCTGCCATGTCTGACACAATAATGTTTCATTTGTGGCAGAGATTTCTATATGCTGGCACTGGACAATTAAATTACATAATTATGTAGCCTAGCAAAATTCCAGTGTGTTCTCCTGCCTCCAGACTGAGCAGCAAGGGAGCTTCAGAATTCTCTACTGGGGCACAGGCATTTGGGCCGGAGCTCCTTACCATTTATCACAAGATAAGCAGCAGAACAGACTTTTCTGGCACATCACAGCAAATATAGGTCCTTCACTAAAACATGTATTTAAATAATCTTTGAAATGACACTAAGGTCATCAGTTCTCATTTATTACTTTATTCCTAAATAAGGTATTGAATTCACATAAAAGTAAGGGAAAGAAAGAGAAAAACCAGCAAGGTTTGTCTTTCCTCTCTTTTTTTTTTTTTTTCCTGGCAATGACTGAAAGGAACCATTTCCTCAGAAAAAGAGCCAAAATGTCAGGGTTTGCCATGTGCAGTGGGTAGGTGCTGCCACCTGGGGAGCAGGCTTAGCTGCCTAGCCAGTTGGCTCTGAGGGAGGGGTAGAGTATCACTTGGATACTTAGGTCTCCTTGCAAAACACATTTTCTGGTTGTGCAGGTAGAATGAAATGGAGGCAACAACATTTCATCTTGAAAAGTGTGCTGAGAAGCAGCAGGACACCCTAATGGAAGATGTGCAAATACAGGAAGAGGGCATTTCTTAGACTTGTTTTTCAGCTTAATTTATATGTCAAAAGGGTGTCCTCCTGTTGGTGGCACAGCAAGCTCCATGCACTGCCTGAATATCCATGACCAGGGATAGACTGCTTCCAACTACTTCTTTAGCAAGAAAAGATCTGCAGCCTGTCCAAAGATCAAGGGTGAAGTTTTCATAAGCATTTGATGTGTAGGAACTTTAAATTCCATGTTAAAAAACCCTTTTTGCTTAGAGTACTTCTGTAACTGCTTTACTACTTCAGCATATTGATTTCCAGCAGAACTGAATTTCTAAACTTTTATCATTTCTGGGCACAAACATGGACAGCTGCAGCCAGTTAGGTGCTGAGGTACATAATGATATCTGATTTCTCATTGCCCCAGAAACAAGACTACACAGGAATATTTGAAAGAAAAAGCAACTTTATTGGGAAGCAGCAATTCAGTAAAGTTTAATAATGCTTTCTGGATGCCCCATCCATGGAAATGTACAAGGCCAGGCTGATGGGGCTTTGGGCAACCTGGTTTAGTGTCCCTGCCCATGGTAATTCAATTCTATGAGTCTGTGTTCCTACGTATTCTCTTCTGTGAGTTAATATTAAATAGAGAGAAGCAGTAGTGCCAATGCACAGCTGAGGAGGCTATGTTCCCAAATTTCTGTCTGCTGGGCAGTCGGCCAGCCCCCAGCAGTGCTAAGGATCTCTGCTTCCAAGGATACTCAAGGATTCCTGGGACTCTGTCAGGGCATTAGGAAAATAAGAACTGGGGAGGATTTTAGGGTGCAGATGGTTAGTGTCCTGAATTGTGCTACAGCACGTTAAGCTGCCCTTGAGAATCATTGAAACTGCTCACCTCTAAGGTTTTATTTCAGAGCTTTTTTTGTGTCAGATTTTCCACTCTCATAGCAGTTCTGTAATGCTTTTATTTCACTCTAAGAAATAGGACTTCTTCTCAAAGAGCTTAATGCTGAGTGCAAACTCAGACTTTGAACCAGAACCTATTCTTGAGTTTGGTAGGTGCCCATAAAAATGTTGGACCAAACTTGACCATCTATGGTGCAGCTCAGAGCTTTGTGAGAAGGACACCCAAGCACTGTAATAGCTCCGTTACTGCCACTTGTACAGCCAATACTCATGAGAGTTAAACTTGTGCCTCTGGTAATTCATACCTGATTAATATTGCACTCAGAGTGTTTTATTTTCCCTTCCTGCCTGCTCAGGTCTTCTGAGGATCAATTATACTAATCTTCATAAACCAATTAATATACCACATTCTCATGCCACCCAAAGTCATCTTTTCTTTTGTTTTTTCTGCCCCAAATAGTAGTGTAAGTTAATATAATGTACCACCAGCAAACTCTTCAGGAGGTATTCTAATTTGTGTTGCATTCATTTGTAGGCATATTTCTAGCCTACAAAAATCACATTTCCTTTCCTACTACAAACCTCTTATTTTACAAATATATTGTTTTTCTGGGGAAAAAACCAAAACAACTACTCTGAGCTTACAGCTGATTTTTGCACTGCAGGTTATTTCAACACATATTAAAAGAAAATTATCTCCAAGCTTAGTGTCTTGGGATCTGAGTCTCTGTTACTTCCTCTTCCATAGTCATCCATGCATTGTTTTGTATTCCATCTTCTGTCCTTGTACCTGATCTGCATATGATAGTATGAAAAATATGTGGTATAGGTGAGAACTATTAAAAAAAAATTTGGAGTTATTGTTGTTTGACAAATTTTTTCCAGATGTATTGCAGAGAGAAGCAGAGAAGCCTGTTCTATTTATAGAGTTGACTAAATTAGTTAGGAGATAAATTGAGGTGACATAAAGCTGGTTTTGAAAAATTTCTTAGGAACAAAACCAGTAATTCTTGTAACAGATTTTAAAGCCTGGTCCCTTTTCTTCCTCTAGACATTCTTGCCACTGTTTCCTCCATTTTGAAATCTGTGCTGATTTTTGAAGGATTTTGTAAAATATAGCCGCTAACTTCACATGATTCCATAACATCAGCTGCAACGTGTTTGAAAGCAGTAATTGGACAAGTAATCCTTCCAGGGAAAAACAAATCATGTCTGGTTGTAATGGTCTGAATAGTTCTTATTTCCCATTCTGTGTAGTGTTTTGTAATATTTTGGTGGAAAGACAATTTTACCCCTAGAAGATGAACAGGATACAAAATTACACTAATTTTTTTAGCAGATGTAACCAATGGGAATGGGTTGAAGTTATCTGTAGTTTTCATCCAAAGGATATATGCTTTCCTAAAAGACATCTGTGGGGCTTAAAAGACTTACAAGGGGAAACATAATCAGTTGTCCTGTGCAGGAACTGAGATAAGATAGCTATGTCTATTTTTCACAGTATTAATTATATAAAACTCTTCATTAGCCTTTCCTCTTCTTATCTGTTTAGACAAGTAGTAAAATTGCTATCTCACAAATTTACTACCACAGACATCTGCCTAGAAGTAATTGATAACTATTCAAATGTACAAAACTTGCCCAGTAGGGCCATTCCAAGTCCATTGACTATAAAGCAGAATCTTTAGGGGGACTGCAAATATGGTAATACCAAAATTAATGAAAATATTCCCATACATGGCTAATTCCCATAGGTAACAAATTCTATAAAAGTAATTTAATTTGTTTTTCACAGGAGAATTTGCACTTAATGAGACAAGGTTTTCCCCAAAGATGAAAAAAGGTGAGAAAATAAACCATTATTTGCAAATTATTTTCAACAAGAAAGAAACTACAGGGTAATTGTGGATATTCTTTTGAGAATATGAGGTCTGTATTCAGGGTCCAGAAGACAAATTGAATTTTAGGAGTTACTAGGAAGGAATTTCAGAGTGAAACCTGTAGTCTGTATACTGTTCAGATACTTAGTTCTACATATTTTACAATATAAATATATAATTATTTATTATGATAATTAGATATTGCAGGAAGATGGATATGTGGCTACGTACTCTAAATAAAAAATAAAACAGGCATTAACTCTTCAGCTTGCAGAAAAAGTGTCCTTAAGGACAAAAGCTATGTAAAGTTGGCACTGTAGAGAAGGTGAATAGAAATGATTCATCATTATTATAAAAAAAAGAACTGCAAGGCACACAATAAAGTATACAAAATCAAATGTAAAAAAATGAGGTGCTTTCCTCATGACTAACAATGACATTATGAAATGCATTGCCACAGGGTGTTGTAGAGGCTAAAAAATAAATAGGATTAGATAGTTAAGAGAGGGTGAATCCATCAAATGATATGATCCTACTTCAATCTGTAGTTCATCCGATCATTGTTGTTGTAGCCAGAAGTCAGTGGGGGTAAATCAGGAAAGAATCACAAATCTCTTTTCAATATAGGTGCTATATTTTTGCTATAGGTGCTAAGACTTTGCTATACAGACAGTCTACTGATAAAAACATGAACTTGTGTCAGGTCACACTTTTCTTACCAAGTTATACATCTGCTTTCAAATGCATCTAACTTTCTGGTGATATCAGTCTTTACAATTATTTTCCTTTGAGTCATAGCAGGAAGAAATATTTTCAATACCCATTATATATCTAAGTTTTTCTGTTCAGTATACAAGAGGAATAATTTAAGAGTTTTGCTTGTAAGTTTATTTATAACTCTATATTTTACTTGTTACATACTTTTTGAATGGAATGTAGAGAGGGAAACCTAACAGGTAAAGGAAGGAAGCAGGTAGCTGCTGCCTTGATAAATTGATGTGGCTTTATTAGAAATGTTGGGTCCTATGCACACTTTGAAAACAATTATTTTATATGCTGGCTCAAAGTTACATTAGATTTTAAATTGTAAAATAAAAAGAAAACAGATAGTATATTTCAGAGAAAATGAGTTCCTGAAGTATCACGTGGATATATCAGGTGTGCATCCATTAGGAGTAGGCTTCTTGGCAATCATATGAATACAATTCCTTTGCTTATGTTTTTTATAATAATCTTTTTACAATAAAACAACCAGTCAGTTTCCATGTCCTGCCTTTTAATTCTCCTTGCAGGTCTAATGTTGCTAATAGAAAGCAAGATCCTGACTGATTCACATCCAAATTTGATGTCTTCCTCCATCCTTTTATCTACTCTAATTCACTTCTTTCCCTTTTTTTTTTTTTTTTATTTCTCTTTCTCTCTCTTCCTTGCTCTGTACTCTGCTCAATCTCAAAATAAAACATAACTTGATCAAGTAAAGATACCATCATGGTATGCTTAAGGAAACTGTAAATATAGAAGTGAATACAAACCTAGAGGCTGCATATCTGATAAAGTTCCAGCCCTTCTGCTCAGGAACACAATGTCTGGTACTTGTTTTCAGCATTGTGTAAAAATCAAGCAGGCTTTGATATGCCTTCTCAAATAATTGTTTTGAAAGAGCAAGCTCACATGTCTTCTAAAGACATTAATCCTACATTCACATTAAATCGTGGGATGAGAGAGAGAAATACAGACTGTAATTTGATATCAATTATATAGAGTATGTCTCAGTTGCACTTGGAGATAAGAATGTAGATAGAGGAGGAGTTTGCAGATGATCAGGAAAATGGTTCAGGGTTTTAAGCCAATATTAGAGGAAGAGTGAAAATACCTATTCTAAAATAACAGAAACCATGAAACAGGCATCATTATAAATTGCAAAAAAACCCCCTGATTCTAAATCTCCACATGAACATGCACAAACTGGATCCCAGCAGACCAAAATGAAATGTCTAAATCAGCAGTGTACTCCTGGGTTTTCATAATACATACACTGAGAGAATATGAAACAGCAGGGTGATTTCACAACTCTGTCCAGTCAAAACAATGGAAAATATTGTGAATGCTCCTAAGCAGTTGTTGCTCAGCTACTGCCAAACACCTGAGACACATTACAAAAAGGACTAGACATTCTCTGTTAAAACATGGAAAATATGAATGATTAAGATGGCAGAATGCATTTGATCTCTGTAGCCTCAGCTGAAGTGCCTCAAGCACTGCCTGAAGTTTTGCAGGGCAGGAGGAACTGCAGTATGCTGGTAGCTGCCAAGTCCTTGCCTTTGCAGAAGGAGTTTGGTGATGACTTGAATTGTTTGTACAGTAGCTAGCACAATAAGATAGTTGTTGAGAGATGGAACAGTATATAATAACAGCATGACAATAAAATAATTATACTGCACTTAAGTTTCAGACCTTAGAGCCAGGAACAAAAATTCTTACAGTTACTATCAAATAATACCTATAGTAGTACAAATAATATCATCAGTTCCCAGTTCTCCTCAGAACACACTTACGCCTTGAGGATTTTAAAAGTATCCACCAAAACACCCAGTGGCAAAATAATAAATAGCTCTGATAATCTAAAACAGAAATGGAGAGTTCTAATATTAGAGTATGTGTCTTCCTTTGCTTTGGTAAGGACAATCACTATGAACTTCAGCTCACATAAGACAGACCCTGAATAGTATCCAATAAAAAATCAAGAATTGCACTACAAATTTCCTCCTAGACCACTGGAGTTCTAGAACAATAAACTTTGCAGTTGGTGATGACTTCAGTAGTGATAGTGGATTTACCCATGAAGCGCCACGCAGCTGCCCTAAGTACAGCCATGACTGCTGGCACTTTGCCTACTAAGTTGCTGCACAGTCTAAAATCTTGGCATTTTCAGTGTCATTTCTGTGTCATTTCAAAACAGTTGAATTTTCTTTAGAGAAAAGTAGATAATTCTGATCACAATCCCATAAAAATTCATACTTTAGAAACACTGTTTCAAATTATTTTTTCCATATTAGTTCTGATTAGCTGCATTCATGTCTGCACTACCTGGATATTTTTTGATAGTCAAAATAGGTTGCTTGTATAAAGACTGTAGCATTTCTTCTTTCTTTATATTTTTCTATTTCAATCTAGCTGGGATGGACCAGCTAAATTGAAATACAAATGCAACATTTCTGCAGGAAAATTGACAGTAGAAGGGAAATGCTGATAATACTGTCTTGGTGTTGACTGTATTCTGTAGTGATGTTTCCTGTGTGGACCTCAGCTGCAAATACTACAGATTATTTTCTTCCATGTGGCCCACCAAATCTGCATGGATTATGTTTTAGTCCCTTAGGGTAAGAAGAAGCTTCTTCATAAAACCAAACAACCCAGCCCTGTAGGATCCCCTGTCTCCTCTATTATTCCTACCCAGCAGCTTGCATCTGTGTATTTAACATACATCTAAGGCAAGTAAGCATAATTCTGCCAACATGAATAGCTGCTGATATTTTGTGATTCAATGTTATGATATGAGTCATTGTAAAACATCCCATTTCTTCAGAAATCATCAAATTCTACTATCAAAGACAATATTATCTGCTTTTGTATTTATATATACACTCTTTGATAAAGCATTTACAAAACCTCTTATCTCTAACTCTGCTCACTCACCTTTGCAGAGTAGTCCATGCTCTATAAATCAGTTTTTTAAAATCATTCTTATGTTCTGTCAACACTACTCACACAACAAATCTGGATGTATCTGTAGTGACCTCCAGATTCTTGCTTTTATCTGCTTTGGTTCCATAGGCCTGCAATGGGTAAATGCCACAAGCCAGCAGTGGTTATTTGGTACACAGATGTTCTGAAATCTGTAACTGATAGAATTTTTATTAGTTTTTTACAGATGCTTTTGTCACAATGTTTTTTGCTAACACATGCTCTGTTATTATCGTCTAACCCTGACACAATGTTCTGAGATAATTTGATATGCCTGTTTAGATACAGTCTATTGATATGCCTGTTTAGATACAGCCTAATACTTTTTGTACTATCATTTCTGTAATACTGATCATCACATTTGATTTGCTTTGTATTCTGTCTTCCACAAGATTTAGTGCTGTTTTGGGACTACTGATGTTTTGCCATTAACTCTGGGTGAGGCATACATTATGTGCAGCTTAGAAAGGAACCTAATGCTGTCCATTTTGAATTTTAGATTCTCTCACTGTGGGAGACCTGCAGCTTTCTGTTGTCTATTCCACTATACAAGAAATGTTACAAGGCAAGATTCTAATTAACAAGTCTGGAAAATGTTGTATGAGCCAAGAAGTTTTTCACTAGATGAAGGAGTCAAAGACTAACTTCTCAGATATTGAAGGTTGTGTCTACTGTCTTCATTGTATTTTCAAATCTGTACTTGGAACATATTAACTAGCTTATTAATATACTAATATGGTTTGCTGCACTTTTAGGCCTAAAATCTCTACCTATGGCATTAATAGTCTTGCTTAAAGGATTTTGCATAAATTTCTGTCCTTTTAAAATACTATTATAACAGCAACGTAAGGTATCATGGAATGCTGGAATGGTTTGGGTTGGAAGGGACCTTATAAATCCATTAAAGATCTAATAGTGAATAATTGCACAAAACATTCATTTTGGAACATCTGCAACAGTTAAATTACTTGCAGTCTTTTAAGCAGTTTGTTAAAATGTGGACCCTTGAAAAATTATTTTTTTTATCTCTGTCAATATGAGCTAAACTAACACATATGAAACATGTGCTTGTTGCTCTGGAGAAGGGGAAGTCAATTTCACTATTCTGTTATGTGAGATGTTGCTTCTGTAATTTTCTTGAGCACCTAAACATTTTGGAAGACCGCACTGCTCTGAATGGTCATGTGATGGTGTTCAAGCGTGACAGAACTGGAACCCGACCAAATTTGCAATGAACTATTGCCACCAGAAAACATCTACTACCCCATTGCATGGGGACTTAAACAAGAAGGTTTCTGGGTCACTGAAAGCAGGTCATGCAAAAAGAAATTTTGCTGGCGGAGGCAAGTCAGAACTTGCTGACTATGATCATGTTCACAGTGTGCCCTCTTTGGTGGATCCCATGTTGGCAAGTCTTTGAGTAATATGTTAATCACTTCTGCAGGAAATGGGCAAAATCTAACTTTGTGGGCTACTTCAAATGTTGACAATATTCATGGCATATATTTTGGACCTCCTGTGTAACAAGCTCTGAAAATCTCTGCTGAGGGGGATCTTTCTGGTTTGCTCATTTTCATAAAGTTATTACTGAGATTTTTTGAGATTGAGTTTTAGAAACCCAGCATCACAGTTATAGTGTGGTAACAAATCCTGATATTACTCTGTAATATTTCAGCTACTCAAGCTAGCAGTCACATATATGTCATTCTCTCAGAGTGCTTTCTACACTGCAAATGAATTGTGTAAAGTTATTCTGATGTCATGATATCCCTTCATTGCTCACAGCCACAAAGAGAAATTTCCATAGATTGATCTCTGTTCCTGTCAAGAAAATCAATTTCTGTGATTATGCAATGTAGTTTACTACCGTCAGTGAGACTTTAGTGAAGTTATTTATGGCCCTGATGTGCCAGTAGATAAGTATAAACTATTAAGTTCTGTGAACTGAAAATTGACCCAATTCCTTCCTCTTTTGCCATGAATTACCCTTCCCAAATGAAACTGGTTGTGGAAACCATTGCTTTTGACAAATGAATTCAGAAAGCACGTTAATTTATTTTGCTTGTGTTTCTGGGTGTTACATGTCTGTCATTAAAACTCTAGCAATTTAGTGTGAGGAAGTAGCTTCAGCTCTTTGCAAGATGTCACACCACTGCAAATGTACTTGTCTTTTTCACCCTTATCACTTTTAGTGCTGGAGATGTTACATTTATAGCAGTTTGGAAGATGGCATCCACCACTCCCAAATATCCCTCACTTCATGGTGGTGCCATCAGTAATTTTAAAAGTCATTCCCAAGGCTGCCAGTGACAAAAATACCAACTGAGAGTCTAAGGAGGGATATAAGGGTATCTTCTGAGGAAAGAGCTGACACAAACCAGCCAAGAAATCAGGGCTGAAGACTCTCCTTCTTGCATAAAGAATAACATTGTACTTGGTCATGGGGTTGTTTGTTCATTTTGGGGCATGAAGGAAATGTTGACATGTTCCCATGGAGTAGAGAAACTGAATTATGACTAGTGCCATCAAAACCAGAAGAGCAAGGATGGAAAGATTTTCCTATAAATTGAGCAATCATTTTAAGAGGCAGTAAAGAGTGAGACAGTGTGGTGCCATTTCATGCCTCTAGAGGCTGCATTTAAATCTTTTATTTCAGTTTTAATTGCATTATTTCATGCATAATTTGCCTCTAAGAGGCTAGGACATTTCTAGAATAAATACTAAAATTTAGATTGCTTTGTGACAGGAAGGAAAAAAATAGTCCTATAGCTGGTTATTTATTTCTTTGTTTAGTACTTCACATAATTCATCACTTTCCATCTGCATCTGCAGTATATTATAAAGTAAAAGCTTTTTTTTTTTTTTTTTTTTTCCAGAAAATGCCCTTAGTAGATGGTCCCATGTCGTAAGAGACCTTCTTAAATAACAAAGATGCTGTCATCTGTCAGGTGCTCTGACTACTCACAACATTATTGATTGAGATAAAAGTGTAAGACAGTTATCAGAAAATGGGAAACTGAATCAGAGGATGGGGAAAAAAGGGAGAATTCATTTACAATTCTTAAACTGAATCATTAGGACTTTTCTATAACATATAAGTCTGGGGAACTGTGACCTATTCAAGGTTATTCCTAGTGTCAGCTATGAAAATAGCAGAACTGATTAATGGCACCAGGTGCTGTCCTGTAGTCTGGATTAGGTCTGAGGAAGAGTATTTTCATATACTTTTTTAAAACAATGCATCAATGTACATATCAACTTGTTATTCTTCTCTGCTAAAATTTTAACATAAATTGGACCAAATTTTCAGTGGTTTTAGTCCTCTTTGTCCAGCAGTCAGAACAAAACCCTGCCTGCCACTCCTGCTCTTTGCCTCTCCTTGCCTCAGCATGTGAGATGAGCCTGAGGACTGAGGCTGTGCGGAGCCATGCACACAGACAGCTCTGTCGTGACCATAGTCTCTTCAAATTTTTGTGACAATAAAATCTAAGTCATTTATACAATTTGCTCTTCTTGTCTTTTGCATTTGGATCTGTTCTGCCTTTCCAAAAGAGTATCTTCCTGAAGAATATTCTTTCTTAGGATCTGTCATAATCTTTATATCTCCTGAGGATATCCAGGAAATAATCTAATACTAGAATTCCTCTTCTGGTAATGAGTAGTCAGATTAATTTTTAGGTTAGTACGATTCCTGAGGCAATTTTTGGGCGTGTGGAGTAGTTATATAAGGTCATTTAATGTGAGCGGCATGTTAAGAGTTTATGTAATTACCTACTTTCTTCTGTTAAGGTAAAAAGGTAAGAACCTCTATAGAATAATTTAGCCCATCCTAAGCTACACACATTTAAGGGAATAAGCATCTGGAGGTGCTGTTTGCAGGTAGGAATAATATTGAATTCCAGGTGGGAGTTGGATGCTCAGCTAAGTAATCAAAGCTTTCAGCTGTATCTAGGCACCTTAATAGCATAAATATAAAACAATTAAAAGAAATTTAAAAGAAGTTGAGATCCAAGTCTGACTTTCCTCTCTTGAACCCACTGTGTACTTTGGAGGCTTTTTAAGTTCTCCCTTTGACTTTGCAAATTTTATCTTACAGTTTATTTTTAGAAGTGAGCCGGACATTTTGACCTAATTTTTTTAATGCATTTGAGCATCTTTCTGCTGAAGGCATGACAGAGAATAAGAAGCATTTTCCAAGCCCCCAGCTAAGTTCAAGTAGCTTCACTAATGTCTTAAATCCAGTGTACTGGTGTTCTAGGTGCTTAGCTAGTTCTAGGTCTCCAGCCAGTAGTGAGCACTTGGGTCATGGACTCCAGAACAAGCTCCTTATAGTCTTAGAATCATAGAAGCATTAAGGGTGAAAAACACCTCCAAGATCAATGAGTCCCACCTTTGAATTATCATCAACTTGTCAACTAAAATGTAGCACTTCACATTTAGTGCCACGTCTAGTCTTTTCTCAAATATATCCAGGTATGGTGATTTCACCACTTCCATGGGCAGTCCATTCCAATGCTTTTCAAGACTTTTGGAAAAGAAAATCTTCCTGAACACCAAACTGAACCTCCCCTGGCACAGCTTGAGGCCATGTCCTGTTGTCCTGTCACTGGTTGCAGGAGAAGAGGCCAACCCCCACTCAGCCAGAGCCTCCTTTCAGGCAGTTGTGGAGAGTGATAAGGTCTCCCCTGAGCCTTCTTTCTTCCAGGATAGACGCCCCCAGCTCCCTCATTTGATGGCTGCTCCTCATTTGACTTATTTTCTAGACCCCCTAGGTCACTCTGTCCTCTGGTTCTTTGAGTCGTAGGTGTCAGTAGCTTTTATGCAGGCTGATAGAAACATTTTTGTTGTTCATTTGTTGGGCTGGGGTTATTTAAATTACAAGTTGAAAGTTACGTTTAGTTTGGGAGTTCCTCATGATAAAGTCAGAAATTATTATAAATCCTTCAGTCTGGATGTACAGTTTGCCTGAGAAACACTTGCTGGTTCAGAGGGGAGGCAGTGACAGAGGGGTCCCGAGAGGGAGGAGCAGCTGTACCAGTTTCTGGGAGCAGTGTCTCTGGGGGCGCTCGGGGCTGCAGCTCACGGTGGTGTTGGGCTCTCACTGCCCTGCATTGGGCTCTCACTGCCCTGCAGCAGCAGACCTGCAGCGGTGCCAGCTGCGCTGCCAAGCCAGCGCTGCCTGCACAAGGGTGAGCTCAGCCCCGCGGGCAAGGGCGGTTGGGATGGTTTGTTGTTAACTCTATAATCTTTCCAAATTCACTCACTCTTTCACTTGGTTGGTTCACATGTACTTTGTCAGGCTTGCTCTGGCTTTACAATGCAGTAACAGTTCACTGGTCCCTCCTTTTAATAAAAAAACCCCCCGTTTTTACAGGGTATTGGAGTTAAATACCAATATCGCTGGATGGAACGTGCCTGGCTCGCCTGGCCCTTGCTGCTTGACCAAAGGCGGCAGCTGTGGTGATTTCACCTCAGAGACACCTTTGGCTGGCTGGATATTGCCGCTGGCACTTGGGACAAGTCCAGGCATGCAGGAGCTCAGGTTTACCTCTGGTGGAGAGGCTTTAGGCGAGGTGAAGGAAAGGAGTCGGGTTCTGCTGGAGGGCTTCGATCCAGAGCTTTATTCCTCGCACACAGATCTCTGAATGCAGCAACAGCTCCAAGAGAACTGAAGAACCACGTGGTTGCTGTGGCTTTTAACCCCAGGGAGAGGGGGAAGGAAGGGGTAGGAATCCCACCAACCAGGTAAGGGTGGGGGGGAGTCTTAGGGAACAAATGACACCTAGATAGCCCAATGTCCCCCAGGGCTGAGAGGCATCTTTTGAACTTTGCCAATCACACAATGCCCTTTCTGGAATGCCAAGATTGATGGACAGCACTCAGCAGAGGGCAAGGGGAGGGAAAGGGAGAGGTTATTGGCACACCTGGGCAAAGAACCGGGATGGACAGGCTATTACATCACACCGCAACAACAGGGGATGCTATTGTAAATCAAAGGCGACTCGGACGAAGGGGAGAGAGAATGATGCATCTGACTCCATCATCAGAAGGCTAAAGAATTACTTTATTATACTATACTATGTACATTTCATCTAAACTGAATCTACCATGCACTCACTCTTGCTCACAACTGCTCACACTGCACTCATCTCTGATTCTCCCGTGACTGTCCTGTGACACACACACACACCTCTTGATAGGCCTGATAGGCCAAGGGAACAAAACATCCTCACTTTGGGTAAACAATCTCCATATTGCATTCTACTTTAGCACAACAGAGGCACAGCAAGCAAGATAAGAATTGTGTTTTCCTTCTTCTCTGCTTGTCTCACAGCTTCTCTCTGTTCAGAGACATGTGAATACCACAGGATGTCCCATACACAGAGGGTGAAAAATGTGCAGACACGTGTCTTGATTTTATTTTTTATTCAAAATATAGTAAGTGAGTATAATGCACCTCTCGTCTCGCTATTTGCAGACAACCCCCCTTCCTCAAAATTCCTTTTTTTGAGTTCCAAACCATCAACATCCTTCATTCTCTTACCTGTCATACACCTTCTCAAACAAGAATAGCAAAAGTCTGGAAAGATCCTGTGGAATGTTCCTTGCTGTGTCCAGCTCTAGCCACACAGGACCTCAATGAATCTACTTGCTACTAGGCACAGTTAAGTATATACATATGTGCTTTGCTTCTTCATGAGTGTAGCATGATTTCAGTGATCACACTGGAGCAATGAATATAATTGTTTGAGAAAGCCTATTTTAAAACTAGCCAACAGATAACAGTGCAGATATAAAGAAAGAAATAATATATGGAGTGGAGCTAAATGTTGAGATCTAGGATGCCTTACAGCATTTAAGCCAGTGCTCTTTATAAATGCCCTATATATTATGCCAGGCAGTGTGCAAATGCATTTATTTTGATGAATATTTAGTATTATGCATATCTCTGGGTTAAACAGCCATGTTAGAAGACACCCTGTAAATACATATTTTGTTTATGAAATAGCAAGGCCTTTCAAAGTTTATTTCCATTTTTCATGTTACTTTCAGGACTGATACAGTAAAAGAGAGTCAATACTTGACCAGGGCTTAAATAAGATTTTAATTTTTTAAAATACTACATTTTAAATTAACTTCGACTTCCCCTTGTCTTTGTGCTCATTTGGTGAAGCTCACACTGTCATGACAGTGGTTGACAATAATAGATAAAGTGCTGTAGATAAAAATGAGGTTGATACATTTTACATGAAAGCCCTAAAGCAACTGGGTTTTTAAATCGACTATCTAGCTGGGATTGCTTTCACTTTCCTTTTTAGCACCTCATTAGGCTTACTGCAATTTTCCTGCAGTACTGAACTGCTGCCCCAGTCACAGTTCATTTTCCTCCTCTAATGTCCAATTACTCTCTATACTGAAAATTATCATATTTTAATTACACAATAATTTAATTAAAATATTTCATTCTAGAATATAAATCGGCAACATAGAGCAGCATCATGCTGCATTCTTTCTGTTACAGCTCTGTGGCATCCTGGGAAACAGCACAGCTGTCACAGCTTGCAGGGAACACCAGGAGAGTTTTGTGCCATCCCTTTCTTTTTAAATATCACTGAGTGCCCTACAACATTCTTAGGCTTCTAATGTCCCAGGGCAGTAGCAGCGCCTCTGCAGTGTGCCCTGAAATCCTAGATGAACACCAAGTTTCTTCTCACTGATACTGCTTTTGTGCTGGGCTTCCTTTAGAATTGTGGTGCCTCTCTTGAGCGCAGCCTCTCAGTGTTCTGCTTCCTACCTGTCTTCCCCAGCTCCAGACACCATGGAAAAAGAAATTTTAGCAATCTTCAGTACAAATGCCTGGGTTTTGCAAACACCTACTAGCACACTCAAATGGAGAAAGATATGGAATTACTTAGCCATTGAGAGCTACCTTACAAAAAGTAGTGGAAATTCTTGTGTAAAGATTTCAGCACAGTGGAGGAATATAATTATTCCTGTTTGGAATAATTTTCCTTGACATTAAAAATGACCCCTGTTCCTTGGGATAAAGAACTATTTAAAAACTGGGATGAGCTGCCAAGCCAAGGTCCGGGGTTGCACACCTTGGTGGACGATGAGGTAGCACATGTGGTCAGCTCACAGACCTCTACACTAATAAGTTTCATAGGCACAAAATGAACATTTGTGAGGCCTCTGAAAAAAAAGCTAAAATGAAATCTTTTGAAAAATGGTACTTAGGAGAAGCTCAATGCCAGAGTATTTCAATGAATATTTTTTTTGTAAGGAAAAAGAAAATGTGAACTAGAATGTTAAGTCCCTCATAGGAATCTTCACCCACGAAGAGCTCCAGTACTTGAATGTACAAGATCCTGAGGAATCTCATTGTACTTTCAAGTTATCCCAGCCTTAGGGAAGACATGAACTATCACATCTAGATAACCCTTTTAAACTAGACTCATATTATGATTTGGTGAATAGGTAAAGTGTGTTATGTTTCATAATACCACTAGGCCTGACCAGGTTGTGTTCTGATTTTTCTCCTCTTATTTTCTTCAGTAAGGTAATTGTCTTTCTTTTTCCATATTTTTTAATTGAATATAGGACAGAAATCCATGCCCCTTCAGAACAGATATGCTTTCATTTGTGAATTTGCCCGCATTCATTTAAAATATTTGCCTAACTCAAAAGGATGTTGCCCTGCAGGACAGTGTTCTTGACTTTATAGGCACTAACTTTGGCTTGGGCAGACACCCTCAGGCTGCTAAGACAGCTACCTCATAGCTAGGATACACTTGGGCTACGGCCAAAGATGCAAGATCTGCACAATATGACAAGTATTTTTCTCAGAAGTGAGCAAATTCTTTGAAATCTCTGTTTCTTGTTGTCAACTAATCAAGTTTTTTTCCTTCAAATATGGCTGGGATGTAGAGGCCAGTAAGAATGAACCAATTTACTGGCAGCAATCCATTAGGGAGGAAAAATGCTTCTGTTTCCTGGCGCTCCCAGTAATCATGATACAGTCTGATAAGATAGAGCAAGATTCACTAAAGAAGGAAAAGTCTTTCCATGTTACATGAATATCAGATCTCCTCAAGGCAGCTACAAAACCAAGGTTAACTAGGGGAAATGATATTTTGTGGGAGGCTGTAACTATGGAGAAATGGGGTGGAATGCAGTTTCTGAATCCGTGGTCTTCTTACATATACTTTTTATGTATATATGGCTCTATATATTCTTGCCTCATGTGTACTTATTTATTAAGCATACTTATTATTTCTTGTCAAAAGTAGGTGAGATATTCACAAAAGAATGCAAGAGCATTTGTGTATCTGAATTTCAATGCTTTTGTTGAACATATTTATAAAATTGTTTTTCATAATATGAGTAGGTGTTCTTTGACACTGGAAATAACTTAAGCTATAATCAGAGTAACTCTGCTGGTTCTTACTCACAGGAACAATGACTACAGATAAGAACTAAAGTTCTGTATGCAAAGTTCATTTCTGTATAGGATGCCAGTACATTAAAAATATAATTTTTCCATCCATTAATGCCTTTGAAGAAAGAAAACCATTCTTTCTAATAAGTAGGGATTTTTTTTTAAGAAACAAACCTATTTTATAAAATCAGATTACATCATCTATTCATACTATATATTTATTCATAATCCAGGTGATCTTTTTTGGGGGGGAGTATGTGCTCTTTTTTTACCTAGGTTAACGTAAGGTCCTAAATTTATTAAACTCAATTTGTGTGGAATACTTTTCATTGGCAATATAAATTTTTATTATTTTTGTCCTCTTTTCCCTTATTTTTAATCTAGGTGTCCATGATGGAAACAAATCCTTAAGAACAGGTAGGTGATGAATAGAACTGCTCAGTAATTGCCCAAGGCAGAGGTCAAAATCCAGAGTACCAAATCAGGACACTGCAGGGATGGTTAGCACGCTATGATATTGTTGATTGATGAGCCCCTTCTATTCTTAAACTCGAGCACAACATGACATTTCCTAAAACTGGGGTAATTGAAATAGGAGACTGTAGAGTGAACTTGGCACGTAGGGGAAGGTGCATGCAGGAAAGAATGGAACAGAAAGAAGTAACCAGGAGTGTCGTGATTAGGTGCGTGAGAACTGTAGTGCATGATACAGGTAGTGGTTATTTTCTGGTACCCAGAACTGAAGTTAACAGGATGCAATCTGAACCTTAGTTGCTGGTAAGCTTCCAGTTGCATACATGACAGAAGATCTCCATACAAAAAAGAGTTTGTAGTCCTCTTTAGTGTAACATTTTAAGTCCCCCAAGTACTCAAACTCACAAAAACCATGGTTTCATAACCAATTTTTCAAAGGATTTTGAACTTCCACTGTACCAAGCAGCTCAGTTTTAGCCTGGGACTGCCCTTTAGCAGCCCCAAGAGTACAAGATGGGCAGATGGTTCCCTTTTGGAAGGTAAAACCCATGTCACTAGCAATCCTGCACCTTACTACCATTTCACTTGACTTTCTAAGTTTCTATGGCCACCAAAATCGCCTCAGAAAAAATTACAGCTCTGTAAAAATTACTGTGAATTGCATTACGTATTCAGTTATTTTCAGGTTAAATAACATTATTAGTAAGTGGGTGGAATTACAGGAACCCCATGACTCTGATATTGGTAATAAGGCAGAGACCACAGAGAAATCTCCTTATTAAGCTACATAAAAATCTGTCAGGAACTAGAACTTTCCAGTGCTACTGAGATGGAAATCTCATTCGTAACTGTAAGCATTGCAGCATCTTGAATTGACATTAAATTAAATAATACTTCACATGGCTGAGGTATTTATTCATAAAACAGAAGTTATTGGTTGAATGTTTAATGTCGTCTCTCCAGCACTCTAGTCCTTCCTCTTGCTTTTTGGCACATAAGCCTAGCTCAAAAAGCAAACCTGTTTTGGTTAACCAGCATGTGTGCTTCCTTTCATGTAGTTTTGTCAAAGAGATACATGGGTAGAAACCAAAAATCTTACACAAAAACTATTGCAAAGAGAAAGGTTTGTATTCTGTATCTTTTGAGAGAGGGCAAGGGCTTATTCAAATATACTAATAACTAAAGGAAAATGGAAATTGTGCCTATGAAAAATATTTGCCTTCTACTGAAAGGAGCAGAGGTTGCAGAGAAGACTGAACACTCATTTTGCTTCAGTCTTCACTGATGTGGCCAGTCCTCAGGAATCCCTGGCTCAGGAGACCAGGAAGAAGGGCTGTAGAAAAGTAGACCCCACCTATGGATTGCATTTATTGCAATTTTTCTAATAAATTGTAACTCTGAAATGCCTCTCAGAGGTAATGTGTGGGACTCGTTTCTCCTGATGGTTTACTTTCAAACCAGCATGATTACTATTCCATCAGACTATTCCATCTGTTCCTTTGGGTCAAGGTACCAGTCCTCTTGCAGTTCAGTAGTTTTTTGATTGCTACCTATCCTGTAATCTTTAATTATTTCTGCAGAGTGAAGCTATGCCATCTAAAATTCCTAAAAGATGGGATGAGAGAGGTCCATGTACAACTTTTATTTGTGTCAAAGGAGACAATCCCATTTTTTAACTTCAGAAATGTGACTGAGTCCTTAAGTCATAGATTTCAGACTGTGTAATTGCATTCTGGACATACAGCTGCAGCTCTTATGCTCAAGAGGCAGATACACACATGTAAGTCAAACATTACAAGCACAAATATGTCTCCTGTAAAACTCCAATCCAGTAGAAATCTGTTTCCAGGCCTTTGCTAGGTTGCTAGGCAAAATTTCTCCTGCTATCCTTTGATTTATGTTTTAAAAGTTGGCAGAAAGCATTTGAAATTATGGTACAGAGAAGGCAAGATTAGAAGTGTTTGACAAATCCTTTACCATTTGGAGAGAAAAGGTATTTTCTGAGCCAAGATGGCTCTCAAGAAGAAAAAAATTGTAGTTCTGTACTTGATTTGCTTTCTGTAAAGTATCATCCAAGCACACACACTTAGGTACAATAATCTGCAATGTAATGTACTGTTTTGTTTAGCAGCAAATAAAATGTGACCTCTTCACTTTAATGAAGAGACATCTGGAAAACTTCCCATAAATGCATCTTTTCTTGTAGACAAATGTAAGGAGAATACAGTACCTAGCTAATCAAGAACCTTAAGCAATAATTCAAAGCTCCTGGCTTTTAAATCATTACTACTGCTCTTCTAGTGACATAAAAAGAAAATGCTGCCAACATCACTCTTTAGCAGATAATAAAAAACTCTTAAGAGTGGAAAATTTTGGACCCAGTGGATGTTAACCAACATCTTTTAAGCAGGTGCCTATCCCACTTGTGAAAATTACTCTCAGTGGGAGGTTTAGAGGTGCTGCTGCTTTGAACAGCCTCAAGAATGTTGTAATTGGATGACCCAAAACCTAGAACCAAATATCCTGACTGAGGATCCTCATGGCTCATATGCAGAGAAGAATCTTGTTTTGAGGTTTATAGCTTTGTCTTTAAAAAATACAAAGGATAAAAACCTCCCAAAACAAAACAAAAATTGCAAGAGTTCTCTGCAATGCATTGGGATGGGAAAAGTTTCAATGTTTGTATCAGTTTCTGACTCTACCCAAGACACTTTTTTGCCTTTTTTGCATTTATTAAAATCCCAATGAAGCATGACAAATTGTCAACTGTTTGACAGGTGGTGGGGTTTACCCCCAGCCAGCAACAAAGGCCCACACAGCCTCTCACTCGGTCTCCCACTATTGGGCTGGGGAAGAGAATCAGAGGGGTAAAAGCTGGAAAATTTGTGGTTCAGCTAAAGAAAGTTGATATAGCAGGCAAAAGCTGCACACACAAGGAAAGCAGAGCAAGGAATTGATTCACCACTTCCATGTTTGGGTAGGCATTCAGCCATCTTCAGGATAGTCAGGCCCCACCACAGTCAACTTACGAAGGCAAATTCCAACACTCCAAATGTCCCCTCCTTTCTCCTTTTTCCGTCCGCTATAAATACTGACCATGATGTCATATCTTTGGAATATCCCTTTGGTCAGTTCTATTAGTGTTGGTGTACTTATTTTACCTCAAAAAAAGATGGAGAAAGAATAGGGGCAGGAATTCAAGTCCTGGTTCAGGTCTGCAAAGTTCCCATGCAGGCAATGTATCACTCAGAATTAAGATTCTGTTCAGGGGCAAGCATACAGGAAAATGAATTTCAGTTGGTCCCAGTGGCCAGGCAAGGCGTGTCAGCAATGGAGAAATAGGGTGATGCAACCAGAGATTTGGTATACAGGATGGGGACTTCCAGACTGGCACCAAGCAGCAAGGAAAGGAGAAACACGGTTCTCCTTCCAGCCAAACCCTGGCACTCACCCTGACTGTTACTGACTTAATACCAGGTTCTCATGTACTCTGCGTTCAGCAGAGACCCAGGTTTGATTTTCTCCCCACAGTCCCTGCAGGCAGCTTGTTTCCATGTTCTCCCCTCAGCTGACCAGGGCTGTGCTGCCCGGGCTCAGTTCCCTTTTTTCTCACCTGCCTCCTTTTTAACCTTGGGAATGTCACAAAGGAAAGTGATCCTGATCCTCAGGTTTAGGAGGCTAATTCTCACTCTCTCTGTTTCTTTACATGTGCTAAAGTCTGTCAGTCTTGTCAATACAGACCAGCTTGGTCTCATGCCAAAGCCAGAAACACTAGGTGCCTTGTAATGAGCCTCACACATGCCAAGCGGTTGGGTGGAGGATCAAAGTGAAATGCTGATGTCAGGGGCATTTTATGTCTGACTCAAAGGCTTCAGCACTCAGCTCTGGGATGGTCACAAGCTAAAACACTAACCCACACATTATTTATTCTGCAGTTTCTCAGAGCACCACTTTGTGTGAGAACATCCCTTTTGTACTTCAAAAGGGATGAAAGAAATATTAAAGGAGTTGTCCTTAGGATTGTTATTGGTGAGACAGACTCTTAAAATAAGGTAACTAGAATGATGTTTCAATGATGATGTTGATGCTGGCTATATGAAGTCTTAAGGTATAAGAGAGACTGAGCTGGCCCTTAGGCTGAGTTGACATCTAGGCAACCTAGTTGATATCTAGTAGAATGCAGACATCTAGGCAAGCAGAAAGAAAGTGCTGTACCTATTTGTATTTCTATTCACAGTAGAAATGGTGATGGGGTTGTCAGTTCTTTCAGATATTCTGGAGATTGCCCACTTCCAAACAAAGCTTATTAGCTATTTACCACTCACAGCTGGGTGTATCCTGTGGTCAAATTTTTACAATAATCTTCTCTTTGTATTCATAAAAACCTTTTATCTGGGATATATATGGTACTTCACAGTCTGAATATTTTAACATGTTGCTTTTAAAGATGCTGCTTGGTCTCAGTGTTCTCTGTAGTCCAAGTTGTGTTTCTGGACTGTGATTCCAGAGCACTACCTTCTCGTGTTGGTGCTTTTTTATGTCCTACATAGACTTTGACTTGAATTTGTACTGTTCAAGAGTACTGGAAAGTTTTCCACTCAGATATACCATTTTGCAGCCCTTTTAGTTACTTTCTTCAAGGATAGTAATAACCTATACTATTCTAGCATAGGTTATTCTATAGTAATTTACCTTGAAATGCACATTTATTGACTTGACCCAAAGGAACAGCTCTTTTCCTTCCAGGAAAATGGCTGCCAACATACGGAATCAATTTGTATTAGTTGAAAGAGTTACTAAGAAGAAATTGTGAGATTTTTTTTTTTTTTTTAACACCACAACCACTCTGCACTAAACAGCTTTAACAGGCACTCTTAATGATTACCCCACATTTAAGGCTGATGAATACAAACTGTATTTAGGCATAGTTTTTTTACACTTTGTGGGAGTTTCACTAGGTCTGCTGTTTTTATGTACTTTTTGTGAGGGGAAGACTCACTTAGCCTTAAAGCAGCTCTCTGCGAATGTTGGAGTGCTGTGAAATTCAGCACAAGATGAAAAACCTCCTGTGGACAAACACTAGGACAGTCAGTGTCCTGTGCAATTTTAGCCCCTGGTCTATCTGTAGTTGGGACCAAAGCACAGACATTACTTACTAACTCAGTGGTGATGCTGTCAGCTCTCTCCTGTCTTCCTCCTAGAGACAAATTTGTAGTAATTGAATTTTCTCTTGGGTTCATTAGATCCTGCTCATATACGCATAAAACAAACCAAGCCTTACCTCACAGGTAATTCAGTGTTAAGACAGTCTATGAAAAAGCTGCAGTCAGTGGAGGTACCATGGGTTTCCTTCTTTGCACAGCAACTCTTTTATACAGCAGTAACCTCCATCACAAGCATGTTGCAGCTATTAATGGTTTAATTTATATGCAAATTTAGAGTTACATAATTGATTCTCTTCATGGAAACATCTATACAACAAAAAACTGGTGTTTTTCTTGTTTTATTCTACCTGTGTCTCAGTTATCCTGCTGGTTGAGAAGTATGTCACTGGGCATACAGCAATAAAGTAGGAATATTTTGACTTTTTAAGAAGACTGTAATCCTCTGATTTTTTTGTTGTTGTTGTTTTGCTTTGTTTTGTTATTTATTCACATGGGCAATGCACTGATTTTGTTTGGGCTTATTTAAACTCCATAAGGAAGCTAAAAGTAGAGGTTTTTATGATGTAATAGTTATATCTTGAGAAATACCCTACCTGAGCAAATGCCACATGACAGGGATCCCTATTACCTTGTGTAACTCCCCACTTCACAGTTCTCCTTAGCTATTGACTCTGGATTTGGAATTACAAGAAATGCCAAGATCTGCCCCAACATTGTCAAAAAGAGAAAGCACAAAAAAGCCCATGAAGACACAAGAGACTTCATATGTCGATTATGATAATTAACTGCAGGTGATCAAGTGATTCTCAAAGGTGTTTTTCGTGCAGTTGTGATGCTATGCATAACGCCTAATACTTTTGCAGCTTTTGATATCTTTTATCCTGAATCCTGAAATAAGTACCTGTTTTGTTACCCCCAACGGTCTCCAGGCAGGCTCCACACCTGCACAAACACAGGTGGCACTTGCCTCAGAAACTTTGTAATGTAATGAAATGCCCATAGTACTGTTGGAGGATACAGATGCAGACACTGTACTAAGCTGAGGTTTGATATTTTATGCAGAATAGCTTTGCTTCTTGGTAAAGGAAGTCTTTTTCTTTTCTCCTCATCTTTGCATATTTCATGGAGAGCAGATGCTCTGGGCTTGCGTGCACACTGCTTCTTTCTAACTGGCCTGATCCCAAGCACTCTTCATTTTTATGAAGCCACATCCTTCTCAGTCTCTCCATTATGAGAGTGCTCTTGTCACTTCCTCCCTGGTTATCCCGCTGCATTTAGCTTCTGCCCCCACCTGCGGAAAGGTTGTCTCTTCATGATCTGCTCTCTCTAAGTCTTGTTCAGGGAATTGTCTCAGGAGCAAAACTGACAAGACAGCAATGGAAAGGGGGTAGGAACCCCTGTGAGGATTCTCCCACTATGCTCTTTCCCAGGGTAAAAAAAGAACATGGATAAAAGTAAATGATGTAATAGCCTCTTCTGCCACAGAGCACAAGGTGTAACTAAGCCTAGGGACATAGAAGTAATGTTGAAAATGCTAATGCCTTAGTGGACTTTTGACCCATCTTGATAAAAATTAGTGGCTAAAGCAGAAATGTTGCAGAGTGGAAATGTCAGTGATACGGGGCAATCCAAGTGTAAAGAGAGCAGGTGAGGCATAAGCTTGCACTTGAATTAAGCAGGTGTGTTGGCTGAATTAATTTCTGCTGGAATAGCATACAAAACATCAGCTCTCCAGCTGCTGAATTTGTGAAGTATTTCGAATTGCAACAGATATGAAAGCAAAAATACATATTAATGGTTATTACAATTGTTAGTATACATGTGAAAGGTGTTTTTTAGAGATTTTATTAGTATTTAATTTGTGAATTAATGAATAAACCAAGGATGTATAATCCAAAGCATGGAAAAAAAGTTTGTTACTTCCATTGTAGTTGTGGTAGATGTGGTGCCAACAGCTTTTACTGTAAATATTTCATTTCTATTATAATATCTAATAATTAACAATCCAGTCACTTTAATTGACAATTTACTGATAACCTAAATGGATTAATATATTATATAACTTTTATACATTTACAAACAAATTTTATATAGACACATAAATGTATATGCGCATATATGTGTGATAGGCACATATATATTATATATACTCTTTTTTTCTTTTTCTCCTAGGGAACTGATGAAATGATCATACAAATAGTTGAATAGTGTAATTTTTTTTCAGCAGTTTCAATAGAAGGAAAAGAAGAAGTAGTGATGGAAAGAAAAAAAAAGGGTCTGTTTTACATTTCATTTGATTGCTGGGAAATGACAAGTGAAATTTCTGTAGCTAATTAATTTTGTTACAGATGTTTCTAGTTCATATAGCCACATTCTGAGCAGGGGCAATTGCCCTAGTGCCATTGACTTCCCAGTTCCTAGTCCCCAATGAGTCTAATAAATGACTCCAATTTAAACGTGATTAGGAGTGATTCCTGCAGTGATACATTCCAAGAATCAAGGAATACATTCAAGATTTCCTAGACTCCTGCAGTAATAATGAAGAAAACATTCACCTCATTGTTTTGTCAGCTGGGATCCTTGTCTTGCCTGTGGAAAGAATCTGTGTGGAATTTCTGGGGTCAATAAAATTCTTTATTTAAAAAGGGATGATGAGGGATGTAACAGGATGGATAAAAGAGCTATCAGTCTTTGAAGGACAGAATGTCATTTGCACTCATCTTGGTAACTTATTGACAGTCAGTATGGCTCTGTGTGAAATTTACATGTCAGACACAAATTTTGCAGTACTTCAGTGTAAGAATATTTGATCCATAAATCCCCATGAGCCATGAATTTCTAATAGTATCTGGAAATAAATGTAAATGTTATGAGCATGCTTTGTCCCTATTTATGTATGAATCCCTCATCTAAAATTTTAGCAAAGAGTTAATGAAAGGACATAAATATATTTACCTAGCAGAGGAAGGCATGGGTTAAACTCAAAGTCCACAGGATTTGTACAGTGGATTGGTGGCTAGTGAGTACTTCAGATATACCATCAGTTAAAACGGGTTGTGTCATTTGCTTACACAGTAATGGAAGCAAGAATTATGGCTTTTTGTTCTGCCACAGAAAAAAAATCTTCTCAGGTTTGATTATACCAAGCTAATGATAACTAACCATATCAAACTAATTATTAGGCAAGACAATCACAAGATTGTGCTGCAAATGTCCTTAGGATACCAGTTGTGGCCTGGGATCCATTGAGACCTGGTTGCCATCAGGATCTGCACAGTTGCACAGCAATGTGTCTGACTGGTGAGGTGTAGTTTAAACACAGTGATTTACCAGACACCCATCTTGGGCCCTGCTGGAAGTGACCAGTGACTCCTTAATAGCTTAAAGGGCTCATAAAATGGGCTCGTGTTCAGGTCCTGGATCAGTAATTGCTGAGGAATTCTATCCTGGTATTCATTTAACACAACAGAGTGAGATGAGCTTATGCACAGACAGACCCCCACCTTGGCTGTGGTCTACAACTGGTTCTTCTGAAAGGACCAGCTCACGGAAAGATGTAAGAAGTAGAAATAACTAATCTCAGACTAGTACAGATACTGAAGGCATGCAGAAGATCGTTTCCTTAAAAGAAAAATTGTATTTTTTTCATTTTAGATATTAGTTAATATTGAAGTTAGTCTCAACTCATTTAGCGCAAGTCTTAAGCAAAATTTTGAAAGGAAGACTATTCTACTGAAAATTCATGTCTTTTTAGTCCTCTTACTCTGCAATCTTCATACATCAGATTATTCAAGAGAGGACTGTATGGGTGCTGAGGCAGTAGGGGTGATGTTTCCTCTGCTCTTGTCCCTATCCTGATCCCTACCCTTCATCACAGTTACAGTTCATAATGTGACGCTGTGCATTCCTCCAAAACCATGAAGGAGAAAACACTGCCTTGGACAAACGCTCCACTTGGTAGTAAGCACGATGCGCCAAATCTGGTCACCGAAAACGGAGGCAGAAGAAAATAGCTTGCACTACACCTCCTGAAACAGGGGCTGTCGCGTTTTCCCTCGGTCCCTCTCTTTTGTCGACACCGTTGCGCAGGGCCTCCTGGACCTTCTCCAAAGAGGCAGCCTGCCCTCAGGAGCCCTGCGACCGCTCGCTAAATCACGGCCCAGTCTCGGGCAGGGCCGGGGGCCCCCGCAGAAGCTCCCCGGGGAGCGGGAGGGGCGTGCAGCCGGCGGCGCTCGGTGGCGGCCCGCCAGGTGGCAGCAGGAGCCCGCGGGACAGGCGGGGCCGGGCCGGGCCGGGCAGGGCCGGGCTGTGCCCGCCGCCGCCGCGGGGCCGCGCTGCTGCTCCGCCGCCCGCCCCGGGCACGGGGCTCCCCCCGGGCACCGCGGCACGGCCTGGCTGACCGCGGGGGCTCCGCGGCGGGGCACAGCCCGGAGCTGCCCGGGGAAACCGGGCTCAGGAGCGCTGGGGAGGGCGAGGCGCTGGCCAGTGTGGTGCAATTAGCGGTGTAACCTGCGCCCGAGCAACCCGCGGTAAAGACAAAGCTGTATGCAAATCGCCCTCCCCTTCCCCATCCCCCGCTCCCGGGGGCTGACGCCGTTCCCCGGACTGTTTTTAATGATGCGGTACGCGGAGTAACTTGAAATTAATTACAAGGTTCCTGACTAAAAGGCGGGGGGAGGCGGTGTCATCCGGTGGGCTCGGTGCTCGGGGCTTTGGCCACCTGCTCGTGGCGGCGGTGGCCGCGCTGTGGAGGCTCCGCAGCCCCGCTTGTCGGGCACCCCCGGGCCGGGAGCCCGCCACGGAGAGCGGCCACAGCTTCGCCCGGCCAAGGTACGGCCCGGGGCGGCAGGGGCAGGGGCAGGGGTATGCCGGGCAACGGGATGGATGGTGGCGGGCTGGGGAAAACCCGGGCGGGGGCGGTCTCTGCCTCTTTCCAGCTGGAGAAGCGCTTTTTGGTTCGGAGTGCGTGTGTGTGTGTGTGTGTGTGTGTGTGTGTGTGTGCGCGTGTGTCTGTGTGTCTGTGTGTGTGTGTGTGTGTGTGTGTGTGTGTGTGTGTGTGTCTGTGGGGGGGTTGTAGGTGTTCCGGCTGGGGCTCCGAATTTTCGTCTGCAGACTCTACTTTTTCTGAAGACCTACATGATTTCTTCCCCTAGAAGGCGGCTTGTTGCTTTCTGGCATATACTTATCTAACTCCCACCCCCGAAGATAAATGTTTCAAAATACTGAGAAGACATGACCACAAAAATCGCTGTGCTGTCGGGAGGACTGGAGGATGTGAGGGCTAGGGAAATTCTTAAAAATACGGCAACTGACATGAGTGTTAGTTTCTGTAAATATATATGATAAATACGTATATAATGCAGAGTTCTGTGTAAGCTAGTAACAGGGAAAAATAATAAGAAGTCTTTTTGACAGGACTTTTATTTGCATCTCTTCTCCCTCTCTCTCTTACACATCTTTCTGTTTGTCTCCTCTATATTCTGCTTTTATTACAAGAAGTTTGTTAATACGACATGTCAACGTTGCTGGCTTCAGACTGCAGCACTTTTTTACAAAACCAGACTGAAAAAATTTCCCCAAACCTCCACTTAATGGCACAACTGGTATGTATAAATAAAATCTTCATTATTTAAAGTGACCTGGATGTGGTTTACTCTATAGCCTCAGTAATTTAAACAGCACCTATCTCCTGCAGATAGAGTTGCTATGCACCTCTCTACTAGTGAGTTTGAAAATTCGAACCCGGCTTTGATTTATTTCCTCTCTATCAGTGATTAATGCGCCATAATTAGCTAATCTCAAAGCCATTATTTACAACCGGGGCAGACAAAGGGAAAAACTGATGATCCAGCACTTAACTCGGTTTGAAATTATGAAACTGAAAAAAATGTTTAGGTCTCGTCTCGGAACCGGACAGCCACTCCGATAACAACAACAACAACAACAATAACAACGGGAAAAACTTAATCCGTTAATTATATCTGATTCTTTTTTCGGCCGAGAATGTACTTGTACCATCTCTGACTTTTAAAAAAGTAAGCTGTCAGTCCTCTGTCTGTCTCCTCCTTTGTTGCTGTCTCAAGGAGAGGACCTAAATCTGCGCTGCCTAAACGCGCGGGCGGCGGGCACGGGCACCGAGGAGGAAAAGCCCACGGCCACAGGGGCAGGGAGTGCTCGCCATTCCCGCCGCCCCTCCCCGCCCAGCCGGGTGCGCGCTAGCCCGGTGCTAGCCCGGTGTTAGCCCGGTGTTAGCCCGGTGTTAGCCCGGTGCTAGCCCGGTGCTAGCCCGGTGTTAGCCCGGTGTTAGCCCGGTGTTAGCCCGGTGCTAGCCCGGTGCTAGCCCGGTGTTAGCCCGGTGTTAGCCCCGTGGTAGCCCGGTGGCAGCGGGGCAGGTGCCCGTGTGAACAGCGGCCGGGGGGCAGCGGGGCCCCCGCAGCAGCGGCCGCCCGTGGGCGCCGAGGTCGCCGTGCGCCGGCTGGGGCTGCCCGCCGATGTCCCCCAATTTCCTCAACGTTTTGCGTTAAATCCTGAAATTCTTCCCTTTCTCTTCCTTTCTGAGTGTGGGAATATGGCTTTCTAATAATATCTTAATCCCCCGACCCTCGCCAGCTCGGGAAGATAGGCAGGATTCGTTTGATCTGGAAATGAGAGGGAAGACGGGAAGTATAATAACCATGAAAATATCAAGGAGGGAATGAAGAAATTTGATTAAGAAATTTAAATTAAAAAAAAAAAAAAAACAAAATAGAAGAGAAGAAAAACAAAACGCGGGGGGTGTTGGAGTAGGGGCAGAGCAAAGGTGCTTGGTGTGAGCAGGCGCTGATTGTCCAGGAGAAGAGATGCAAACGTTCTTTGTTCCGATATGCCTTGTCAGGGGCGCACACAAGTCATCCTTATAGCGAAAAAATATTAGCACATTGAAAAAGAATAAATGAAAAGGAAGAAGAAGAAGGAAAAAGAGAATCCATCAAAACCTCCCCATCCTGTTTATCCTTCCTGGGGTATAAAAACCCAAAACCAAACCAACACAAAACAAGATAATCTGTAACCTTTCCAGTTGCTACTCGCTCTTGCCCTGGCTCTCTACTCTTCTCTCCCTCCCAAACAAACAATGCATTAGAGATGATCGCCCCTGCCCGCTGTTATGCGGCGACATGGAACAAACCGGGATGGACCGGGCAGGGGAGGGAAGTGAGGAGCTTCAGGGATGAACACCCAGGGCAGTGCGGGACTACTCCCCTCCAACAGGGCCAAAATCTCCTCCTCGCTTTTCTTCTTCGTCTCCCTCCTCTTCTTGTCTAATGAAGGATTGATCGAGACATATGAGTAATGTCTGATGCTACTTAGCCCTGGAAAAAAATAGTCCAGGCTCTGAACTCCAAAGAATTTTGCATGGGATTTTGGTTCTGAGAAATGCCCCTGTTTGTCCTAAATCCAGCCACAAGGGAGGGGGTTGGGCGAGGGGACATCTGTTTAATTTGAAGCAATAAATACGCCGGATCTGTGGCTGTTTGGGTGTTTCCATTTTTAAAGATGATTAATCCCACCTCCACCCCCCCTTTCCAATTCGACTGTAAAGAAATGGATTAGGAATGGTATCAAGAAGGATTATTCATTTATATCAGGCAGATGGAGCTGTACAGTAGGGTTTCAAAGAAACAAAGAAAATGGTTTCTAAATGGTTGTTTGGCATGAATTATTTGGTGGATTTGCAAACAAGCAAGGAGAAGCACTGTACAGCAAGATGTAGAGGAAACCCATCTGGCACCTTTCCCATCCTTGTCTGGGGCTGGAGGGGTTTCCAGACAGGTAGCGGAGGAGTCGCTGAGCAGACCTGGCCCGAAGGGAGCGGGCCAGGGAGCGTGAGGCTGCTCTTCCCTCCGCCTGCCCGAGCTGCCCGGGGCTCGGCTGGCCTGGGCATTGCTGGCCTTCGCTGCACCTGCGGGGCACAGCCGGACCCCTGCGGGCTCTGGGGCACCACGACACAAAAGCCGGTGGGGTCCTGCGTGCCCTCCCCGCTTCCCCACCCAGCTCTCCTCCTCCCCACCTGGCCCTCTCGGCTCAGCCGGCCGCAGAGCTCAGGGCTGAGGCAGGAGGCGGGGAAAGGGACGAGGGCAAACAATAAAGAAGCAACAAACTTTCGGAAGTGTTTTCGTCGCGACCTGCCCCTCCGCGCATTTCTGTTTCTCTCGGAATTTTTCAGTCAGCCCCGCGTTGAAATCTCCGGCCATTTCAGACAATTAAAAATGTGATTGACACTTATGTTAATAGTTTGTTTTTGTGCAAAGCAGATCTGCAAATTTCCAACACAAACACACGGTGTAGATCAGATGTTGGGTATAAAAATGGTTTATTGATTGAAATAATAGAAGCATTATTTTGATTTGTCCTGACATGCTGACTGATTTATAGATTCCTACCCCATTGATTTCTTCTTGTCCGGGCAGAAGGAAATGATCAAATCTCATGAAAATGCCCTGTTGTACTAATTAAGAAGCTGAGGTGCATTTCTTTCTTTTTCTTTCTTTCTTTCCTTTCTTTCTTTCTTTCTTTCTTTCTTTCTTTCTTTCTTTCTTTCTTTCTTTCTTTCTTTCTTTCTTTCTTTCTTTCTTTCTTTCTTTCTTTCTTTCTTTCTTTCTTTCTTTCTTTCTTTCTTTCTTTCTTTCTTTCTTTCTTTCTTTCTTTCTTTCTTTCTTTCTTTCTTTCTTTCTTTCTTTCTTTCTTTCTTTCTTTCTTTCTTTCTTTCTTTCTTTCTCTTTCTTTCTTTCTCTCTTCTCTCTCTCTCTCTCTCTCTCTCTTCTCTCTCTCTTTCTCTCTCTCTTCCTTCCTTCCTTCCTTCCTTCCTTCCTTCCTTCCTTCCTTCCTTCCTTCCTTCCTTCCTTCCTTCCTTCCTTCCTTCCTTCCTTCCTTCCTTCCTTCCTTCCTTCCTTCCTTCCTTCCTTCCTTCCTTCCTTCCTTCCGACACTTCCTTCCTTCCTTCCTTCCTTCCTTCCTTCCTTCCTTCCTTCCTTCCTTCCTTCCTTCCTTCCTTCCTTCCTTCCTTCCTTCCTTCCTTCCTTCCTTCCTTCCTTCCTTCCTTCCTTCCTTCCTTCCTTCCTTCCTTCCTTCCTTCCTTCCTTCCTTCCTTCCTTCCTTCCTTCCTTCCTTCCTTCCTTCCTTCCTTCCTTCCTTCCTTCCTTCCTTCCTTCCTTCCTTCCTTCCTTCCTTCCTTCCTTCCTTCCTTCCTTCCTTCCTTCCTTCCTTCCTTCCTTCCTTCCTTCCTTCCTTCCTTCCTTCCTTCCTTCCTTCCTTCCTTCCTTCCTTCCTTCCTTCCTTCCTTCCTTCCTTCCTTCCTTCCTTCCTTCCTTCCTTCCTTCCTTCCTTCCTTCCTTCCTTCCTTCCTTCCTTCCTTCCTTCCTTTTCTTTTTCTCTCTTCTCTCTCTCTCTTTTTCTTTCTTCCTCTTCTATCTTTCTTTCTTTTTCTCCCTCTTTCTCTCTGCTGGGATTTATCAGATTTATTCTCTGCTCCATGGACTTGGTGCATGTATATTTTTTTTATCTTTTATACATCTGTTTTCACTTTGCACTTTCAATGAGCTGTAGCAGACAATAGTGAGAGAAACATCTGAAAATGCAAGGAGACAGAGTTGCATATGTGTTTCATTTCTGCGGGTTAGTTGGAGAAAACAACAAAAGGACACCTGGAGGGGGTGTGCGTGGAATAAAACACACAGTTACAAAGAGGATTGTGACCCTGTAAGAGGGAAAGGCGAATACAACGAAAAAGGACTGCAAAAAGTAAGGAAGAGCAGTAGAAGTGAAGCAGGAAAGAGTGTCAAGGAACATTGATCCAGAGCAAGAAAATGAAGTCAAAAAC